>NC_141793.1:10533632-11133632 GCF_054643075.1 Acanthaster planci
ATGGGACTGGGGATGTATAGCTGTCGCGGGTAACGATGTAAGGAGTGGGAAAGATGTAGGTTCATACTGCACACTGTAAAAGCAACGTTTACAGTTCAAACACTTTTTGTACCCACTTTTTCCACACGTTCAACCCATGACTTGTTTAGTAACTATGTTTAGGAATGTGTTTAAGCGCTAAACGCTTTTCTGTGGTAACCGTTTAGCTTCTGAAATCCGCTTAGCATTTCAACACATTCCTAACCTGTAACACTAAACATGTCGCGGTTAAACATGTCAAAAAAGCAGGTACAAAAAATATGTTTAGAAATATGTTCAAACTCTAAGCGTTGTTTTTACAATGGATCTTTATTGTGAAAAAAGTATACCCAAACCTGTAAAGCCACCCAACACACATACATTTGGGTGTGCCATTGGGTGGTTTTATTCAATGCATGTAATGCCCCCTCTGTGACTTGTAGAGTATTCGAATAATGCCAACTGTATTTTCGTTGTTTTGGTCCAGTTAAGTAGGGTTCAAGACACGCCCCTTTGCTTTTGATTACTTGTAACTAATTTGCCGCACCTTTGAATTGAAAGTTAAATAGTACCCTCAGCGCCTTAATAATGGTTGTTGAGGGTGGTTTGTCTTTGGATGTTTCACTTTAAAATCGTCATCATGCAACTTTGGCTGAGATATTTTGATTCCTTTTCGAGGCCAGCAAAATGCAGTGTCCCAACTAACCTTTATATTTCGAAAGTGACAAGTGTAAAAAACACTTAAAACTTGTTGTTTGCTGTATAGAAATGACAAAAAGTCCAGGTCATCACAAGGCATTCTCTTTATCGCATTGTTGCGTTTGATCCTGTTGATCTTAAATCATAACTTATTTTGTCCAATTTTGTCATTTGCGCAGGTTCCTGAGGACCGACTCGAAGACACCTGTGTTTGATCGTCGATCAGCGTAGGGAGCTGCTCTGTACATCTACTTTTGAAAATTTCATGCTAATGAAAATATATCTAAAACTATTTACTGTTTTAAACATTTATCTACTAAGCCAATGTATGAAACCCAGGAAGAAACCCGTTGGAACTATTACTTTAAATGTTATTTGGTGTGTAGAAATTTTATTTCTTTTCCAAAATTCCTAATTCGTTCGCTCCAATTACTCCAGTCAATTGCACAAGTTGGTAATTCGTGCCCACGAATTACCAATTTGTTGGCAAGAATCATCAGTTAGTTTCCATGAATTACTAATACGTAGGCCCAAATTAGTCTTAGTAATTTGTTCGAACTTTAACTTGTCAATGAAGTACGTTTGCACAGATTACTCATTTACTTGCATGAATTGCTTCAGTAATTCTTTAGCAAAAAATTAGTAGTTTTTCTTTGTAAGAATTACGCCAGTAGCTCATTGGCAACAATTGTTAATCCATTCCCTTAGAATTAATTACTCCCTCGCACAAATTACGAAATTTGTTTGTTTGAATTGCTCAGGAAGTTTCTGCGGAAACTAGTAATTCGTGGAAAAGTTTCCAAGTCGTTCGCAAGAATTAAGATTTGCTTGCATGAATTTACGTTCGTTCCAACGAATCTCTCCTGTGATTTGACACAAATCAGTAATTTGTTTTTCTCCACAAATTACTAATTCACTCGCACGGATCACTCAGTAATCCACTCAAAGAAATTAGTAATTTGACCCCATGAACACTAATTCGTGTGCAAAAATGTTTTATTTGTTCACACAAATCTCTGAAGTAATTCATGTTTGCGCTCTAATAATTCGTTAGCGCAAATTAATCCAGTGCCACATTTACACACATTAGTAAAGGTTTTCCACGAATTACTAATTTGTTAAGCACAAGTTACTAATTTCTTTGCGCAAATTAGTAATCCAAGGCACTAATTTGATTCTTCGGAATGAATATAGTACTCGCTACAAATCAAATTACAAAGTGAATAAAAGTTCATCCAGTCCTTTCCTGGGGTATCAATATTGTGTAAAAAACAAAGATTTTGCGCAAATTGACGCCCGACGTACACTGCATATCTGTTATCAGATAACACTTTTCACTGGTGTTAAAAATTTTGGTGTTATTTGGTTTTACAGTGAGCATCTTCCAGTGCATTGTAACACTTACAGGTGTTGGACCTACAAAGTAACATTAGCAATGATAAAGTAACACCTTATGGTGTGGTCATCTGATAACACCAAAAAGTGTTGATTTTAACACCGAAGTTTTTGCAGTGTACGATTACTGAATTGGTTTATGCAAATATCATCTTTCTGTAACGTCAGAAGAAGCAACAACAGATCATTAAAAAGTGTAAATTCTTGTAATATCATCTCGACGATTAGTTCAAATAATTTACGTTCATGATAAATCTTCCGCTTCAATACTTTATAGATTAACAATCTCTAAAAGAGACAAAACTGACAAAAAAGTGCCGTTGATATAGATCATTCAATATCTTGGGCATTTGCGCAAGTATTAGAAGGGGATGGTTAGACTTGTGAGAATGGGTGCAAACGATTTCGAAATCGAAAGTAGCCATCTCCCCATTGAAAATGGGCCCCAAAATGCACGTTTCTAAAGGCATTTGTCCTTGATATGACCAACGTTAGATATTTGCACTACCAGTTTCACAGATTGTTCATATTTGTGTTGAAATGTAAGAATACGGGAACAATGTTCTGATAACCTGAATGAAAACTTGAGATTTAATATGAAATAAGAATAAAAGAAAATGAAATAAGAATAAAAGGGTTAAAAAAGTGGAACAGTGACCGAGCTTCATGTTTTTATATCTGTTTCTGCTTACGTGTGTGTTGCTGTTCGTAAAAATGTAATCGAATCACAAAGGAATGGGCCCATAAAAGCGGCATATTTCTGAAGTAAAGTGTCATGATCTAACGGACACTTATTTTGTCTGAGGTTCATATCCAAGCTCACTTTTGAAAGGTCTCCCTTAATTTCTTGACTTAGAATTTAAAAAACAAAAGCCGGTAGATTCCGACTTATTTCATGTGATTCGATAACATTGTTACTAGGAAAGGGACAGGTCAAACCAGAATGGAAAGAGAGGCAAGAACTAACAAGAAATGGGCAAGGCAAAACAGCTTGTCCTCAATTTAGCAGATTCTTGTGATGTCGAGCATGTCGACCAAAAAACCTGGAAAGGGAGGTTTTCACACACTGAATCCGGGCGATTTACAATAGTGCGCTACCAAGATTTTGCAACGCGTTGGCTGATCACAATGCGCAAAATCTGTCGATCGAATGCGGCGTTTGGAAAGAGTCGACAGACTCTTGTTGGCGCAGTATTGTAAATCGCCCATTTTGAAGGAGATTTTTTTTATTATTTTTGGTAAGAGAGAATGAAATGAAAGCAATAACGAAAATTTTATTAAAGATTAGTGTCACTTATGCAAATGAATAATAATAAAATTTGTGATTTAGCCATATCTAATTAAGAAGCTGCATCTTAGAACAATGCAATGAGGAATGGAGCCCAAAATAGTCTGGAACCACCCCCATAAAACAGATTACAGTGAAAAAGTTTCTGGGAACATGATCTGTGGGCCTCGAGCTAGACCAAGAGAGGGCGCACTTCTTCAAGCGACTGTGGCGTTTTATTCCCGCGAGCCAGCCTCGGTCTCACCAATCTGGGCGAACTATTTCCAACTGTAAGGAAATTCACTAGACCTAAACTATCTCCCTTAGCCCTTGAGTTTGATTAAAAATCAAAGGTCCAGGGGTTAGGGGTTGTTTGGGCTGAAATATATCACCGATTGGTAATTGATTTGATGACCCAGTCGACTTACACAACAATGAGCATGTGCGGACATAAAGTATTACCGGCAAGATCAAATGAACTTATTTAATATACTTTCCTTTAGTTAATTTAATCACTGAATTTACACATGACAATTGGAATTTACTCATTTAGACAAGAGTTACAAAAGAATAACGCAGAATACAATTACAAAAGAAAACTTTAAAATCCCGCATTACCCCGCACTCCGCAAAGTGCAGCCAATAATCTGCACTCCGCAATCTGCAAAGTGCCGCCAATAATAACAAGAGATTCGAATGCAGCCTTGGAACATCCGAGTTGAAGTGCACCCCCAAGCGGCAAAAGAAAGACAGCTGGTAGTACGTTTTCCAAGCGGGTTCTTGCACGCGCTCTGCGTGTACGCAAAGACCCTACAGGGTGCACCACTAAAGGTAAATTCCCATAGACAGCAGTGATAAATCCCCATACTTCACAAATATTTTAAAAATACTCACAAATCTCACAGGTGTTCAGGCTGCACAGAAAAATTATGTTCCACATGTCCTCTCTCATTTTCCTTTCAATTTTCGCGGGGTTGACTAATGAATTTTTGAGAAATTTTCACCAGAAGCAGACCACCCCTAAAATGCAGAAAATGTCCCTGTCCAGAAAAGTAGCCATTTTGAAAAACCCTCCCTCGGCAAAATGGCTCAAATAGTGCCACTTTTAAAACAGATTGCATCCAAATTGCTCAGAATTGGAAGCCTTGAGTCCGGCCGAGAGGTTCAGTCTCATATTTCTTCAATTCCTCAGTTCCATGGCTCTCGGGACCCTCAAATTTAGAATATTTTGAGTATATAACTTTTATTAATGAGCTCGGCGGACATATTTCTGGCCTAGTTACGAGGGTGCACCCTACAAGAAATTCGTTACTTGTAGTCATGCAGCGAGTACCCCATCAAAACTGCGCCATTGATCCCATCATAAACGCGCGCCTATGGGCTGAGTAACACCACATCTTTTGTTCGCTCGGAGCGGATAAGTCTACTACTGCAAAGGCAGCAAAGGGATACACTTTTGAGCTTGCTCTGTTTTGTCGCCACTGAAAATGTCTTCCCCACAAGACAAGCGAGCTTGTCGGATAGGCCTTGGTATTATACCTTTAATCGTCTTGTGTTGTTTGGTTTTTGATGCTAATGTTAATTTCGTTTACTTTAGTTTAATTTTTAATTTAAACTTAATTTTGTTTTATGCTTTTTTATATATCACATTTTTTCCTGGTTATTGATTTTTACAATTTTTCTTTTCTTACTTTATAAAATGTATTTTCTTTTACAATAATCATTTTGTAATGTATTGTATAATGTATTATAATATTTTGTGTGTGCTTTGTTTAGCGGTGTTTGTGATCATACGCATCCCGTTTATTTTGTTGCTCGAACTATGGATTTTTATCACATCAATTGCACTTTATGATCTAATTATTTTTATACACCCAGTTAGGATTTTTGATTTTTTTTGGGGGGGGGTTGGTTGGTTGGTTGGTTTTAACGCTGTATTGATGGTTTCTATTTTTTTATTTAAGTTGTCTATTTATTTTTAATCTTTAGTGTACTGTATGTGTTTTACTTTAATTTAATTGTATTTGTAATGAGGGCCCTTAAGAATAGCAGTGTTAAACTGAGAAGGCTACCCCGTTGCGGAAGTTCGAAGCACGTATTGATAAATCACCACAAAAAAATATATCTTTTGAATCAGAAAAAGAAATCACTGTGGCAGCGCATTGCGTGGTTCCCTCCGAGCAAACAATTCCGAAATGTTTTCCCAGCGCCTTTGAGCATTGTTAGAAAACTGGAGGCGACAGAGGCACGCTTATTATAACCTCATCAAAAGAGCTGTACGAGGGTCAGTATTTTCCCTCTACCACTTCCGTCTACGACCCTGGTTATATTTCCGATTCATTTCACGCCCGGACTTCGTAGGAGAAAGGCAGGTTTAATTTCAGTTTCGTTTTGACAGATTCGATTCTCAAAATGAAGAGAAAGACCACACGAGGTAAGTGACTCCTAGTTGACACTAAAACCACCGGTTGAAACGTCGCGTTAGCAGTGGCGTAAATTTGTGCCAAAAAATTGGGGGATGAGGGATGAGGAAGGTGGGGGGTGACTTGCCTGGCCAAGAAAGTGTGTAGCGCAAGGGGGGGGTGACACCGTATGACACCATATAGAGGTCAGTGTTCATGATATTGATGTATAAAACTGAAATATGAATTACATTCATCCAGGGTGGCATGGCACACATTTTACTCATTGAGCAATCAACAAAGTTCTTCACAATGCGCTTTAATTTTTTGATCACCGTAAAAAAGTGGGGAGATGATTAACCCATCGCCCACCTCAAACGGTGGGGCATACCTACCCCACACTGCTGGAATTTATGCCCCTACACATGAGATCTCCCGAGCATACAGTCTTGGGTACACCACATCATTGCTGTACCAGCTGGGCTATCTAGCTTTAAAAAATTAGGTCTATGTGCGCTAAGAACTTGTTGCTGTTAAGAAGCCCCTGACAAAGATACTTACAATTTGAGAAGAGTCAGCAACATGGGGCTGAATCGATTGCCCAGTGGATAAGAGGGCCCGTAAGATTGTTCCGATGGGGCCCAGTTTCAAATCCCGCTGTGGCAATAATTATGTTGCTTGTTCGTGTTAAGGCGATTCAGTTGGAATTGGCCGAAGGGAAAAATTGTTTATTTGCCAAAACTGATAAAGAAAAGGCGGGAAAAGGTTACAGCGGAGAAGGACTCTTAACAATGAACAAAACTGCAGATTCTGCGAATTCCTCCCTGTCTCTCTTTGGGATAAAGTCCTTGCAAATGTACGGTATGATCCTCCAACAAAAAATACTTTTCACAAGAGCTGACACAGCTTGAAGAAATTCGTTTGAGCATAAAATCTTAGCTTTTAAATATTTCAAAAATATACTAATGCTATCCTCAGCAAACGTTAAGTGATCATTTAAACACCAAAATAAATTTTTAAAAGTGGACTTCAACATTATATGCAGAAAATGACCACGAAACACTTTTCCATTATAAACCAATCACGCAGATAAAGTTACAGTTTGGGAAATAGTCTTGTACTTGTATGTGCAATGTATTTATGTGACCTGGAAAGACAGTGAAACTTCTAAATTTTTAAACCAAGCCTATTTTCCACTCATCAAAAGTAGGATTTAACATGTAGACAGAAATAACTTTGGCCTAAGGGCTGAGGAGACAATTAACTGGATGGATTGGTAAAACAAGAAATAGGAATACAACGTAATCAAACAGGTTTTGATAGTCAATTAAGAAAACAAATTAAATTGAGGATGTTTATCATTCTAGTACTTTTTCCATATTTGAACTAAATGTTGCCCAGTACAAGGGAATGGGACACGCAGGATGTAGCCAACTCAAGACTCAAGGCGGAACTGCACAGAACTACATTAAGAAATGCCAAAAGCAATAATTAGGGATCGTTGTTGGTTACATTTCCATGTTGAGGCGTTTTGCCTTGAATTAGTCCTGCGCTTTTCTGAAAGAAAGTTGGTATGGAGACGAACCCCGAATACAAAGGTTAACTCCCAAACTCAAAGCATGGTGAGTATGCATTCAGGAATACGATTCTAACCCGAGAGATATGCTGGTCAATGTCTTTATGGCACAGTATGGAATATTTCTTCCACAACAGTTCCATTGGTAAACCCATCTCTTACTTCACAGTCTAATCGTATATTTGATAAAACACAGAGTAATTCGTTTTCTTTTATTGATTCATCTAAAATACTGCCCTCCGTATCTTTGACTACGGAATTGAATTAAAAATGTGTACCTAACTTTGTGACAGACATTCCACAACTAAATAACTTGTTCGCTCATCACAAGAGCATAATTGGCAGGGACAGGACCATGTGGTCCATTTGTCTAAAAGAGGGTTTACCTGTTTTATATATATAAATGATTGTCCTATAAACAGTTAACGAAGTATATATTCAACTTTAAACACAGGTGATGACATTTCACTAATGCTTTTTGGAGAGAATTTGGTAAATCGGTAGCTTAATTCAGCTAGTATTTCGATCTCTCCAGATCCATAGCTCGTGCATGCCAGTCCATAATGTTACCGAGCGAGGCGATCATGCGCATTATGCACACATTATATTATGGGCTTATCAGCACGTAGCCTGACCTTCAGAATTTTGTTAGCTCGCAGTGGGTTCATAGTCATGTCAGCGGTAATGAGCGTTTCTAGATGATTGTATTTGAATGGAAAGTACACAGACTGTTCGAACACCTCTACAAAGGCTGCTATTCAAGGGGATAAAGGACTAGGGAAATCTTTTCTTCACTTGATGCAATGCCCGGGTGCCTGGGAATTTCTGTTTCCTTGTGTTGCAATATCGTTGAAAAGTTTATTTTTACATCATTCGGTGATGGGGAATGTTCACGCATTTGTTCACAGTGATGTCATGGAAATTTCCAAGAGCTGAGAAGCAAAGTTATTTGAAGCTTAGTCTATAATCATCATATCTAAAACAGTATAAAACCTAAAAAAAACACGAGGCGGATCAACCCCCACAGACACACACCCATAGTTTCCGGACATTGCCGCGATGCAGTTTTTCCCCTGTGTTGAGCTTTCGTGCTAATGTTGAACAATTAATAGTTCTGACTAGAACCCTTTAAAAATATCCGGCCCCATCTGTGAGAATGCAACATTAGCCAATGGTTTAGGTTTTATGAACTCAAAGAGCAAATCAATGCACTGATCACTGGTCATTTTACCTAGCATTTTAACCCTAACATTATTAACAGAGCCGAGGTATTTTGGACAATCTCACAGCCCCAAAAAACTCGGCTGTGCCTTGCTGTATATATATTTTTTTTTATCTTAACTTGCATGTAAAGACATTCCTGATCATTGCAAATGTGAAACTTGCACTCTATCAGAAATATGGTTTTGTCGTTACGGTCATTTGAAGTTCATGGCTACATGCGTGCTAGTCTGGGTGCATTGAGCACCACAGTGGGAAAATATACACTCGGGTGACCTGTCTCGAAAAAAGTGCGTTGTGTAAGAACAGTATGTCCGATTTTCACAAAATTAGTGTCAAAATGACCGCAAGGCATTACTCTAGGAACTCCGAAAAGGTCAACTATTAATTGCCTCCCCCTTTAACATTCTGACTGGTAATTAGCCATGAAAGGCTAGTCTTGTGTGCATACCGTGTGGTTGCATTCTGCGTCCTATACATGTATGGTGACTCGGAAAGTTGACTGGCAAGGAATTCGTACCGGCTTTGCATACCGGCTGCCGGACTGACTGGTTAGTTAGCCAATCGGCTTGGTCTAGTATTATGCTGGTTGACACTTTGAATGCAGAGCGCTATATGTGGCATCATTTTGAACCTGGAAGTACGGTGCTAACGAATGAAGTATGCGTGAGTGTTGGTTCACGCGCTGGTTCTCGCGCTAATGCCCTTAAAGGACATGGGCCTAGGGCAAGTGCGAGCGACGACTATAATTAACTATAGTTCGACAAACACAGCCCAAACGATGGATGGTCTGGACTGTCTAGTCGACCACATGCAGGCCCCAGGGTCATGGTTGCACCACTAGTTATCAACAACCAATCTCATTTGTCATTATGGAGGGAACTTTTCACCTGAAAATAATTGTTACAGTACGTGATTTCAATGACTTTGTACGCTGCGAGAATCGTAGCAACCGGCGAAATGCGAGTTGCGATGAGACTTTCAAAAAATGACCGACGAGGGTGGATCGAGTGTAACAGAATTGCGCATGCTCATTGTTAAAAAGCAATAAGCCATTTTTGAGTTAAATTTGAAATCTATTTCACTGAGTCATCTGATTGCACATAAACGTAAACATTTCAATTCCTCAGACTAAAGACACCGCTGCTATACTTCGTGATTCTGGGCAAGCTTTTGCATAGCGACCTATACCCAGCAAGAAATGAGACCAAGGGGTACCCCCCCCAACATGTCCAATCCCTATACACATTCCAGACTATTGTTACTTAACACATCCCCCCAAGATGTCTGAAGGAATTCCCCAGATTCCTGCGAGACAATGACCAACACAAAGCAGGGGGGGTTCTCTCCGTCTCATACCTTGCTGCGTATGTAGCGACCACCATCTTTGGTTCCTTTGTGCCGTTGTTATCCATGGAGAACAGTGTATTAATGCAAGGCGTGTCTAACTAATTAAAGGCTTGCTCCGAAACATGAGGTATAGAAACAGTGTTTGTATGGAGAATTCAAATGGTTATGTTCACTTGAATTACGAGAACAGATTGTTACAGCGCCCGAACTGGGCGTTGGGAAGGGCTGGTCGCTTTGCACAGATTTTAGTAAAGGAAATATGTCACACGGGGTTGCAGAGCATTGTGGGTAGATTTCTGCCATTTGCACGAACTCGCTCAATGCTAATTCGATTTTTTTCCTCATTGCTGAAAATATCGTCATTTTACCTCATCAGCTCATCCAAAACTGATAAAGATAACCAATGATTTGAAATATATCTTCAAAAGACATGCGATCAGTGATACTTAGTGAGAAGATTAACTACCTTGATTGCATCAAGGCCGTGTTTTATCATATAAATCGACATTTTGATTTATGCCAAAGCATTGCTATTGACAACCAAAACTTAAAATGACGCTTTGCTAACAGGGAGTGGTAACCTCGCGGTCGAGTTTTGCACAAAGTAGCGAATGTCATGTGCAAAGCCACCAGTCCACCCCAGCACCCTGTTCGGGCGCCGGCGACGATGGAACCTCCATTGCAGCTAAGACGATTGCGCCCTCTCTTGGTCCGCTCGGACCCATAGCTTATTGTCGATTTGGCTAGCCTAATAGAAGCGGCCTTGGTCAGCTGTTCCCATTGAAAACTCCTTTTCTTTTGTTGTATTCCTTAATTTACGTCGAGTTTTAAGGCTGCATCCAAATCTGATGTCCAGAGCTAGGTCTAGACCTTGCCGTAGCTCGGCAAGCCCGTTTCGGACACGGCTTCAATAGCATGCAAACTTTTGTTTTTACCAGGGCACCTTGTAGCAATTTTTCTTCTCGTATTCCTGCCACTGATTCGAGGCCAGGGCACCGACCTGACTGTCGTACCCGGCGAAAGCGGTACGGACGTGGTGGATGCCACTATGGCGAAGGTGAACCGACTGGCAGAGGTCAACCCTTACCTCCAGACAGACAACCGCTTCCTGCGGCGCATCGCGTGGGTGGAAACTGCGGACGGCACGGCAGCCCACACTTTCTCCGACCCGAACTACCACGGGGGAATCTGGCGAGTGGACAGCGCCGTCTTTGACGTCACTAAGCAGATGGTAAACGAGCTGGCCTACCTCCCTGTATTTGATGACATTGAGAGGCTTTTTTGCATCCGCTGGAGTCGTGCCTCCTGGGATGACTGTCGTAAACCGTTGTATTCGGCTCTGGCTGCGCGGTTGTTCTTTCACAACCAAAATTACATCATCCCACTGGTAAGTAAATATCGATTTGTGAAGCTTCACACGATCTGTGAAGCAATCTGCAATGTGTAACCGGATATCAACAACTTGCCCGCTAGAAGAGGTGATAGTCAAGAAGAAGGCGAAATGTAATTTGTTTTCATTAACATTATGGCGCCCCTTCGTTATAGCTCTTTTTAAACACCTCACCCACATACAGATTCTGTATCTTAATTGGCTGAAAGTGTTTCATGTTACACTTACAAGTTTTACTGTTTCTGTACCACCACTCCAAAAAGTCTATTCTCAGGCAGCCTCCCTCTATACCCGTAGCAACAAAAGTACTTCGTCCGTAGCAACATGAATGGTACCTAGGCGTTTATGTCGTCTCATAGCATAAACCTTTATCTGTCACTCTCGAACCTGTTGAATCAGGCTATAATTGAACAATTTAAGAGAACGAAAATGCAAATAGCCAAGTGCCCTTTTAACGCCGGTATATCACGTACATAGTGTATGATGTCGGTACACACAGTCTAACGTCACACATGCCGGATTTGCAAAATGGAACACCAACGGTTTGTTCTTTGGTGTTCCATTACTGATTTTTTTAATCTTAAATTGTGCAGAATCTGTGGATGAGGTGTTAGAAACCAAATATTGACTGCCTGATCTCTTGGTATACTAAAATTGCCCCCCAAGGTGATCCATGGAGTATTCTATTTTCCCGAGGCGAAAGCAGTCAATATTTGTACACTATCTAACATCATACCCCCTACAGGCTCCCTCAAAACAGGTTTGTTATTTTGTTTTGTGAGTTCAACTTTTTTCCAAACTTAAACTGAAAGGACATTTTATCCTGTTTACGAGTCCTCGCTGTGTTCATGGTATTATGGAGCAATTATTGTGGGAGGTGGGGGCTAGGCCCTTCGCACCCGACATTATACCTTTCAATCTTTGCTACTGGGAATACAATATTCCCCCGGGGGGGGGGCTGCTGGACATTTTTTGGGAGGGGCAGACTTTGCTTAGGCGCAGGCTCACCAGGTGCATGTGCCTGCCGCGGCGCCTGCGCCTTTGCATTACTGTGCATTGGGCAGGCGTAGCGCTTGCTCAATTGGCGCCCGTGCAATTACAAAGTTTTACGTGTATTCACTGCAAAGTTCGCCATCTTGCACCGATCCTTACGATCTTTGCTCAGCACACCTGTATTATGAAAACCCACAACGTGTTAACCTCAATCATCAACCCGTATTACGAGGGTAACAAAAAGCACACGTTTATAATTCCTAAACATGCGTTGCTTTTTTTTTCATCTTGGGTTAGGCTTTGGAGGTTCAAGCTGAGGAATGGTACCAGAGGTACCACGCCCAACCGACTGACACGGCAGAGAACTTTATTCTCAAAGTCACTGCACTTGAACAGACTGGTAAGAAATCGGGGGACCACTGCAATTGTGTTTAGTACGGCTGTATCTTTAGAAGAAAATGTGATTTTACAGAGCATCTTTGTCGAAATTTCATAAGTAATGATGCATGAAGAGGTTTAACCGGGGATCTGTCTTGACGAATTGGCGACACTTCATCCGTCGGTTCTTTTGATGGGGCAGTTTATGGGGGACTGTCAATGATAACTATAACGTAACCATAATATGCGTACGTCATAGAACTAATGCAAGAAGATAAGTATGGTGGCCTGTTGTTGCTTGCAGTGAAAGGATCCGTGGTGTTTTGACCCAGAGAATGTGCAAAACCCATGGACCCAGCCACTGCAGGCAACAACTTGTCTTGTTATATAGCTCATACGAATTTATGGGAAAGTGATTACAGTTATGTGATTAAAGTTGATTAGAAGTTTCATGAGTAATTGAACAAATTCAGGTAAATGATAAATAATTGAAAGAAAGAGTGTCATCTTTCTGTAAACATTTCTAAAAACAAATCGGGAGACAGCTGTCCCTTCATGTCACTGATTACTCCCGAAACTGTGTGCTTTTTCCTGTTGCCGTGTAGAATTCGCCACAACTTTTCTGCCAGAATGTTCTCCGTGATGATAATTATGATAATGTCTGATTTAAAAGTCAAAATTATGATTCCCATTTTTCGAACAACAAAGAACCTCTACTTTGGAGTTGACCTTTCATCTCTTCCGACATCAATACGGTGAAATTATCATAACGAAATTTGCACTACTAAATTGAGAAAAAAATAATATGAATGGATCAGTGACAAACGATACGGGAGCGCTTCGATGTCACCCTCGACACATATCGCAGAAGTGAACATACATCAATTTACGTCCGTAGCTACAACCTCGTGCCCTGACATAATGCAACGCAATCGTAACGGCACTTTCAAAAGCGGGAAAGACACCCCGTGGAGTGCGTGAGTATCACCCATGTCTGCCAAAGCGTATATCGCTCAGTTACATGTACTTCTCGCTGGTAGCCATACGCGTTTGTGGCAAATCGCGTGATAAGTGCTCAACCAATAGCAGTTCACAACCTATTACCGCGTTTTAATATATTCTGTCAAACAGACCATTTTTCTGCAACTTCCCAACCTTTAAAATTCTCTCAGGCTATGAATGAGAACACTTTTACTCGACATCTTTCAAAGCTTCATATCCACTTCCCTTAGGAAATTTGGCTTCCTCGTTGACATATCACTGTACACAGATGCATGCTTTTCTGGATTCAGGCGCTTCTCATCCCTGTTTCCACGTGTGATAAAAGTTACCCAGGTACCAATAATATTATAATAATATTATATTATATTATATTATCTGTTTGTCCACTGTCACCAGGATGCGATAGCCGCGGGTTGGATCTTGTTTTCGTTTTGGATGGATCTGGGAGTGTTGGCAGCGTGGACTTCAACACAACCAAGAATTTCGTGTTGGCAATGGTCGACTTCTTCGACATCGGGCCCGATAAGACCCGCGTGGGCGTTATTCAATATTCCAGTTCACCGCAAATTGAGTTCCATCTGAAAAGCTTTACAGACAAAGCCCTCCTGAAAGAAGCGGTTATAAACATCAGGTACAAGGACGGTCGAACAAACACTGGTGAAGCCTTGGATGAAATGAGCGACACGAGTTTCCTGCCTGAAAATGGAGCCCGCCCTCCGGATCGGGGGTTTCCCCGCGTAGCTGTGGTCGTGACAGACGGCCAGTCGCATGACAGCGTCACCGGGCCAGCGGAGAGGGCTCGGCAGAAGGGCATCGTGATCTTCGCCATCGGGGTGACGTCATCTGTGAACAGATTTGAACTGAATGCCATTGCCAACAAACCCAACGACACCTACGTGTACCACGTCAGCGACTTTGACGCCATTGTCAACATCGCTGCCGCTCTGGAATACACCACTTGTAATCGTAAGACTACTTTGAGTGGTTGCTATCTTGCTGTGTAGTTCTTTTGTACCGCAGGGAAAACCCTTTTGTGCATACCCCGTGGAACAAAAATATTGGCCTGTAAGATGGCATCCATGCAAACCGTGACATAATTGACGTCGCCACGATTTTTTTTACCAGGGGAAACTACTTCTTTTTCCAAACACGATAGGCCTAAATACCATAGAGGACAAAGCACTCCTCAGCTACAGAGTAACGAGCGGGGTCAGCATCGAATTTGATCAATGCAAAATTAGTGATTTTCATCCCGTTTCATATCTTTTTTAATTTCTTTCGCTTTCCCCCTTGATCCCTTTAATTTGGCATGGGGGCACGCCCCTTGCGTTCTTGCAATGCCTGTGCATGTCATTGGTCGCTAAACGTTGTAGAATTAAACGCGAGTTCATTGCCTGTGGACCAAACTAAAATTATCTTTCGAATGAAGCAAGGGGACAAAGGCAGTCTTTGGTTCTTCCTGCGTTCTTCAAATCAAATTGGCTCAGCGTTTACACATATACCATTAACACGTATCCTACTTCCATTAAATTTCCGATAGAGGCCACCCAGGTCCAGAATCAAACAGTGACCGGTACCATCGATCGCAACGAAATTCAAAACTTCCAGTTGCCGATCACCGAGAACGGCGTGACCTTGAGCGTGAACGCCACGCGCGGGAACGCTGTGGTGTATGTGTCCACCACCACGCCCAACCCCAACGAGGCTTTCCACGACTTCCGCTTGGAGGCAGTGGCTGGAAAGGGGTTGGTAACAATTGTGATCACTCCGGAGGACTTGAACAAGACGTGCACACCCGAGTTCAGGCGCAAGCGCAGACAGGTGAGACGTGGACCAACAGAAATCTATTTACTTCTATTTAAAGGATCCATATAAGGAATTTTTCTTGGAATCACTTTTTGCTTATGTCTGCACTCTTCTTCAAGGTATGACATCTGTTTTGAGTTACATGGTTTGAATAGAGCTCTTTTTAGACAATCACAATTGATCATGTCTGTCCAGGAAGACACTGCTCAGTTTGTATGTTATCATGTTGATTGTGAATTCCAAATTTTCTATTTGAAAACATTTCCGAAGAAAAGGTCGTTGACTGGCGTAATGCCATATACGTACACAACGATGAGTTGCTACAGGAAACGAAACCAACGTATAAACAAATTATTGAGGCTCAGGGATTTATATGACATCATAGTTTTGCTTATGAATATGCAAATAAGCAATGCCATGAAACCAAATAAGCTCCAGTATATGGGTTAAATAGCAAAATAAAAATATAAAACAAAGTTAAATGAAACCCAAAAGTGGAATTTCAAGGGATTTTAGTAAAATATTTCTGTTACAGGGTCACTTTAAAAATGATATGAATCATGGATCTTCGATGCATGCGAGTCGATTGAGAAAGGCCTGAAAACGTTTTGCACATCAAGTGCTCGTGTTCACGCATTTCATATAGCTGTGTTTATTTCTCTCTGTCATCAGAAGGTGAATATAAACTGTCATATAATGTCCTTATCTGCATGAACACCAGGATGGACAAAAGAGGGCGTTAAGTAACGTCACAAGGAGACATTGTAAAAACAGTGCATAACAGTTCAACCTTTGGAAAATAAAAAGTACACCTTCAATCCTACACCAGTAAGATTACGTTCCTTCTTCCAATGATAATTGTATATCATACTTTTCCAGCTTTTTACTCGTTGCAAGGTCGTCTATTCGTTTTGAAAGGGGGGGGCATAGCCCTGATCAGAACAGATGCGAGCATGAAGTCCTGCGCAGCGTGGGATTGGTCCGACGCCTGCTCTTGGGCCCCGGGAAATCAAGGCTTGGAGTAGATGCTGTGTGGTGTGATCTGAAACAATTTCTTGCTACTTTAGCCAGTTGTTTGTAAAAGTTTTTTGCAAGGTGTACGTTTTCATTTAGGTTTTGGGTAATTGATATAGTATTCCGCACGTGGAAAAGTGTGTTGGGGAGGGGGGACATCCCCCGTTCCTCCAGCGATTGAACCCCATGGTTGGGAATGGTTGCCTCTCGATTTTATACCCTCAAGTGTCGAACTGGTTGTGAATACAGACTTAGCCTGTCAATCCAACATCAAACTGGTGCACGCTTCTGATTCTTATCCAGGCGGACAGCCAGGATGACGCCAATGAGGGGTCCGTCATCGGAATTGCGTACATCACGATCGAAGGAGAGCAGGAAACTAACGACTTCATGTTGACGGTGTCGGAGGGCGACGTCACTGACCCATCCACGACCGAAGCACCCACCACGACGGAAGTGGTCCCCACCACAGTGGAGACCGTCTCCACCAAGCCTTATTCAACCAACGGCAGCAACCTTGTGGCTGAAGCTACGACTTGTGTCTTCCTGTGCATTCTCTTTGGGGCTCAGCTGGCAAAAACCTTCCTGTATTAAAATTTCGGATTGCCTGCACGTGGTTCCTGACTTGTTGAGAACAATAAACATGCATGTATACTTTCTCATGTATTCCCTTTAACCCTAAAAGAGCTGGCTTTTCTGTGACCGTCTGGCAAACCCCCACCCCCCCAAAAAAAAATCAGTTTGATATAGAAAGTCGATGTTTTGTCATTCAATAGCTTAACATATGTACCCCCCCCCGCCTGTATCGAATATGTAAGTGGAGGGTATGGATTTTTGACTAGCCTTTCTCGACAAAAATGGGCGGTTTGCAAGAATAGCAACTCGAATTTAAGAAAAGCACCCAAGCTCTTTGACTGCAAGATGTTAATAAATACAAAAAAAATCACCCAGGTCCGATAGGGAAAGAAAATTGCATGGCGTGACTTATTCGTAAAGTTAATAGATCAATTAATTTCTTCGATAAAATTGTTAAAACAAAAATGTTTCTGTTCAAAATAACAAACAGACACTCAGATCAAATATGCATTTCTAGTCCCCTGTCCTCAGGCAGGAATCACGCTCTTTAAAATCGCACTCAGCAGTCTGTTATGTCACAGGTCAAGCTAATTTGTGTTACTGTAACTAAAACTGGCGCCCACAATGATGTGTATTGTTCCAGAGTGAATATCCGCTCCAGCATCGAACAGTTGTCGCATAATTTACCCAGAAAACCTGTGCAGTGCTGTAGTCAGTTTGTTACTTTGTTACGGCACAAGTTTAAATTTTCTAGTATTGTAGTTAATTTGAAATATTATTTTGTTACGACACAAGTTTAAATTTTCTGATATAGAATTGACTCATCAGTTTTAAAACCCTCACTATTAATACAGTGTGTATCTGTGTTTTGGGTAAAGAATTGACCCCCCCAATCGAAATAGACATTGTTACTGACACCAAAGATAAGTAGGACTGGAAGTCAGGTTCTGGCCACACATCTCGATATAAATTCAAACCAAAAGCTAAAGTTTAACTCGGCGTTCTCGATTTTAGACTGTTGATCCACTATAATGTCCATTTTGAGGGGGGACCTAGAAGGTTGTGTATTGATGTGGCATTGTAATACAATGGTTAGTAGCCAGTTTTAATCTGGCATATTTTACTCAGAGTAATACTTGACTGCTGTTTTTATTCAGAGCGAAGATATGAAGCTATAATTTGATTATAATGTCCAATGTAGGTAAACCTCCCACATTGTAACATTTTCATGAAAGGAACAGCTTGGCCTGTGCGTTTGTGATGAATTATGATATAAAGCGGAAAGCTTTGCCGTAGGCTTGTGGACTGTTTCTCGTATGACTCAAAACCAAAATTAGGACTGAAGCTATGGACTGAAGTTTCGAAACCATATTCTGGTAGGGTTGGTGGCTCATTCTGGTAGAGAAAACAATTTTACTTTGCGGCTGGTCCTAAATAAATACAAACTGACCGGCAGCTTGATCACAACAAAGTTGATTGCAACGCAGGTTGATCACTACCTGCTCGATATGTTGGCGGTACCATTTTCTCAACCTGCTCTCTGATCGGTTCATTTATTTTGCAAATAAAAATCCATTTTGAGTTTAATCATACTGAAGCTGGGTCGACTCCATTGACCGATAAACAATTTAATCAACATAAGTAAATGTTAAAAGGAAAAATTACTCATTGCAAAGACTTTGGTTAATTATGCTAAGTATTAACCTGAGCACTAGTTTGATCATATAATTTTAACATTTTTTTTTTCAATTTTACTCAGAATTTACCATGAGGTAAAGCTTCAGAACCTAGATGTTTTATCTGCTGCCTTTGTAGAAGTACGCAATTGTGTTTATCTTTATACTCGGAACAGTTTTTCATTCGTCGATTATTAGCAAAAAGAGTCAAATAAATTCGTGTTACCTTTTAGGTATGCAAAGGAGAGTGGAGTGTGCTATTGTATGAAGTCCGTTTTTATTATAAGACTTTTTATAATGTAATGCAATGTTGCCCACATGTTAAGCTTTCTGCAAGTACTTGACCTACAACTGGAAGTTTTAAGCAATCACAAGTGATTACCATAGTAAAAGACCTTATACCATACATCTATTTATACCCCAAATCGTTTAATCACTCAGTGCTCGCAATTCACTGCACAGCGACCTCACCACAGTGTAGTTTTGTTGCTACTGCTTCCTTTTGTTGGATGGTCACATGACAAGGGGTATTTTAGACTTTAATTGTAATATTTGAAAACAGATTTAAAAGCAAAAAAATGATCTTACCTCTGTGACTACACAACTGATTTCGTACAATTTAATTTAAAGGGTGGCTGCAATCAATGTTTGTGATTACAAACCTCAAAAATGCACCTTTGTGCCTCAGTTAATTAACCTTATTTTCAACTTTGTTTCATTATTTCAAAGTTTATTTTAACGCCCGTCTGGTTTTATGCTAATGATATTTCCATATTCATGACAAAACTGTTATGTCATCTCAGGAAGAAGCCTCAATGTTACATTGGTTTGTACACAAAAACACTGGGGTTTTGTAGCTTTTCCTGGACTTTGTTTTCTTTTATATGCTGCTTCGTTGTTTATGTGCATATAAGAAAGCATCGATCCCTCTCTCAGAAATATTTTTAGTAAGTAAATTCTAGGTTGAACTCACAATTTGAATAGAAATACACTGAACCATTTCTTCCCTAGATGGTTTCACAGCAACAGCGCCCTCAGTTGTCCGAAAAAGCATGAATAATTTTGATTAAAAGCATGAACTTTTCAGTGCATTTAACCAAATATGAGTGTAAAAGAGCTTTCATATATTGAAGAAGAGTACAATGATGCAGAAAATTTGTGTCTAATAAATATTCAGTACAGCTACACTTTAAAAGGAACCTCATTCAGGACGACAACAATTTGTTATCTTTAAGGGAATGAATCAAAATCTGAAACACGAAACTGCCCCAACCCGGAGAGAATGAGACTGTCCTACTATCGACTGGATCCTCAATCATGTTCAGAAAAACTCCATAATTGCTACTCTGAAAATTTGAACAGAAAAGTTATGAAAGTACTTTGCTAGGTTGTGGAATAGCCAGAGGGAGAAAAGACTTTTAACTTGAGTACAAGCAGCATGAGTGTCCAAATGCAATATCATCCACTGTTATGCACCAAAAATCTGTCTGTTACCGTGACTCAGAATACGGACGTTTCATGATAGTGCGCCCCCGAGAGTTTGCAACGTTGACCAATCACAGTGTGCGAAATCTGTCGACCCAATGCACGTTTGGAAAGGGTCGACAGATTCGCGCCTAGTGATTGGTCGGCGCGTTGCAAACTCTTGTGGAGGTGCACTGTCAAGAATCGCTCGTATTGAGTATTCATTTTCATTTGCTGTAGGCAAATTCGCAAACTATCCTATACGTTCAATTTGATTAGAAGATACGAGGTTACACAAAACATATGACACCATTTGATAACAAAATAATGTAATCTTACTCATGAATGATTATACTATGTTTGTTATCAAACGTACACAATTTAAGGTCTTCATGATTTTTCTGATTCCCTTTGGTCAGTTCGCAAGAAGGCTTGTGTGAACTTTTACTTCGCTGTCATGTGATCGTGGCAAAAAAAGAGTAGGCCTACAGGAAGTAAGTTTCCCCCAGCCTCCGTTTATATGGGATTCGTACCAGTTGTTTCCAGTGATATCGTGAAAGTTGGTTTATTTCAACATGAATATTCAAATAACACTAAGTCTTCTGTTAATGTAGCACACAAACGAATTACAGTTCTTGACCAGGTATACAGACCTGCTTTAAATATACATTTCGTGCGAAATCGCCTGCATATTTTGCGAAATAGATTGAGTTCCAATTAAGCCTGCGGCTTGCAGAGTGTATTCGATTTTGCGCAAAAAATGAATTTCAGTGACCAGTGCATTAAACTAAACGCTGATAAGACTGAATTAATGCACCCTCATTGAAAGAGAATTTTTATTTGTTAAATACAAGCGGGAAGTTGAATGTTTTTGAACGTTTCGCTCGAAAACGAATGCTGCTATAACTTATTCATTTCACCTTTCCCAAAATTGGCCGGAAAACCTAGTTGTTTCGGATCATGAATATTCAGAGTCGACCTAACATGTTTTGGTCCAACAGTCGAGAGGTCAAAGCTGATAGTTGGATGCCAGATATTCCGAATCACAGATCGTAGAGTAGATATTGGATGGTTCAGGGAATCAGACCTATGTGAAATTGGTCGGATTCGTCGATCATCGTCGCAACAAAGAATCCCGCTGATGTTATCACAGTATTGCGCCATTTTCCGCGAACTGAGTCACGCTTAATAGGTAAACATCGGTGTTCATGTGTTTTGCCATCGATTAGTGAATTTTCTGTGATAAAGGATCGTTTAATGAACAAGAAGAGACATTGTAATTTGTAATAATTGTAGGCCTATAGTGTCATTACACTAGTCTGAGTATTAACTGTGTGGTAGAAAGCTATGGGGCCTATCCGTTGCACAGGATGCATGGATGACGCTTACTGTTTACATGTACATTTGTACTGGACACATACATGTACCTACATGTAGGCTATGTGTAATACACATATACATATAGCCCCACAAATAGGGCTGTGGTGGCTCTCTTTTACAATTCGTCTCTTATCTGTCGCCACCACAGCCCTACTTCAAGGCATGTTATAGATGCCTGAGATTTAAACTGCAGGATTGTCACAAACTTTGAATCCTAATAATCTTCCGAAATGAGAATGACTCGACAATTTTACTTACACTGGTGTATTCCTCAGAGTTTGGACTTTTATATGAGCACCCTAAAGCTTTCTCAAACTGTATATTTTCCGATGCACGTATGGCGCCTTGAAAAAAACGGCCTGTAGTATTACATGCTGACCACGGGCAGTGCCATTTTGAAAAACGAAAGCAGTACTTCTTGCGTCGGATTTCAGGGCACCCGACAGGTGCTCTGGTATACATTGTACCATATAAAACTGGTTCCCCATCATACCTTGCGTGACAGACGAACAAGGAACCGGTGAAATTCAATTTTAATAACACTAATATGCATGTCTGTATCATGCTCCAAACACGTGCTGTGGGTGGACTGTACACTAGCAATGTGGGGCGCAACTTATTACTAAGCAGTACTGTGACAACATGAATTATGCATCGACGGCACCTGTCGGGTGCCCTGACTTCCGACGAACGAAGGGCTGCCTTCGTTTTTCAAAATGGCGCCGCCCGTGGTCAGCATGTAATACTACAGGCCAGGTTTTTCAAGGCGCCATACGTCAGAAACTTTACGATTTTTGGAAAGCTTTAGTGTGCTGGTATGAAAGTCCAAACTCTGAGGAATAGTGTAAAATTATTACACGCCAGTGTAAGTAAAATTGTCGAATCATTCTCATTTCAGCAGATATTAGGATTCAAAGTTTGTGACAATCCTGCAGTTTGGATTTCAGGCATTCAGGACACGCCTTGAAGTAGGGCTGTGGTGGCGACAGATAAGAGACAGATTGTAAGAGAGAGCCACCGCAGCCTTATTCGTGGGGGCTAATATACATGATGTACATGTACGTGTGCATGATGTACATATACTCATGTAGGCCTACTGAAGTTAGAATACAAGTACTAGTCCTACATGTACATGTGCATGGGCTCAATTGCAGAATACCCAGCCACCTCGCACGATCAACTTCATAGCCAGGTAGGCATACAGGTCAAAGTGTGACACTCTTCTTAAGGAAAAAAATTCTGCAGTTGTTCCTGTACATGTACTGTACATTTTGTTTATAAGCTTAGTTTGTCTGCATATTGCCAATTATTGGTGAGTTGCTGTACTGTAATCTGGTTATGGAGTTATACAAATCGCTTCTTTTAACATAGGGACATGGTCAGCAAAAGTACCGCTGACCATGCACAACCACAAGTGTTGAAAGAGGCAATTCGTAGAGTCCCAGTTACTCAGACCATTATTGTGATTATTGTGTTATTTCATTTCCTGACATGCCCGATATACATGTAGGAGGAGAGTTTGCTCACGTCATGAATTATCTTGTCCAAGGTTGTTATCAAAGGCATACTTTTTGCATTGATGTGGAAGATTTAGTTTGTGTTCACTTGACTTTCCTCAGAAAATTTGTGTGTGCACCGTATGTAAGCAGCAGTGGAGTCTCTGTTATATCAAGAAATGGATCTTTCTACAAAGACCATTAAACTTAAAGCACTTTGCTTATGAATACCGATAGAAAGCACATGTACATGTAGGAATATTGTTTTGAAAGGAAACAAAATAGCCTCACTTTGTAATAAATCTTCCAGTTTGCTTGTTATTGGCTCCGTTTTGAGTCCAAGATTTATTGCAGTTCAATTTTTTTACATGCAAGTCCCCAAATCATGCATTGTGCACATTCAGTTTCCATAGCAGCAATTGTAGGACTGTTTTATGGTCCAGTATCCGCTGTCTAACATTAAACAGTTTCTCATTGGAACTGTTGTGAAAATGGAGGAGATGACTCATATTTTTTGATAAATTTTTGCCATAGTGGAATTTTTTGGACCATTTTGCCAATTCTTTGTTGCTAAAATCAGGAGCTTTGACACTTTTTAAACTTGCGTATAGATGGCTGCATATCTTGTCAGAAGCCAGTAAACTTTCAAAGTACGTGCCCAAATTTGACCAACAGTAGGGTAAACAGGACATGGGTGGGAAAAAAGGAAGTAGGCGGCAGGTTTGGGACTAAAATCCAGATTTCTTAATAACTGAAAAGAAAAATTTGCTCTCCAAATTAATGTTTTGAAACCGAATATCCGAAACTGAGTATTTGAAACCAGATATCAGAGAGAAAGTTGTCCTCAGAGACTAGTTCGGTTCGTGTTTTTGTTTTACTTGGCCTAACAATGCAGCCATCAAAGCTGTCACATGTATTAAAGGTTTTGACGTTTGATGCAACCACCAGAGACCTGGCAGCAGATGCAAATATGAGACACAACTGAACTGGTTTGAGCAGGCGAAGTGCGAGGGCGATACAGTGCCGTCAAGATGGACGGATTGCAGACAGAGTACCAGCGACTCGAGTCGACCGACGATGCTGACCATGATGAGCGAAACGTCATGCTTCATGTTACCGATGACAGTGGAAAAGGTTAGATGATAGAGTCCTCATTAACACACAGTCTGCTGACTACGAGTATACTCATAGGAAATGAAAGGCTATTGTAATGTAAATTGAATCTGCAGGAATCACTGAGAACACAACAAATACAATGTAGGCAGTGTTGAGGACATACATCTGTAAAATACTCTTACTTAAATAGACACGTGAAAAGTGTACCTATTAAATATGTGCACATGCGTACAATGCTTGGCAAATGGGAACGCCCCTTTGAAATTATGCGCGACAGTCAGTGTGTTACTAATGTTTTGGTGTACATGTACATATCGCACCCAGAATTTCACCCAACCATACCAAATCCTACAATATTCCCCATTGGTACAGGTAAGTGTGCATGTTAGACTTTATCATGATGCTGCCATGTTTGTCTTGTTTCCTGTAGACCCATTGGTGATAGCAATACAGCTTTACATATTGATAAAAGGGAACAGACTATTTTTCCTTCCAGCCTCCAGTTTGGTCACCTTGCTGTGAATGGTAGAAAAGCAAGATGGGTGCCCAATGGTCTATTACACTAAAACCTTGAGGGTAGGGGTAGCTACCAAAGTTGTTATTTTAATAGGCCACATGCATCCACTCACTATGCAATTGGTGATTCAATTTCTTTCTAGAATTGTGCGATATTTACATGTACATGAAACTTTAAACCCCTTCTAAGAATTGTGTCAGTGCACACAAGCCAAGGAAAGAAAAACATGTTTAGTGGACTGGTTTTTGAAAAATAGGGAGGAGAAGGAGCTTTTTTTTGTTTTCAAGATGGCCGACACTTCCCTAGGAATTGACCTTTTTCGTTTTGTTTTTTACCAACTTCACAAAATTTATAAAAAATAAATTTAGGTGTGAGTCATTTCCCCTGTATCCCCTTCAACAATATAATGCAGTTTCACAAAAGGGAACAGACTATTTTTTGTACTTCACCTAACTTCATCCAACTGAAACAATTCAACCTACATGTAACTCTAATGTAAAGGTAACCAGACCTACTTTTCAGATCTTGCCCATGGATGGATACTTCTTGCCTCATCAAATTCTGTTCAGATACATGTATGTGTGCTTGGTTGCACACATTTGAAAATGACATTTAGAATGATTATATTCTCGTTCTCATTTCTCCAGCAGCTCGATGGAATCACATCGAAAACCTGGATGAATTCTTCACAAGAATATCCTTTCCAGAAATGTTGTTTTAAAAGGAATCATTCCAACTTGTCAATCTGCCCTGACATGGCACATAATTTGTTAAATGTGCCACAGTTTCAGTGTGATGTACTTGTAAGTGCTGTCTGCTGTTAACCCTAACCTTCCCCAATCACACAGAGTAAAACAGTAGTAAAGTGTTTAATTCTGTGGGGATAGGTCTGGTAGACCCATAACAGCTGGCTTTTGCATTGGGTTTGGCATACCTCAGAAAAACTAAGTCTAACAGCCTCTGTGCACAAAGCCCCATGTGGGTGTTTAACTGTGTGTGAATGGGGAAGGTTAGGTCCAGCAACCCTTGGGCAGGTAGGGTTAAAGTACAAGAATATATAAACTAAACTGTAATAATAATATTAATCTAGTCATTTTTAGACAATCTGCGTCTTGTCATGTAATGGCAGAGAAGGCAATATACCCAGTACATCACCAAAGAAAATGGGGACTTGAGGTATACTGAAAGTGCTATGCAGACGTGTTACTATGTTTGTGGACATGACCAATCTTTTGCAAAAACTTTTGAGTAAAGAGTTCATCCATCCACATGTACATGCTACCAAAGTGAACATGTCTCATTTTTGATTTTGGACAGACGATTCTGAAATTCTCTGCCAAATTTTTTGATGCTACAACTCTTACAACTGTGGCCCAGACAGTTGATTTCTGTGGTCAGTAATGTACACATGCACACGTTCATAAAGCTATATGGAATAGTGCATTTTAAGTAGTGTTCAGGTTAACTAACGTAACAGTATCAGAATATATGTATATAAAAAAACCACAATATATAATCAGTGCTCTGAATTCTGTACATGTAATTGCCGAGCTTTCAGTTGCTGACAAAGGTACAGAAAGCTCGGCAATTACATAATTGAGAGCACTGATCGTATATTATATTTTTGTCTATATTCTGATCATGGTGCTATATAGCCCTTTCATATTTTTTTGAATATACGTAGTTTGTTTGACATAATTGAGGTTTCACTGTGTGTTTGAACCTTTTCCTTAACCTCTGAACACATCTACCATTACCATCAAAAGCATGGTTACCTGTGTATGATGATGGCCCAGGTGTTTGAGTTGGTGTAAGTGCAGTCAACCTTGATGGTTTGCTTTTTGCCTAACTTTTGTTGGATAAGAAAGTTCTAGTGTCCACCACTGTGCAGGAACCCACATACATTGTAGATACATGGAGGAGTGTAGTACGCAGTTCGCACTGGTGGACATAAGAAGCATCTACATGTATAGTCACCAGTGTTGACCAGATTCACTGGTTGCCAGCATTTCACTGGTTACATGGTCATCAACCGAGTCTGGCTACTTTTTTTATTAATAGAAAAATTCATGTTGTCTAGTAGAATTTCTTTCCAATCTCTTGTGCGCACAGAGATTTTCTAGTAAATCCACCCATATTTTTCTCAAGCACAGTGCAGTTTGAAAGCTCGCCAGTCTGTCATTCGTACTTCGTTTATTTGCACTTCAGAAGGAAAAACAAGGCCAAAGCGGTCAAAAAGTAGTTCAGAACTTTTACCAAATATGTCTTGCCTTTTTTTCAAAAGTCAGATTTTGTGACCCCTCCAAAAGTACTCAGTGTGTATGGTTGAACAGTATTGGAAACATCAAACCCTGTGGAAATACATGCTGTCTTGCAGTCATTGCACAAGTTTAGGACCACACATACAAAATGTATTAACCTGACGAAAACCAAATTTAAACCAATCAATTATGGCAAATTATGTGTTTATTTTCAATGTGTAATCTTAGTATATTGGTTAAACATCTATTTGACTACATTTCCATGATTTGAAATGTCAACAGTCTAATATTTAGTGTGCCCTCCTTTATTTCTGATTACTTAGACTGGCTTTTTTCATTATGCTGCCTTACACACAAAATGTCATCAAAGACCTGCCTTTGCATTCAAATGGATATATAGCGCTACACTGATTTTATGCACCTCTGTAAAGCATGTTACATGTAAGTAATCATTCAATGAGACAATGTAATGCAGGCACAGTGACAGAAATACCTTTACCAATAAAATTGCAGATGGTCTTAACCTTTTGCAATTGACCGTAATTCAAAGTTGGTCTTGGGATCAGGGAGAATTGTAGATTGTGATGAAAGCTTGAAATATCGTAAAATCAGGACTTGATTTGGGGTGCCAAGAGAGAAAAAAAATCATTTGTGATTTTATCTTCAGAAAAACGAGGCGTGCTGATGTCATATTTTTACAACTTGCAGGCAATTTGTGTTCATCGTGCTGTTCTCCATGTTTCTGCTGCGCTGCGTGGATTACAACATCCTGTTTGGGGACACGAAGCCGGAGGGTGTCACCAAGGTTGCACTGACCGATGCTTTCATACCCCTCAACCAGTGCTCCAAAGAGTAAGGCGGGGATTTTTCTTCTCTTAGAGCTCACTTTCGGGGCTATTAAATTTAATTAAATTAAAATTCTTGATACAGTTTGATTCGGTGTGATTTTGTTTTGCGCATCTTTTTCTTAGTCCACCAGCAGTATTGGTGATTTGCATCATCATAGCTGGTATCTTCTGGGTTCATCGGCTCATCCGTTTTGTCTACAATGCCCTGCATTACTGGGAGATCAGGGCCTTCTATAGGATAGCTCTGAAGATAACTTCAGTAAGTACCGTCTAGAAGTGATTATTATTTGAAGAGCACAAGGCTCATTCATGCTTGTAGCTTTCTAGCACAAATCTAGACTTGACTTTCTAACATTTACTCATTTTTGGTGACCTCCATGTAAAATTTCACCATTTTATTGAAATGGAGCCACGTAGGTGTTCGTGTTGGGTCCTTTTTTTCCCTTGAAAATGTTAGTCAGAAATATGGTTCTGTACCTTTTGAGGAATGTTTCACAGATGGCTCAATTCAGTCACCCAGTTTTTGCCAGCAAGCCGAGCACCCAACTCCTGCCTGGCTCAAAGAATGGCGATGCGTCTCTTTCTGAGTTGCTCATCCTCTATTTGCATGTCTACAGAATGATCTACTGAACGTGACGTGGCACGACGTCTTGAAGCGAGTCCAGGAGGTCCAGAAGGAACAGAGAATGTGCATACACAAAGCTGAGCTCACGGAACTCGGTAAGGCCAGTCACCCGCAACGAAGGCATGCCAGGGACGCGTCTCTTGTTGGACAGAACTGGTGACTTGGATGTCCTGTGCTGTGGAACTGTTCACTTCCTGGCACAACAAACAAAATAACTGTTCTGTATACATGCATGCCATGTTGTAATCAACAATTGAACTTGCGCAGTTGGTGATGCTAGTTCTATATGGTGCACAAACTACAAGTTGTGCATATTATCTGGAGCCAACAGAGGTATTATAGTAAATGTACATATATAAAGCAGACGTTTCCCTGGGACTTGTAGACCTGTCTGCGTCAGTTGCTGTGGCCCAGCGTACGGCATGCACTTAATTACATGGCCACTTACGCAGTATTTGCAAGCTGCATCAGAGGTCAAAATGGCAATCACCCATTGGGCTGTCGTTTACTTTATTTTAATGAGGTATATGAATGGAGCTTTTGGGACTGACGCTTGCATTGTAGCCTCTGCTCAAGGCACTGTTGGTATTTTGTGTGTGACGGCATTGACTGCAAGTGCATTGTGTTGAATGCTCAGTGCTGACATCAAGGTGGTTTTTCCTACGCTTGACATCACATCTATTCAGGCTTCAGGCTTAAGTTTCATGAATTCAGTTACCTGAAGCTTGACCAATAACTATACTTTTTTCATTTTTTGCTGCAAAAATGTTCCATTTTCTGATGTTAGCCCAATGTTTGGTTGTCGTTTATTTGGTTGGAATATCTAAGGTGTCATGGCTGCTCGCGGGTCCAAGATAAAGATGAAGCCAACGATAAAGCTATGATTTGGAAAACAACTTGGATTGGCAGATGACTTTCATCATGGCATTTGGGGTGAAAATACGCAGAATGACCAAGCTAATTTGGTATCATTACAGTAATTTTAAAATGGAAAGTGACTTCTTTTTATGCTGCTTAACAGAACTGACCTGTGTTTTCCTTTTTTCAGACATCTATCATCGTATTCTCCGATTCAAGAACTACTCCATAGCCATGGTCAACAAATCGCTGGTACCACTTCAGCTCAGAGTTCCGTTCTTAGGTGAACTGTAAGTAGCACCAATTGATTTTGGCGGGTCGTAATTTCTCAAGATTTTGCCAGACTACAGGATACTTTGCACAAACGTCCCTGCCTTTAAGAGGCTTCATCCTCTAGATTTGCTATTTTTATATTTTTTAGGGAAAAGACTTATGCCCTGTTGACTAATAGCCAGTTAATATTGGACTTTCTTACCCGAAAAAGCTGCTGCGGCGGGTTTTTTTTACCCGCAAAGTCCTTAACTGTGCAATTGCACTTTGACGCAACCAAGCACGACACATAATACGTCAAGCAAGGAAATAAAAAAAATTGTTAACAAGTGTACACGTCCACCATAAAACCAATGAGGAAAATTATGTGTGTTTACACACCATCCACTGTCGTGTGGTTAAAGGCCTTGTACAGTCACTGTAGCCAACTGTCGAAGTTGTTACAATCTCTTTGCCGGATAATTTGGGTATTTTCCTCATCCTCCAATTTCACTCCAGGTTCTGCATAAGAGATAAACCTAGACCCTGGAAGCAGGTGGCTCTGTATGAAATTGATTCTTTTGTTTTCTTCATTGCAGAGTGATATTAACAAACGGACTGAAATACAACCTTGAGATGATCCTCTTCTGTGAGTATTGTGTCGTAGTATTAGTTGCTCGTTATAATAGGTGCTGCCTTTTTCAGGTCTCCTGACGTAATGACAGGATGTTTTGGATACATGTAAATATTTAGGAATAGATATGAAAGTGTTGTGTAGCTCTGCAATGCTGTGGTGTCATTGGACTTGATATTTTTGACACGGTCATCACAAGCCAACACTATACCCTGTGTTGAAAACTTGACATTTTGTGAAAAACATACATCTATTGTAAAATTGGCGGCAGAATATGTCAGTGTTGTATTCAAGTCCATCATGAGTCCTTTCACAAGTCCCATCACGAGTCCTTTCACAAGTCCCGTCACAAGTCCTTTCACAAGGCCAGTCATAAGTAACAGCGCGAACAATGACAAAAGAATGTTTTTGTCACAGCTCATTTGAATAGCTTGACATGGTCATCACAAGCCAACACTATACCCTGTGTTGAAAACTTGACATTTTGTGAAAAACAAGACTGCTCAAGACTGAATGACTTATGATGGACTTATTGGGCTTGACTACAGCACTGGAATGTGTACAAGGAGTCGTCATGTACAAGAAAACGCTAACAGGCAATGGCTTGGCATAAGAAAAACGATTGCAGTGGTGTAGCAAAAAAATTTGGGAAGAGTAACATTTCATAACTTCTCTCCTCGGTTAAATTCGGCATCTACATATACCTTGGAGCGAAAGGTAGTTTTTTTTGGGGGGGGTTGCACAAAGTGCACATGTAATTTAGTCTGAGAACTTGCAGAGGGTGATTCTAGGCCCGTTCATGAGCGAAGGGTTCATCTTGTCTTCTTTTTCTTGTCAGGGGGGCCATGGGCTCCCTTCCAGAACTACTGGCATCTCAAGGAAGAATACAAACGTGCTGCCAAGAGAGAGGAGCTGGCTAGGCAGTAAGACAGCCTGTTTTCTTACAGTCTAAAAGTTGTCGGACAATGGGAACAGCATTGAAGTCAAGACCATCACAGGACCATCACAAGACCAGTCATGAGTAACGGAGTGAATAGTGACAAAGGAATGCTTTCGTTGCAGTCCATTTGAATAGCTTGTGACTTGAATTCAGAACAGAGTCTTTGTTCTTTGGTCTTTGTTTTGGTCTTGAGAGGTCTTTGCTGCAATAATAAGTAGCATTTTACTAGACGGCTGCCCACTAAAAGAGGCATGGGTGGTCTAAATATATTCTGTTCCATCCGGACTAGCGGTAAGTCCTTCACTGGGGGTAAAACCACTTGTGTCGGTTGGAAGTTGGTGTGAAATGGGTTGCCCAGCAACATTTTTCCAGAAGCTGGGCCCTAGCCATTACACCATCCAGACCCAACGGGTGGCTCTGCAAGTCACCAAGTCCTGAGCTATGACTTGGGGGGGGACGTCCTTGAATCTTTACTCTGCTGATCAAACCTTTGAATACCTATAGACATCTATCATGGGGTTGCCGTCTTGCTTTTTTACCATTCAGAGCAATGTAACCAAACTGAGGTTGAGAGGCTAAATAGTCTGTTCCCTTTTATCATTTTGTGAAGCTGTATTAATATTGACAAAGGGGCTACAGGGAACATGACAAACATGGCAGCATTATGATAAATGTCTTTTGGTGGTGTGCAGACAGCAGGAAGAAGGGTAGATTACACATCACCTGTTGTCTTGTTACATTGTTTGCAGGTTGTCCAAACATATCCTCTGGATAGCTTTGGCAAACTTCGTCCTCTGCCCATTCATACTGCTCTGGCAAATTCTCTATTCATTCTTCAACTACGTGGATCTCATCAAGAGGGACCCTTCAACATTAGGAACTCGTAGATGGTGAGCCTGCGTGTCTGATTATATGTCCAAATTTCATATCTGTCGCTGCGTCCAAAACCATTTGGCTGATTGCAGCTGAACGTTTCCACACACTCATGAATGGCTTAAGGACAACACATGACAGTAAAGATTAATTCTGATTGGCCAACTTGGAAATTGTTATGGTACATGTACTCGCCCTTGTTCCCAGGGCATTTTGCGTGATGGCTTATGGCAAAATGACTTTCTGGTATCTGTGCATTTAATTTTTTTTCCAGGTCACTGTATTCCCGTCTGTACTTGAGACACTTCAATGAACTGGACCATGAATTTCAGGCTAGGTAAGCTAAATACTCCTAAACGTGTAGATGATGAATACAGTGTTACAGAGAACCAAAGTATGATGACGCCATTTTGAACCAGAAAGTGTACTGCAAATAAGTGGAGTACGCGCGCGTGTTGTTTCACGCGCTGGTTCTCACACTAATGCCTTTTACTCACATATTGTGTGCGTAACATGTTCACTTACTCTAACGACTCAGCAGCTCCTGTGTCATCTGACGCATGAGGTGGTCAATCCTGTCCTGGTGGACCGGTCAGCTCAGCATCGTAATATCGATCCGTCTCCTGTGAATTCACTGAAGGTCCTTTTGTATGGTCTGGTGCCATTTCAAGAGAAGATAAAAAGTCCAGCCTTTAATGATATCGATGAACAAATTTTCAGACTTCAGTGTACAGAAATTTTCTGTTAATGTACTCTGGCGTAATTAGCCTGAAAAAGGCGGTATAATCAATTACCATTTTAAGCATTTAGAATTTTAAATCATCTATAGTTTTTGTGGAGTTTAGTCATTAAACCTCCACTAGTATAATATAAACTGGACAGCTAAAGAAACTTGCCACTTCTGTCAAAGGCCACACATAAAATTTCACCCCATAGAAATAAACAATTTTTGTACACAGGTATGCTGCAATATCCCTTACTAATCACATGCCCAAAAGCAAGTGATTATCTTTATAGCAAAAAAGAAATTGACATGCACAGCAACTTGGTTACTGAATCAAAAGTCACAGAATGTAACAGAATGAGCCTTAAGTTTTACGTAGAAATCAATGTCACAGGACGAAATAAAGAAGTCACAATCATTACTTTTAAATAATGTGTATGCATAGTCATTAAGGATGGCATCCCTGTACAGAAACCACTCATGCACATCATTTTGACAAAACAGGTGTTCACTTTGTCATTGGTTGTTTAAAATTTTGTCCATTAATGGGTCATTTTTTCTTGGTGGAGAGTGCTTTTGTGTGTGACTTTTGATTCAGTGCATGTCAATTTCGTCTTTGTTATAAAGATAATCACTTGCTTTGGGCACATGATTAGTAAGGGGTATTGCAGCATACCTGTGTACAAAATTTTTTATTTCTATGGGGTGAATTTGTATGTGTGGCCTTTGACAGAAGTGGCAAGTTTCTTTTGCTGTCCAGTTTAGTTCTGAACATTTGAACCATCTTCCAAAATCTGGACTTTTTTGTTGAGACCTACTTGGACATGGTAACATGCAAAGTTATAGCTCATAATCTGTCCATCTGTTCCTTGATAATGGCCGCCTCTAATATAAAGTGAGCTGTAGTGAAAGCAATAGTACAATCACTTGCAAAAATTTAGGACCACCCATACAAAATGTATTAACCTGAAGAAAACCAAACTTAAACCAATTAATCATAGCACCTTATGTTTATTTTCAATGTGTAACCTTATTTGGCTACATTGCCATGACATGAAACGTCAACAGTTTAATATTCAGTATGCTGCCCTCCATTTCTGATTACTTAGACTGGCTTTCCAGTCCTGCCTTCGCCAAAAATTCATTCATATGAGCTCATGGCAAGACTTTGATATTGTGGATCACTGTAAAAAATGTTATGTACATGTACATGTAATTGTTTAATATGAGCCGTTGTCATGCAGGCCCAGTGAGACAAATACATGTACCAACAAAATTCCAGGTGGTCTTAAACTTCTGGGAATGACTGTAATAACTCCAGAAACCAAGGAGAAGATGGTAGGATGGTGTTTCTTATAGTTTACAAGTCATGTGACCAACAGTAGGTGTCAAACATCAACAAACATGGCTTCCTCTCATAGCTGAGTGTGCCAAAAATGATGCCGAAGGTTGATGAAGTACACAGACTACTGATGTGCTGGGTAGCGTACCAAAAATCGGCTTGTTTTGGTAAACAAGACATTGAATAAAATTTCACTTTGCTATGGTAGTGATACCCACTATAGGTGACGTGACTTAATGGGCCCAATCGATGTATTATTTCCGGTTATTCCATAATGGACTTTGAAGCTCTTCCTGCCTCTTACGGGTTTTGGGTTAATTTTTTGTTTTGTTTGTCTAGACTTAACCGAGGTTATCGTCCCGCCAAGAAATACATGAACTCCTTCAATTCCAACATACTTGCCATAATCTGCCAGTAAGTACCAGAGCTGTTCAGTGTGACCAAATCTCATCAAATGAGTCTTCTAGTTTTCACTTTGTGTGAGAAAGGGCTATCCGAGCACTCTGTTTTGATACGCCACTCAGTTTGGCCTCCTAAATGATAATGGACATTGATGAGGGTTTTGCATCGATTTACGTTGTGCATAATTTTTTGAAAGATCCTCGGACTCCAATATGGCCCTGGCGCCTCGCAACCCGTTTTGTTTGGGTGTGATTTCACATCAGTCTTCGTATTCCATTTCACTTGGCCATTTCTTTTTTGATGTATGTGTGCCAGCACACTGTATCGAAACAGTGTGGCCATGATGGTGAATGTCATATCATCTGTATTTAGGAAAGAGAGAAAGTGTGTCAGTTGTAGAAGAGTTAAAGAACTAGTGTTGAAACGTGGTTGAAAAGATTAGCTTGTGAATAGAGGTTAAGTGTTGCTGGCATCTCCATGGTGTCTCAGGTGCTGTTGTTATTATTTTAATTTAGTTACGGTTGATGCACACAAGGTTTTTTCGAGCCTATGCCAGTGATACTAAACTCTTGCCCTCTGAGGACCATTGATGCTTAACCTCTATTTTAAAAACTTAGCAAAGTCTCTGGGTTTAGTGGCAGTATTTTTGTCTTTCCTTCAGGAACATAGCTTTCTTTGCCGGAGCCATTCTTGCTGTGCTCGTCATCCTGGTTGTGTACGATGAGGATGTCCTCACAGTGGAGCATGTCCTCACAACCACTACACTACTCGGTGAATATGCCTATATCTAAGTCTTGTGCCTTGAGCAATGTCTGAAATTTCTGTGGTTGTAGATAAGTGGAGCTGTTCTGACACTAGACGGTGCCCTTGCTCTGGGAGCCTGTTTCAGACATATCTTTAATATGAAAAGCTTGGAAAGGAACGAGACTACTGTCCCTATATCACAGAAATGTCCTCAGAGCTAATGGCTACTATGTACAGTTTCAAGTCTTTAGGGAAGTGGCGTACTCTGACTATGAGTTCTTTAGTGATACTGTGGTTGTAACCGTAATCCATGCATTTTTATTGTTCTTTTCCTTCGCAGGTGTGCTTATCACCATTTGTCGAACCTTTATTCCAGATGAGGTAAATGCAATATCAGTCGTGCTGGTTTTTTTGTTTGTGTTAAGGTTATCCCACATTTAGGTCTGCTTTATGGTATTTGATCAGGTTTGTGGAAACAAAATCAGGTTAGACTGTTCAGGAGCATGCTGGAATTTGTGTTGCAGTATATAACAAAAATATTACTCTAGAAATTGTACTATAAAACCACAGTATACTTGCACAGAAAAGATAGCAGGTTTATTGTATAAAAACAATATAATAATATATATAATATAATGTACCAAAATATAGTTGAAATTGGATTACACTTGACCACTTCAGTTCTTCCAAGCTTGACATAAAATCAGCGTTGCTTGAAAAACGAGACTTCTTCTGGTGACATTGCAGTAGGAAGACAATATAAGCCACAGGAAAATGTTCATTTTACCTCTAGTCAGTTTCATTTCTCTAATTTAACATTTAACGTTTTTTTTGTTTTTTCCATGTCAGAATTTGATATTTTGTCCAGAAACCTTGATGCAGAGCATTCTGGCTCAGATCCACTACATACCAGACTCCTGGAAGGGTCGTGCCCACACCTACAAAGTCAGGGACGAGTTCTCACAACTTTTCCAGTACAAAGCGGCAAGTACTCAATCATTTATAATTGCTTTATTTATTTTCATTGATTAAGGCTTGAAAAAGCTGGTGGACTTTTAATAGGAATCGGGCTAACAAGTGGTGACAGTTTATCCCTACATCGGTTTTGTGCTACATTTAATAACCAATTTTCCTCTTTCTCATTGCTCAGACCTATTTCCTGGAGGAGCTTCTGAGCCCTCTCTTGACACCCCTCATGCTATTCAGGCTACGAGGCAAGGTGCTAGACATCGTGGACTTCTACCGCAATTTTTCCGTGGACGTGGTTGGAGTAGGGGACGTGTGCTCATTTGCGCAGATGAACATCCGAACACATGGCAATCCTAAGGTAAGCCAACAATTTCAAGATTCATTCATCATCAAATGTTGCATACATGTAAATGCCATGCTCACAGCACTTTACACAGATGGAAACTCTGAAACCTCGAATAAAGTCAATATTGGAAGTATGCGGGTTAAGAAAGTAGTAACCCATATATTACAATACATCTGCTGATAGATATTTCTCAGCTCGTTCAAAACGGCTCTCAAAGCAGCAGCTTAAAAACAGTTCCACACAAAAGTGGAAATTTGCTGGAAATCTGTTACCAACCTTATTATCATAATTAATCTTAAAACATTTTGAATAAAAGGACACTAGAAATGAAAGGGAGTGCTGTCATCATCTCTGATTTGGCTTTCACATTTGTGTATAGTACAGCTTTCCTACTTGTTTGATATATTACAGTTTTGGATTGTCCGCTCATATATTTTCCTTTTAATCTTTTCTTCAACTTGCAAACCTAGTTTAGATGGGTATGTGCACTTTTTTATTATTTATATAGAGGCATAATTAATAAAAGGTTGAATGGCATATTTCTTGTTCAGTGGATGACAGAAGGGAAATCTGAAGCCACTCAATACCAGCAGGCCGAGGATGGCAAGACAGAACTCTCTTTAATGCATTTCACGGTAAGACAGGCTTGTGAATAGTTGACGTTGTGCTTTGGTAGTAATGGCAGCTCTAATCAGGGGAACCTCATAACCTAAATTTTGCGGAGGTGGACTCGACCAAAGAGTATTTCCAGTACTGTTTCTGAAGACCTAGTTCTCAAAATTTATGAAAGGGAGGATATGTCGGAGAAGATTGCAAAACTTGGCCAGGGGTATCACAACCTCGGGTAAAAACCTCTGGGCAGACCTCTAGCTTCCTCTTGTTTAATCTTTTACTCTTCCTCAAGAAGTATTCATGAACTTCTTCCTTTCCACTTTGTTGCATCAGATGTTCTTTTCTCTAATTTCTTTTCTTTTCTTCTGTGGAAGTTTCACTGCAGTGTTAACACACCTGTTTAATGATTACCTTCGTTTATAACACCCTGTTTTCCAAGACAGAATATTGGATCTAAAATATGCAATATATTTCAGAGAGACCCTTTGGCAATTTGAGCTGTTACTTCCGCATGATGCAATTAGTGGGCAGAAATAAGAAATTCTTGTTATCCCGCCATAAGACATCCCAACCCGCTGCCGTTATCTGTTCCCCCGAGCTGTCACAGTATCCCAGACTCCCCTGTAGGCAGGCCACAGGTCACAGGTCTGCTTCTGTATTTTTGAAGATTAAACTGGACTTGTGGTGTCAGTTTCCTGGGGGATAACATTTGAGAAGACCTGATAAGAGTTAATTTCTACCTGTCATTTATCAGCCAGTGGATACTTTTGTTCTGATCCCTTGAATAAATTTAGTCTTGCACAAAAATTGATAGCCTACAGTATGCAAATATAGCTTGGTTTAAGGGTGAATAGTTTATTTTAGCTTCCTGAGGTATTTGCAAATTAAAAAAAAAGGGAAAAAAATATTTCCTGAGGCGAGGCTGAGGAAACTACTGTAGTTCGTCAACCTCCGATACCAAGATATGTGGTCGAGGTGTGCGTCTGATTTCATGCAATCACTCCAAAGACTAACGATGAAAGGTGGATCGAATGGCCCCTGATTTTTGGCATAGGATGTCAATGTTATCGCCAGTCCTGCTTTGTAACAAAACTTCATCAAACCGTTCAGTTGCTTTTTGCAATAGCTATCCATTGCAGGGTTTCGGTAATTGTTACATGGAATTGTACATTGTGAATTTGTGAAACATTTCGGTCCTTTCAACACATTGCAAGAAAATCTGACATCTATTTTTAATGTCTCTGTTCTTAATCAGATGACAAATCCAAAATGGAAACCCCCACAGGAAAGCAAGGTTTTTATCAACGCCCTGAAGGAACAAGGTAGGTACATGTAACATTGAAACCGCCCAACCTCCCCAAAACCCTGAAACCAGCAAACCAAAACAGCCAAAATGTTTCAGACTTTCATTTTATGGATCTTGTCATTCTTTGCACTTTGCGCAATGCACATACCGATTCTTAAGACTAAACTCCAGTCTTTATTTGAAAAACAAACACCTGAGTTAGTTACCTCATCTAGTAAATAAAGATTAAAAAACTAGCCATTGTGCTGTGGAAAAATAAGTGTATAAACAGTCGGTTTAATACATGTCAATTTAATATTTAGTTCTTGTGAAAGCCAGAAGAGTACATTGTCATCAGTTGTTCAGAACCACCGAAACTAACTTATAATTTGACATTCACCACGACATGTAGTCTTTTCTTAGATATATCAGATTTAGTTAGGAAATCTATAATTGTATGCTAACATCTTGGAATTAGGTTTTATTCAGCAAATTTGACCCAACCCACCCAAACTATTGTTATTACACTCTGAACTGTCTGTTATTTGGTATCCTCAAGTTATTTCACCGTATAATGTCCATTTCCATCAGGATTCAAAACTGAGATGCATGTGTACATTACAAACAAAGAATTCCCTCCTCTCCGTCTAATGTAAACTAATCCAGATATCTGAGAAACGTATTCTTTGAGACTCGTTTTGTTGAAGTTCATGGACATTACCAAAAGAGGCTTTACACTGTAGCTATCTTGCAGGGCAGTTCTTTTGTTCCATGGGGAAACCTCCTTCGCGCATACCCTGTGGAACAAAAGCACTGGCCTGCAAGATGGCAGCCATGCAAACCCTCTACAGGCCAAAAATAGTCAGTACTACTGTATCAGGCCAAAAAAGTCAATTTGGGCCCACTTGGTTACTCCATCATTCCAAACCAGCCCCATAATTTAAAGAGTCTAATCATCTTCTAGTCTGTGTTTGACCCGATCATGGCATGGCCTTGAGGCATAAAACATAACACTCAGGACACAAATTGTCTTAAAGCACTTGCAAGAGCACTATACAAGGTGCAAGTACACATGGCCTTTGAACTCTCAGCATGATGGATCTTTCAAACCCGGCATTTTTTGTTAAATTTTATGGGTGTTATTGTAACATGGAGCAGACATTGTACCCAACTTAAAGTATGTTGTGGATTGTCACATTAACAAGTTTAGAAACAATTTGTCAACTCAAAATATAATCCAATTACTTTAAACACAGTTCGTATGTTGCTAAATATATAACGGCTCAAGGAATTACGTCTGATTATTCAAATATTATCAGCAAAGGATTTGTCGAGGTATGCAGGGGTCCCTTAACGAATGTACTGGAAAAAGGGTGCATGACAGTGTACTGGCATGGCCTACTTGCATGAGCCACGGGAGGACACATACATGTAGTGTGAGGTAAATGGTAGCCAAGGGACTGGCATGGAAAAGACACCCCCTCCTTGACTACTGTTGCACCGACATGACAACATTTTAATATCAATTGACTGGCAGTAAAAAGGCTGCAGTGCCCAGCCAGCAAGTGTGATTATCTAACAAATTGTTTATTGAAAAGATGAATCGCACTGAGTAGGAATGAGGACAGATGGTGGTTGGTGTTGTTCACACCTGTTTAGAATCTCATGTGGATACAAAGGATGAGTATTGTCTATACCAGTAGCCTCAAGTTTGCTCAACAGAACTCTCTCCTACTAAGCTCTATTACACTGAGACTGATGACTTATATATCGTTTCTTAACGATGCTCTTCCACCTTTGCACCACAGCCCAGAAAGACGTCCATCTCTTGAACACTGTTGAGGCTGAAAACACGGCCCTGGCCACCTCACTGAGGTCCTTGTCATCATTGGAAGGCGGGGTAAGAGAAGCCTTTCACACCTACTTTAAGACTGGATGACATATGATGGACTTACAAGGACTTCAAGTAGACTTCCAACACTGACTTCTAAGTTCTAGTGATCATTCCTTGTTATCTAATGTATTTGTGTATGTTGGCCATTGCAGTACAGCAGCATACTGGGCAGCCTGGCCATCCAGCAGGGCATGACCAGCCTGCCGCCTACCATCATGCCGCCCCTGGGCACCCCCAGGGGGATCGAGAGCATGATGGCACAGGGGTCAGTCACTGCCAACACCACCAAAATACGGGGGGCGGTCTCCAGCACTGAAGGCCCCCTGCAGGGGGAGTCCACCGGGCTTCTCGGAAGGTATGAAGCTGGATTTTGAACTGTCTTGTGCATCTGAATGATTCAATACTTGCCGTCACCCCTGTGGAGTCCCAACCCGAGTTACCTTGTTTGAAGTCAGGGAGGGGGATGTTCTGAAGCGACGGCTTTGTTCAAACGTTACGGCTGTGTCTAGAAATGATACTCCTCTTAATAGAAGCCAGTGGTTAGCGGCATCCAGCAGAGGCTGTGGCTAAGGATAACATGTCTGGAGGTTCTCATTTCAAATCATGAATTTTGGGAGTATTTTGGTTCTGTGGGTTTGGTGGTTTAATTGCTTAAAATTCACAGTCTGATTTAATATGGGACGCTTTTAGCCCAACCAATGACTTTTAGCCCAACCAAATAAATGCACGTGTCCTTGAGCAAGGCACTTTACAGCAATTGCCTTTCCGTACAAACTGGAAAATTCACCCCATTTCTCCATGCGTATATACAAGGTTTTGACCCAGCCGGCCGGGTTTGGAAGTCGTGTACCATGACCCTGCAACCTCTTGTCTTGCCTTACAGCGTGACTGGTTCAGGCCCCCTTCAGACAAGCCTAGGTCCCCTGTCGGAGGAGAATGTGCCGATGTCAATGGTCACCACAGTCCTATCGCCGCAGTGTGTTGACAGCACCAACGACATGAACTTCAGCGCCCTCTACATGCATCAGGTGAGAGACATGAAGGGAAACATGCAACGGATATTCAGCTCAACTTGTTTTCATGCACAATACTTTGTGTTATAGCTTTACAAGTAAGATCTATGTACGTCTCTTCATGAGCAGTGGCAAGAAGGTGGTAGCTTTTCCATTCTTAGAAAGTATCCTTTCACGAATACTTTTCAGAGGGCGCTATTTTCCTTTTGTCACACAAGGTACTCCTTGTTGAAAGAGGATAAAGAAAAGGTACAAATATTTGCCCTTAGAATTTACCCACTGACAAAGTTTTGAAGAAATGTTGGTCAAGTTTATACTTAACGGATAACCAAGGAAGAAGTGGAACTTTCTCCAAGAAAATGTGGAAAAGTGTGATAAATATTTGTTCACAGAGCTATGGAGATGCTACTGTTCTGCCTTGAATGACATCATTTTTTGCTCATGAATATAGAAAGTTTCAGTAGCATTGAAACCCAAAGTTTCTGCATGTTTCTTCTTACAGAGGTGGAGTATCACAGTAGCATTGCAAGAAAGCTCTCCTACGTGTATTTAAGTCACAAAAATTGTATTTCTTTTCTCCTTTAAAGTAGAAAAAAAATTAACATTTCTGCTGTTTATTCCCACTCAATGAAATGCTGAACAGTTATAGAAACCACAGCGTCGTAGAGAAATTCATAACTTTACACAATTTGAAGTCTGTACAGCAACTTGTTGTCAGGGAGCGTATTTGCCCCTTAAAGCCAGATGGAGTTAGCATAGATGGTCAAGCTTGTGTTTATTTTTAACTGGTTTGAGAACATTAAGGATAGCATGAACTAATCAGTTTTGAGATTAGTTCGGATATTACGGTTTGGATTTCCGACTTTTACAGCTTCATGATCGGCGTGTGGCTCTAACGGACTCCCAGGCTCCTTCCCACAGTTCCCCTGCCGATGGGGGTGATGACGAGGATGAGGCCGCCAGGCGACACTGGGGCCTTGAGGCTGACTGTCAGCTGGTCGACAGGCCACCAGCCTCCACTCCTGGGCCCCGCAGCCCCCTAAGGGAGGAAGAGGTGTTCCACTCCCTGCCAGGGCTGACCACCCTGGCCACGTTGGACGAGGGGAATCTGGTGGACTCTGGCAGACCCGACGACGTCAACATCTAGAACCAAGGAAGTTCGGTGGCCATTGGAGATGTCACGGAGAGCGATAGGGATGAATATGGGGCCAAGAACAGCGAGAGAGAGGGCTTGGTCATCGTCCCGGAACTGTTTTGACAGAAGAAGGATGGCTGTCAGAAACTGAATGCCATGATGGATTGGTGGCCATATGAAATGGGGGCCATTGCTGCTACTACTGGCCACCATTGGCCTCCAAATTACACTCGGGTTTTATTATGGACTGTGTTGCCGGGCACAAACCTGGGCTGTGTGTAGTGGCTGAAATGGCCCGTGGTCACATGAATCGATGGCCATAGGGGACAGATGGCCACAGTGGAATAGTGGCCCTAACAGCCTCCTGGCTATATGAACTGGTGGCATACTTGAAGAGTAGCCACAGTGGACGGGGAACATTTGATGTGCAAGCACATTGGACAAAAGTCTTCGATTCACAGGAAGCTGTAATTACACATGTTCATGTTTAACAGTAATATCCTTACACCCATTGTGAAACAGTTTGTATGCATTCCCAATTGTCTGAGGTCCCCCTCTCAAAAAACGTTTAAAGCTTGTTTCGTATAATTGCATATATGTGGTCCATTCATTTACGGTACTACTGTCAATTAATATCTTACTGTAGTATGTATCTGCTCAGACCTCTTCTCATCTCTGGTCATATGTCACTGTCAAGGAATTTGTCACCCTGTGTAAGACTACTGGTGGCCTTGAATATCTTTAAGCTCCTATTTTGTGGACTTGATGGTCGATACGCGCACAGAATGTACATCATCCTGCAGTATCGGTCTGTGCATTAAGTACCCACAAGTTGTGACTTATGCTCTTCCTTCTAAAAACAGTCTGACCTCAGATGAGACGTACTTTGGGTATTAAAGAGAGACATCTTTAGCTCTTATTTCCACTCGCGGTGTGGTGTTCAGGTAGTCTCTTGCCAGCTCCCACGACACTGTTTTAGACAGGCAGTGCGTCTGCTGGGCACAGCTCAATAAGGGCATCAGTGAAAACCTTACCGGCTGCAATTTGCTAGCGAGCGCTGTTGTGGGTTTTGAGTTGCTGCGCAGCACGAAATTGGGGGCCACGGGTACCGCTGCAGGGGGGATGTATGTGGGAATGATTGCGTTCATTGCAATCTCCGTTCACATCCATGTTCATGTAGCAAACCATATGAGATAATACTTTTGAGAAAAAAATGAGGGTCTCTCCTAGGTTTTCAACTCATTTCAGGCTTCAGTGGGTGGGAGTTTTGTATTGACGTGTATTAGGCATGTCATGGCTGGCAAAAGTGTATTGAATGCCCGTACCGCTGTTCGTCTTCATAAGGGTGCTTGTAAATAAATGCAGTATTGTAGATGAAAAGACCACTGTCAAAAACATCACTTTATAGTGAGGTGTTAATTCGGATTTTGGCTATCTTGAATCTAACTTGTAAAATTATAATGATGTTTGTATCTGTACCAAAAAAATTTCTTCATTGGAAGGGAATGAATATTGTACTGGGAAGAAGTGCCGTATGTGTGGTCGTATGTATCCATTTTATTCAAGAATACAGTTGCATAGGCCTACATTATATTGTTGACCAAAAAGTGTAGACGGTAGTACAGTTTGTTTATCGAAAAGCTATTCAGGTATGTGAGATACCAGTCCATTTACGAAAATAACCTGTTCGGTATTCCAACTGCGCATGTCTGAAATGGAAAGCGTCAGAGGCCATTCGGGAACAGCAATACACGCGCACGAGGTTTGCCCTGGCGTGCTTTGTTCTCGAATGACCTTGCCTTGTTGAAATGCCGAATACTGTATTTGTGTTTAGTGTCAGAATGCACGAAATTCAAATCGTCTCAGTGGAGTTTAGATGTAGATCCTGGGACATGACGTCACGCAGTGTTGCATTATGGGAGCCGGGCAGACTGCACGGCGTGCATTATTTTTGCAAGCATGGCGCACACGTCGATGATTTCCATCATCTGGATTAAGTTTTTAAGACTTAAGTCCGGATGTTACAGTTTTCAGACCAGAAACTGTAATCCGCTTTGAGTATTAAAATTGTAGACTACCATTATATATATTTATATATTAACAAGGCCTCAGTTGATGTATTGCCCCACTTTCACAGTGAATTTTACTTCAAAGTGATCATAGTGAAAAGAGAAAGAAAAAGCAGCAAATTATTTACCGAAAGCGTTCGTGGTTACAAGCAGGACTTAGTTTAATTCGCACTTTCTGTGAGTTTTTTGGTATTCAAGATTGCAATCATTCGAACTGGTGTTGGAATGGTGGATTAAGACCAGATTGGGGGTGGGGGGAAGCCCTCACCCCCGAGCCATGTTTGAAAAGAATTGTTAAAAACATCCCAATTTTCGCAATTTTGGACTAGGTCTCGTAAAATTACTGTATAAGTTTACATTTTGGCTGTATGTTTTGTACATGAATTATACACGTAAAGAAGTTGTTATATAATTATTTATGCACGTTCAGTTAATGCGCAACTGCTCATCGTTTGGATTTTTTAATTGCTTGTATAATTACCTTTTACAAATGTTCAGGTAATTGAGCTCACAAACTTGTATTTTTAACTTAATCTGTTTGGATAACTTGTGTCTTTATTCGGGTTTATTTATTATGTGCGATGGATACAATATTGAAAATGTATGCCAATTTCGTAATATGACGTTTTCGCGGATTCAGTGTTGGTCTTTTTTTTTCATTCCTTGTGCAGAATTTGCAATGATACCCTTCGATGGTATCCGAATGGGTGTCTTGCATGAGGAACAGTGGGGTAAAATGGAAAAGGCGTGTGTTGAAAGAGTTAGACATTCTCAGGTCTTTTTTTTTGTGTTGTTTTTTTTGTCATTCGTATCATTCGAAATAAGTAACAGAAACAACTTCCGTCACGTTGGAAAGCATATTTACGCCCGGCTGCATAAATGTAGTTTTAATAGTATACAGACTGATTTATAAACTGTGTTCATTTTGAAGGTCTAGGGTTGAAAATAAAACCAATTCTGTTGAAATTTTGTCATTTGCGTATAATGTCTCTTTTTAAGTTGTCGATTACATTGGGTAATTTTTGGGAAAGGATTTCTAAGCTGTCTTGAGGTAAACCTCAAGTCCTCCGTTTTGGTGATTTTCTTCTTTGGGGGGGGCTAACAGATCAACAGTGCAAGAATTTAAAACATTGCACATCTGTGTGTAATTATAGTGTATTTAGTTTTCACGAAATCATTTGGTAGAAAAAACTTTACAACCCATCTAAAGTAAAGACAAACTTATTTGTCGTGGGTGAAGGGCCTTCATCAGGATTTTTAAATAGAAAAGGTCATCTTGGGCAAGATTAGTATAAAAAATAAATAACGCTCACCATTTGTTGTGCAATCTTCAGAATTATTCCTGACCTCTTTAGCTCACTTCAAAATAGGCAATAAGTCAAGCCCCTTATGTTTTTAGATACTTTATCTACTAAAATTGAAAGAACGCCGTTTGTTTTAATAGGAATGGTATTCTTTCTTGAGACGCGTCTTCGAGGTTTAGACAGAGAAAAATCAAAGGTGGAAAATATTCAATCATAATGCAAGGCTAACCCCTTGTGGTTTTGTTTATCAACTTTTTAAAATCTTATTTCGGCTTACCCCTTCTTGGTTCTTTTGACTTGTTTTGAGTGTTATTTAAAAGAAAAGAAAATGGTGGAATCTTTAAGAAGAAATACAAGGCTAACCCCTTTGGGTTTTATTTATTTTTATTTATTTATTTTGTTTTTTATTTTGTTTTTAATATTATTTTGAATGTTTTATGTTATATTGTTATATTTTAATGTTATATGAAGGGGAAAGTTCAGGATCCTTTGAATTGAAAAGGAAGGCTCACCCCTTGTTGGTTTTTTTTACTTCTTTTTCAATTAATGTATTTAAGAGAAAAGTTGAAGTTGGGGATCTTTTTAATAAAATGCAAGGAAAACCCCTTGTCAATTTTATTTATTACTTTCTTTCTGGGGGGATTCACGTTGTCTTGAGAAAAGATCAATTTTGGTAACTTTTTAATTAAAATGCAAGGCTTACCCCTTGTAAAGTTTAATAATCATTTTTAATGTTTTTTTTTCTGAAAACTCACTTATTTTAAAAAATTAATTTATGAGAAATGTAAATTTGGGTAGGTTTCGAATAAAAATTCAAGACGTGAAAATTTTATGTATTCCTTTTTTATAGTTAAATTTGGAAATCTTTTAATTAAACATGACAGCTAACCCCTTGTCGATTTCATTTTCCTATTTGGGCTATTTCAAGTTGTTTTATGGATATTCAAAGTTGGGAACATTTAAACTGAAGTGCAAGGCTGATCCATTTTTGGTTTTGATAACATTGGTCATTGTTTTTCGTGGTATTTGGGCAAAAGTCTAGGTGAGGTAGATTTTAGAATCACAATGAAAGGCTATCTTTCTATTTCCCATTGATTGTAGAACTAAAGAATATGGCTTAAATTATGCCGATACTTCTCTAGTTTGGTGTACAATCCGGTATCATTAGAAAAAAATTAATAAGTCGAAGGAATTTTTAAAGAAATTTGGAAAACAGTCTAAATCTGAAAACTTGAACGTTGATACATTTTGCGCGGAAAAAGTTGTTATTTGATAAAATGGAAGCATACTACGCACTTCAAATATTGACATCCCATTCCAGACATATTTCTATCTCCACCCCCGACCTTGATACGCCACTGCTATAAAACGGTGTCTTCCCACCGGATCTGAAGAAAAAGCCCTGGATGACTTGAAGGAAACCGAAGCCCATAAAAGCTAGTTGGCGTTACATGCAACAACACACCGAAGAGACATTCGGATTATTTGCCCATGTATGCATATTTCCTGTATTTATTTATTTATTTATTTTTGGAGATACACGAAACTCTAAAATGTTTTTTGGAAGTTCAGTAGTCCGTAGATCAAACTTTAGATGACTTCTTTCAAGAGTAATAATTACATCAAAGACAGACAATTCCCATGCAAAACAATTCATACCACAAATCGTAAACAACCTGGAACTTTCAAAGGCATTTTAAATTCTGGAAGTAAAGAGACTCGCTAAACATGCTTATGATAAAAACCTTTGACACATAAACGTAAATGGAGGGCGTAACAATTATAACACATCCTCTAGATGGGCCTAACTAATTTATCGAGGCTGCAGCTAATTTCACTGTGGTTGTTACCTTTCTCCGAGTCTCGACTGAATCCGTATGTTTTATACTACAGTGTCTTCGCTGGTACCCGGAAGTATCTCAAGTTTTATTTGGACCCTCTTTTACAAATTGGGGCAAAGGGGGCTAGATGTACACGTCAACTTGAAACATACTGTAGGATAGTAAGTGACTTCCAAAGGACTATTTGGAGAGAAAGAGATTATTAAAGGCTTGTCCAAAAGTCCTGGAACTAGTTATTTCATATCAAGGTTGAACTCCTTTGGAATAAAGAGACCGTTGAACCATATGCCGGCTGTCCCTCACGCGTGCTGCATGCGGTGAGCCAACAAGGTCTTTTTCTTAGTTTAAATTCCGCACGGGATTAATTGAAAATAGATGGCTTTGAACACACTCTGTGTGAACACACATCTCTAGGACTCTCGACACAACCTAACTATTTATTTACATTGTTATGATCACGTCGGCCTTATTGAATGGTAATTAAGGTGTGCCTGGGATTGCTTTGAGCGGAGTTGGAGGGTTAAAAAGATTGAAGAATGTAAATGCATTGTAGTTGAGGCAAGTTATATCAATTGACCTCCTGGTGAATAGGAAAATTAAGCCTATGCCATCTTCTAATAAAGTTAATAATTGATGATATCTATCAAGCACAATACCAACTAGTATTGGTGGTCAAGGGGCAACACATCATTGCCATAAGCTCTAGTCACGTTTTAAGACCAATATTAGGTGCACGAAGTGTGTTTGCAATCAGGGGCGTAGCCCGACTGGGAGGATGGGGTCCCCCCCCCACAATGAATTCCAGTTGGCAAATACAGCTTCGGTCGGCAAATGAATCCAAAACTGGTACATAAGCAATACATTGGCTGTTGGGATTTCCCCACTGAGAAGCATGAAATGTAGCGTACCACAGGTGTCCATTTTCTACACTTTGTAAATGTTACACGAAATGACGTAGGCGAATAAGTTACAAGTCAACAAACTGACTTTGGCACGCCCCCAAAGAAAATGCCTTCGCTACGCCCATGCTTGTGATATTCGACATCGCAGCACGGTAACGTGGAATCCCCCCCCCTTGACCCTGTAGACCTCGCTACCCACAGAGCGCCCGCCTAACTTATAAAACGTTCTTAACACTTCAGATACAGCATCTACTATACATAAAATACAAATATGTCATAATTTACTCAAAAAGGCAAGGTTTTGACTGTACATAAAACTCCCACAGTATGGTGAGCACTACTTCAGTACTGCCGAGAAGGTGCACTGATTAAATTTAGATACTACCTTTGCTCTGAGAAGTTGTTTCTCCCAGAGGGCGAACAAAAGGAGGCAGCCAATCTTTCTTAAGAGCACCAACCGCCCGCCCATATCTGTTGACTGGCTTTACTATTTATTGTACAAATCAAACTAACCGACTCGTCACAACTTTGTTCATGTGTGTCACCGTTTGGTCCAGTCGTTCCACTTTTGTTCACAATTCTACATACGGCCCGTATTCTCCTAACAAAGTGTATTCTAATTAACGCGTGGTTAAATAGTATACTTCAAAAATTCAGACACATAATGTTATCGTTGTTAAAATAAAATTGTCCGATAGGAAATAATTTACATATTTACATATTCTGACAGGCAGCATTATAAAATCAACATTTATTTACCTATCAAGGAAAACGGACATCAACAGTCAAAAGAAAGAACTGATTACAACCGCAGATTCCTAGGCGGTGTCACTTGGTCTTAAGGCTTATCACTTACGTCATCAGCTTATAATACTTTGTGATATTCCTTTATGTCAGTGAGTACCTTTCCTTTGTAAAGCACGTGGCCGATTTCATTGCCAATTCCAACATAAAACTTTTAGGCTGCTTGAAAAAGTCTTCAATATAGGCTATTCCTTTCAAAGTATTACATTTTTATCTTCCTTAAATAGTTATTTTCACTTGATCATTTAATATATTGGTATTAGTTTGGAATTTATATTACAAACCTTTCATACAGTTCGCTATAATTTAAGAAAACTCTATTTTATTCAGCAATATTGGTGATATTTAGTTCAAGTTTATAAATTGTGAAATATGTTTTCACAGATATCTTCAAAACAAATAAAATTGGTACATTATCCCTACAACTTGTAATTTCTGTCGGCCACATAATAAAATCTACACTACTTCTTTCCCTACAACCAAAAAGTGATTATGTACATTGCATATACATTTAAACTCTCTCGTAATGTCGGTTATGTTTTACATTCACGTTTTTGTCTGATATCCACCTGACCGTCAAGAGGAAATGTGTATTAGAAAAAGCAAACCTGTAAAAGCTTAAACAATGTCAAGATGGATAACTTCGAAAAGCACTCTTGGCTACTTACACAGACTATACGGACACCATTGGACTTGTCGACACATGAGTTCCAATCACCATTAGTCCGCGCAAACAGTCGAATAGTCTAGTACGTCAGGTTTACACAATAAACTCTAATTGCTTTTGGACTATTCAATGCAACAAACGTGGATTTTCGTGGCGCAGACTTGAACTTATTTGTCATTTTGTTAAGATTATTCTTAACTTGATGAGAATTCAATGTAAAGTGAAACTACCGATGAGAAAATTTGATGTCACACAAAAAAGTTATCTTCGACTCCTATCAATACATTATTTCATGCTGCAATTCTCTCAGTAGACATGCAGCATTGATACGCTGACGGCCCTGAGCCAATTTCTGCAACGATTTCGGGCATAGGGTAGTTTCAGGACGAACGTTGACTCACTTATTTAATTCTTGACCTTTTGACCTTTCGACAAGAGAATATGTAGATCGACAAATTTTATACTGTTTGCTGTTGTTCCTCTAAACACCTTTAAAGATATTTTCCGACGGAAACAGTCCAAAGGATCGCTTTGGGGGAATATAGAAATCTTATTACGCGAAATAACAGAAGGGTGCTAATGTATTATTACGTTTATATGATTGGTTATGTTAAATGGGCAGAGTTTCAAAACCAAAACGTACGTGACAGCTTCTTGACACAATCAGAAACCTCTTTTACCCTACACCCGATTATCGGGAAACATTTCACAAATTTTCTAGATACAAATTCACCGATTACTAGCTACACTGGATAAGTTTCGACATAATCACGATCACCAGGAACCCACACCAGCAGACGGGGTTATCCAAACGACCGTTTGACGACTTGTTTCCAATTCACGTCTCTGATTGGCAGTGTCCGTCATCCATGACTGTTAAGCGGATCTGGAAAAAAAGGGGGAAAATACTTGACACCTGAAAAAGCTGTGGCGCGGAATGGCGCCAGGGAAGACTCGAGTAAAACGGCGTGAAGAACTCTCGGACAAAGTGCACGTGTTCGAAACAAAAAGAGTGTATGAAACAAAAAGTGTGCAAGGTATATGGTTTCAACAGGTGGTACACGTTGACATGCTCGACACTTTTAAAGGTTGTCGACCATTTTGTGCAGAACAATGGTTTACATTGTGTTCGACACTGGTGTCATTGCAGTTTTACCTTGTTCAATTTTGTGTGTGTGCACTGGTCGTTTAATCTGTTAGCAGGCGCTGAGTTTACATCTGTAGAGGTTTTAAAAATGGAGAGCTTTTGACAACCGAATGAAAAGAGCACAGAAGGTTCGTTATTTATGAAAACCTGTCAGTCGGACAATTTCTCTTTTCCCAAATAAACACCTACATCTACAGGAAACGCAAAGGGAAGAAAGAGGGCAATGAGATCAGCAGACATGAATGAGGGGCTAACTGTTTACGGAAAGGGGGGCTTCAAACGTTGGGGTTTGCGTGGGCTGTGGGTTTCAGGAGTACCTTGGGGGTTGTATAAGGTAAATTCTCGATTGAAATGCCAATGTACCGACAATTCGTGGACAATTTAATTCAGGGTTTTCACAAGAAAAGGGCCGGATGTATTTCGAAACTGCCGACTTCTGACAATCATACAAAATGTCCGCCGAGACGACTGGTTGGGTGTGACTTAGTAATGGAAGGCCATACTTGGCCATTTGGCGGGGTTCAGGCCCGGTCTACAGACGCCATATTTCTGCCGTCCAGTTCAAGTACTTTGACAACTTTTGGGGGTAAAATTCGGCAGAGCCGGCAGCACATCATCCAGGCAGAGCCTGAAGGGACAAGACTCACGGAGCCGTGAGTGATCATTGGCCTAACTGAAGCCTCTCTTCACGGACCCACGTACAGACGATATCCGGTCAACTGGGACCCATGCTAACTCGGAGCCAAAGCCAACTCGGACCCATGCCGACTCAGGCCCAATACTTACTCAGACCCACGACAAACTCGGCCCATAACTAACTTGGACCCACCAAAAGTCAACTCGGGCCCACCGAGCTTTATTCTATTTTAGCAACTTTGTGATAATAAACGAAACACGCAACGCCTGACAGCCCCAGCACTGAGGCTTTCGGCTTGGATCCCACATTATCCTTGCTTCTATAGATGTTCCGGTTTGCAACCAAGACGATTTCTGCCAACTTCTATTATCTTAATTAAGCAGTGCATCAGATAATCGTTTACTTGTAAAACTTTCATTAAACTCTAATCATTCCCGTTTTCCTGTGTTTACGTATCCACTGAAAAGTTGCAGTGTAAGTGATAATAATTCATCAAAGTTTAACAACGTTTGATTTCGTCTTATAAAGAATTTTCGTACCGTACCGAAACAAATGTCTGAATTTTGTAAAGCATTTTTCACATTCCAGCGGAAATCAAACTTCATTGCCAATTCGGGCATCAGAAGACAGCACTTTAATTACCTCTGACACTTGTTTTCTGTTTCCGTTTTTTTTTTGGGGGGGGGGAGGTTTGTACGGTTAATGTCTGAAAGTATCTAAAAGAAGCTATAGGATCTGTCAATCATTCGAATCATTCATGGTGCTGCAGGTACCAACACACAGAGATTTAATCCGACACGCGTGGCATGGAACTGACTCACAAAAGGCGCCAAGTTCATTCCTAGAGGTGAAAAGTGTCACAAAATATGGTTCTAACGGTCGGAAAATCGGAAGCATTGTTTGGCCTTTGAAAGTTGGATTCACCGATCGTTATTTGGGTACTCGGGCGTCGATGTTTTCACTTGTTCCATTTAGGCGTATGCCTCTGTTACTGATAAACAGAATGAACGATAATCAATGGGGCGAATTGGAAATGGGGCGAAGTGGGAATGGGGCGAAGTGATCGACACCCGTTTGAGTTGGCATGGGTCCCAGTTGGTTCAGTTCCGAGTTGGTTTGGGTCGAGTTGACTCGAAACCGTACAGACACGGGGCAATCAACATGGCCCATTAGACAGACTAGACATATTTTGGTGTATACAAATGGGTATCGTAAAAATACACTGAATCATTATGGAAAGCACAGATACACTTTTTCAAGCTCTGACCTCGTTAGGAATCTTGGCTTAGAAATTATTCCGGAGGGACTTTGTTCGGACGATCTGAACCCCGAAGGTCCTTTTCAAACATCGTAGGACAAAAACTTGAAAATCCATTGCACTTCTCATTCTTTCAAATCAACAAACTTTAAATGAGAATTGTATATGAAAGAGATCACTTCATGACTAATGGGCCGCTTTGTACTGTCACACAGCGTAATCGGCAGACTGGAAAACAAAATTTCAGTGTAAGTAGGACAAAATTGTAGTTAGCGATCAAACACTGTTGGATTAAAAAGGTCAGAAAAGTAGAAAGAAATTCAAATTTGTAATTGGAATCTGGCAAAATAAAAGAAAGAACGAAATACACTGTATATGTACAACCGAGCTTAATACGACCTACTCTGTTCAAAACAGGTATATGTTAGGGGTTTTTCTCCCAAACTGCCGATTGTGGCTCTTTTTGGTCAATTCTGGTTTAAGGGACTGTGCTGATTGTTATGGCAACCATTATAAAATTGTTTGATTTTCGCTGACATCCAATACTTAACCTGACCTAAAAATCTTAAAAGCTTGCCGCAAAAAATCAGAACTGACGGTAAAACTCATGAGGTGAAATCTACCAACAAACTCTACATAGGCCTAGGTCCAAGAGACCTACAAACAAAAACGAAGAACTCATTGTCTACACTGTTTGCGCCTAGGGGGAAACCACGTGGGAAGATCACGTGACATATTATGAATGAAAAAGGCAGCATGCAGAAATGTAGAGGAAGAAAATTTAGCTAACTTGGGTTAAGAGAACTGAGCATGCTCGGTCGTACATACGTCCGTAGCCGTGGTAACTACCATGTTATGTCCTCGGTTGGGATTGTGGTAGGTCCGCCATGTAGAATACTTGCGCCGCAGCACACTGCGCACCTGTGTAGAAAAGGACTTAAATGCAGTGACGTCAGACAAATCAGACGAACGCGATGTTTAAGGAAGGCGAATGCGAGTATGGGATTGCTGTCTGAATCTTACAAAAGAAATTCATGCACGAGGGAACCCAAACACACTTCGACAGCACTGCCAAAAAGACTCCTCAGGCTCAAAGATGGAACAGGTTAGTCGTTTTAGTTCTTGCTCAGCCTTCGTGAAAAGGATATAGAATGTTGACTAGTCTTCCACGTGTTTTGTGATTCAGGAAGCAAGGTTAACTTCAGAAATACCACATCATTCGAAAATTATTGATCACATAACATCCTTGACTTGCTTATAGCAACACTGCACGGGTGACCACTTACCTCTGCATTCATGAAGCAATACAGAATGGCCACGAAAAATCCCTGGTAGGCGTCCAGGAACAACAAACCGTAGTTATAGACGACAATCCAGCCGGGGCTGTCCTCGGTTTCCGGTTCGGGGATGAGCCAGACTAGGTTGGCCACACCCAGAAGTGGGAGGAGCACGAAGGTGGCCTTGATAGCTTTCCTTGAAAAACAGGGGGACAAGGTCTTTATACGAATAAACGTGTAACGGAGGGGTAGCTATAGGGGGGACATTGAACTGGAAGAATTTTCGGACGACACGATAACAGAAGAAGCGGGTTGGTATGTTACTCTATTCTCATCAGATGGATAGACAGATAAGCTCACCACACCGACCTCTGTAATTCCAAATGCTATCTAAATACCCGTCTCCCTAGAGAAACCAGCCAGGCAACATTCCACACAGCCGGCCGAACAACTACCAACCGGTAGGCTAGCAAACGCGACAAGTAGTCATTAATAGTAGTTGCGAGCAAGTCAGCCAAACTTCTAGGGATTGAGCTAACGAGCCAGCAACTAACAACCAGTTCAAGCTAACTAGCAAAAAAGCCGACAATGAGCTGATCATGCACGTGACAACTATCTAGCCAGAAAGCTGGCCGACAATCAACCAACATGCCGACAATAGCCCAACGAATCAATCAGCAAGTCAAAAAGACAATCAACTAGACGGTCCACCTTAACCAAATAACCAGCCCAGCAGCAGACCTGGTGATTAACTCTACACTGTAAAAAACGTTGGTCAAAACAGTGTTGGGCATTTGTTATTTGCTAACCTTGGTTAAAGCTACCACATTGTTGGTCCATTTTCCGTCACTGTTGGTCAAACATTGACCAAATATGGGAAGAATTTGCCCAAAGGTTGCTAAGTTGATATTTTTACTAACATTGGGCACAAAATCAACCCAAAGTTGACCAACCTTTTAACAGTGTAGCAAACTAGCCAATTAGTCAACTAGTCAACAATGCAAACAACAAACTGACCTTCAAGTCAGATCACCTGACAACAGCCAATCAAAATGTCCATTAAATCAGCTGACCAGCAAGTACGTCAGCAATCCATCTATCCAGTAAGCCGACTTGCAAGCCAAACCTACCTTACTTGTTTCGTCTCGCTGGTGTTGCTCTCCCTCAGCTTGGTAACCAATACTCTCAGTATATTGATGAGAAAGAGCAAATTCATCTGAATTTAAAACGAAAGTAGATAGAATGTGACAGTGAGCGTTCCGACGGGCAATCAACATGGGCCTCTCAAAAAGTCCTGGCAGACTATAAATTCTACGGAGTAGTGCATGGGAGTGCAAACGTCAATTTTCCCGTCTAAAGCACATCCACACTGTGCCCGACAAATATAAAATGACAAGAACCTTATGAGCCCCGAGCTGGACCCAGAGAAGGCGCAATTTTCATGCCAACACAAGCTCCTTCAATGGGAATTGCACTTCGCTGGTTCACAAACGTCTATGAAATGCACGCGGTACGATTGCATGGCTACCAACAGACTGAACACTCCCCACCAACCTGGCTCTTTTCAACCGCAGATTTCAAAGCGGATTAAAGGGCAACATTGTCGTGCATTATGTGACTTTGTCGGGAGCATTTATTTTTCAACTGATGAAGTGACACATTTTTTGCACGATGCGCTAACAGGCCGAGTGATTAACCAAAAGCAAAAGGCAGCAAAGTCAAACTTAAAGTCTTTGGAAGTAATATGTTTCTTCTTAAAATAATATACGCATAGGCCTAATTGTATGTGTACAGGCCCTCAGAATGAATTGAAGTGGCAGAGAAGTTGAAAAGGGTAATTCTGCAGTTTAAATAAGATGGAAAAGAGACTGCATTCCCAATGGCTGTTAAAATCGTTCTTGTCTAGATATGGTCCGTCAGTCTTTTAACCTTCGTAATCACGGGCCCTTGTGCACTGGGGGACATGGTCGATCCGCCGGGTCGGGCCCAAAATGCAGCGCCGACCGAATAGCTTTGCTGTTTGAGGGCCTCGTGGCGGGCAGTCTAAAACCTCAAAGGGGCTTCGCAGACAGGTCATCGGCTCTCTTCATTCTCTCAACAATCCGCAGGGGAGCAAGCCCAGCGCGTGCGCGGGGGGTCAAGCAGATGTTGTACAGTCTTAGTGCATCGGTTGGCCGCCCGGGAATTCCACCTCCTCTGGATGGAGACGGTGTTTTTAATATAGCGGTCTCGATCTCATTAGGTGGTTTAAAGGAGAGATTTTGATTTCCTCTGGATTTGACGAGCGAATTACACTGCGACTCTATTTAAAGATGCATATTAGTATGAAGTACATGTAGTTACTTTTCACGTTTTTGATTAATGTGGGTGTTTCCTAGTCAGCCAGTCCATATAAATTTGCAGTTCGATATCAAAGACTTGGAACCCACATTATTTTCGAGAAAAATAAAATTAATGCACGCTGATTGAACAATACTTGATCGGGTATGACGCCGTTAGGCCTACTCGCTGCAGCAATGGAAATGTTCATGGTAGCATAGCATCAGAATACAAATCGTTAAAGCCGCCAGTGATTCGAATGCTGTAAAGTTTTAAGACCTCGAGGGATCAGTGTAGCTACAGTGCATCCAATGACATGTGCCAGATCTCAGCTTGAGCTATAAGGGTTTGGCGTCATCTTTCCCAAATTTTGCTCAGTATCAAAGACTTTTACGCTGTTTGGGAGAAACACTAAACGCATAGTTCTTTAAATCTAATCGTCCCAGAAGTGCTAAATCCATGGCGCCTGTAATGTCCTGAACTCCTGGAGAGTGTGAAGCCCAGGGAGATTAGGCGTTTCTGAATGTTCACTGTCTCGTCAGCTCATCCAAAATTCCCTGAGCGTTATCAGATGTGACCTGGTGTTCACTTCACAGGTTCCGTTTCGCATTCAAGTCTTCACGCGCTACTCTGACATGTGCACATTGCTGTGAATTCAACTATTAATATTGATGGTAAATGTTTTCGGCATGTATCATGCATGGGCTTTCGCTCATCAACACCTCTATGGGCCTCCAGCTGGACCAAGAGAGGGCTTTATTTCCAACAGAGGCTCCTTTGGTTCCAACTGCCCATCGCTGCCATGGTTCATGAACGACTAGGAAACGCAAGTGCTGCAGTCGTGTCGCAACCAACAAATGAGCACATATGCATATACACTTAAAATAGAAAGAGTTAAGACAATAGAGTTTGAAAGCAAGGTTACATACTTAATTTACAAAGGTCAGGCTTGTGGGGAAATTGCCTTAAAATGAAAGGGGTAAACGGTCGATAAGGGAGAAAAGCAAACCGACAGACGGTGCAAAGTGATATGATACCTAAATAAAGACCGATTACTGCATGAAATGGAGTGCAATAAGCCCTTTGCGAGTCAAATTTGAATTAATCTGATACTCTGAGTTCCATTAATTCACGTGAACGTAATTTGAATTCTTTATATTAAAGGCACTGTTGCTACACTACGTGATTCAGGGTAAGCTTTTGCCCAGTTACATAAAGAGACGCCTTCTATTCAATTTACTGTTTTCAACGGATGAGGGCGCAAAGGAACCAGCCCGTTCCAGAGATCGCTATGCAAAAAGCTTGCCCCGAATAGTACCAACAGTGTCTTTAGTGTGGGGAAATCAGATTGGTACGTGCAATCAGATTTACCAGATTTCATTCAAATAACCCGTAAAAGGCTTACTAAAGCAGCGACCTGGGTCAAAATCCCTGAGAGCACTAACACTATCTGACATGGATATCGCTGAAATGAGTGCGTGAATGGCGAGTGACTTAAAACGCAGGTGGAGAACTTGCTGCTCGTCAAACATTGGTAAATATTTTACGATGCGGCTTTAATATTATCAGATATTTGATAGTCGCATAAGATGCGTCCTCCAGACGCGATTTCTTGTTTTACAGAGAAACATCCTAGCGCCAAGGACAAACTGACATTTACCACTTTTTTCAAGGAATAGCTGAAAGAACAGATAAGCCCCCTTAGTGGAACAAAAGGGTCTCTCCGAAATACATGGGCCAAAAGCTCCAAAACCTAAAAACACAGAGAAAGAGAGGGAGTTCAGTATAAGTGCTTCTGAGAGGAAATAGGTTCAGACCGTTGAAACTCGTCGACTGACAAGTTGCGTCTTTCAGGAGCTGATTTGCCCAGGTATGCTTGCTTGCTTTTATTGGCGGTAGAGTTTTGCGCTATCGATTAGTGACGACCCAAGCGTGACCCAGCTGTCATTTTCCTGATGGACGGAGTAGCCTGCCTACAAGGAGCTTAAGCTCAACCCGGAGAGGGAAACATGTGGCGGGCAATGTAAGCACTAATTAGCCCGGGTAATGCATAAAATGCCCACGGGAGTTGAGATATACACGGAGGTGGCAGCAGTCGACGGTCGTTTCTTCTCGAGCCGATGCATGGAGCACCGGGGATCCATAAGACAACCGGCCGGTTAAAGGCAGACGGCCGGCAAATTATACAGCGGCAATCACCGGTAGCCATGAATACCCCCGGAGGCCACGATGGCCGAGATATATTATTGCTCTCTCGGGTGCGTGGATGAAACGCAACAGAATATACAGGGTTTGACGAAAGGGCAGGTCGCGTTGACGGAATTTCCTTTTGGAAATAACTGTTCAGGCGGGGCCCTCGGGAAGAAAATTCACACCACGCCAGGGGCCTTCGGTAAATGAGGGTTTATTTTGTATGTTCAAGACGTACCGTTACGTAGGTTTGTACTTTTTGGTGACATAGTGGGAGTGTTGGCGGAGATGACATGGTGTGGGGACGAGTGGGACGATGGACTTAGGGAGCCAAGGGTGGTTGGACATTTGATGGGGCCAGTGGTCGTTGATTATTGTCGCTTCACTAGACTTAGAGTTCCAAAGTTCAAGGAGGCCTGTGCATAAAAACTGGTTGTGCACATGAGGATATTTTACGATTTTTTGAAGTTAAATAAAAGTTGACAAGAAAACCTTTCACTTTTTTTTTCAGAATAAGCTCTTGAAATAGAACTATAAAGGTTAAATATCATTACTTAAATTCATCAACTTGAGTTACTTCAGTCAAAAGACAGGTTAACATCGCACTTTAAAAGAATTTTATTTCGTTTCCAAAAGTATAAGGAGGATACTTTAGGGATAAACGTCCCAGAATGAATGAATGAATTTACCATTAACACTTAACAAACCGTGAGTGCATTTATGAATGTTCAATGTAATGCATGGCTAATCTAAATATGCGACACATACTCTCGGTTTGTCTCGAGGGGGATGTTGGAGCAAAGGAAGCCTTGGCTTCCAACGTCAGAAAGAGTAGCTCCGTTTTAGAGAAAATGACTACGTCCGCCTTGAAAATAATGCTCTAACCCGGTCCCACCAGGTCTTCAAAGGTCGGCTGTGATGAGCAAGTGACGGCTTCGTAACGAGGCTAATCGGGCTAAAAAGGGTTATTAACATCTGAGGTACCACGAGCAATCGCAACGTCCAAATTCACCAGATGCAGCATGTCCCGCTGAAGAAATAAATTTCAGTACTTTCAAGTGGGGGAAGGAACGTGTGTCCTGACAATGACGTCGTTTTTGCATCAATGCGCGCGCCATTTCTGGGTATCCCGATACATGTGGCAGATGTTACGGCCCGCTGGCACCGGAAATTAGCCTCGTCCACTAACTCCCACAATCTCTCTCTGAAAAACAAGCAAGGAGGGAAACCCAATACCACCTTTTATCCGAGGTAATTGGCACGCAACAGCCTACACTCCAATCCAGGAGTAAATTGGTCACAACGCTGTGCCATCCCTCACCGAAATGAATTTCGTGCGATAAAAGGCCGCTGAAAATGTCACTCCTGTTATCATTCGTGACTTCCCCTGAATTTAAGTGCGGCAGCCACTTGGTGAACTCGATCACTGCATCAAATAAAAATTCATTATTGGTATTTTATCGCCGCCCCGAATGCACTATCGTGTCTACGGGTTGTCCCTGCTGATCTTTACTTTCCAACGCCACGGTGCATTATTATTATTTTATCATGCAGTATGCATAAGATGTAAGGTTGAGTAAAATTTTGTCAACTCCTCGTTCTGTGAACGTCACCACTGGTGCCCAAAATTAATTCCATTTCAGGGGGTTGTGTTAAGCTTTAAATGTTTTCTTGCCGTCATGGAAGACGGAGCACAGGTGAATTCTACACAAAAATTGTGCTCATGTTCTCGCTGCAGAGAGAGATTGATCAAGTGATAAATAAACTCAGGTCAGGTTGGTGTAGTGGCGCTACCCTCGCCTTCCACCTTTGCGACCCGGGTTCAAATCCCACAGGTCAGCATGTGGATTGGCTTTTAGGTCCCTGCCTGAGTCTCTGGGTTTTCTTTGGGGTATTTAATCAGGCTTTCCTCCCACCTCCAAAACTGTCGTCTCAATAGTCAATTTATCCAGCAATTAGCACTAAATGCCCTGTTTGGTGTACACATATACAGAGGGTAGTTAATTCAAAACACGCTATTGGGGAGGCATGCGTCTTCACATGTGAGGTATACGTCTGTGCCCGTATCAAAGCCCGTTTTGTCACTTTTTATAGTGTTATCCCTACGTTCAGAAAAGGTTCAGTCAAACTCTTTGACAACAATGTGTGGACATGAATCTATACCTACTTCTATAATCTATACTTCCACGTTAAACCCTTTAATATGCGATCATGCAATGCGAAACTATGGAGCTCTAACCAGTTATTTTCGAACAAACTTTTACATTTACATTCTGATGAATTTTACCCTGACAGAGAGCCTCACGACAGATGAGTTTTTCAATACACTGTCACATTATTAGGGGAAACTTCTACCACATGCAACGACAGGTGAATGGAAGGAGCTTCATCTTGCTCATGTTCGTATCACCCCATTGAGGTTTTTTTTCTTTTAATTTGGATTGATGAAGCAGACTATCAAGAAAGACGGATAGACGTGCAAGTGCCCTTCAACCTTCAATGTAATGTTTGGTTTTATTGAGTCTGTTATCAATTGACCGATTAATCAATTAACCGATCACGTTAAACTAGTGACTACGAACATGGTGGAGTTTGTATTACGTTATCTTTCCCTAGAGAAGTGGAATGGCTTTGAGATACGGGTTAATATACTGTACACTACTTCTGTGCCGCAGAATTTCGTTACAAAACATGATGGTTTTCTTTTCTTACTCTGTCCTTTATTTTCATTTTCTGTCCACCCTGAACCTTAAGGCCCCAAGTCAAACCACTCAATACGCCCACACCTTTCATCCCTATAGCTGCCACCCCCCCCAAAAAAAAGGAGATTACCGATAAGCCGTCCTATATAGCACTTAGGCTCAACAAAAATCCCCTCAGTGCCAAGTGTTGCTGTATTTTCCTGCTTAGTATGCACAAAGAATATTGAAGAACTCGCCAGCGGCCTAGCTCTTGGTCTGCTTATAAACAGGCTTCAAAATAAGTCTCTTCCGTGCCCAATCCCCTAGGGTACAACATGTGGACAGTTGCACCGTGCATCAGCACTCGAGCACCCCACATTTGGGCGTTGTCCTTTGATCAAAGTACACGCGTACGGGTGTATGTTACACTTTCCGGCCGGAATATAAAGGAAAAGAGTACTCTTACGGCTTCCGCATTAAAGCGCAAACAAAGTCACGTGTCTGATATTCCTGTTTGAGTAGACCACAAACTTAATGTGAGTTCTGAAAATGGGCCGCAAACTAATGCAATGTTCAGCTGAAGGACAAAACAACACAAGCAAACATCAGACAGGTTATGTTACTATGAATAAACTCTTCTCAGAAACAGAACAAAGTAGAGAAACCTTTAATGATCATCCAACCCAACTGGGTATAAGAAAATATTAAATTAAAATTGTTTCAGATACAGACTTAAAACTTGTTAACGAAGTGGTGTCTCTATTGAATGAAGCAGGTCTTGAAACGTGTAAGTATACCAAAATTAATTGACCATTAAATAAACGCTGCATCACAGTTGCCCCAAACTGTACAAATCAACACCCATTATTAACTTGTCTTTGCGTTAATTAAAACATTTAGCCGCTTAAAATTAAACACCTTTTTTAAATAAACGTGTTTCGGTGTTTAGTTTTGAAATATAAACATTGCGACGTGTTAGGTGTTCGATTATTAATTTAGAGCTAACGTTAAGATGCGGTCATACACAATGTCAAAGTGAATTATGACTTGTTCATTGTACGGATATAAGATGTAACTACTGGATTCCCAGACTTTGCCATTACACACTTTAGAGTTTACCATTAAGGCCTGTAGCCAGCGTTCAGGAGAGGGCCAAGTACGGACCACATACAATAAAGAGGAACGGAAGAACTATTGTAGGAAGGTACCAAACTATTCCCGAGTTCGAGGATACTGGCTTTAAGCGTGCACGAAAGCATAGCACGAGTCAATTGAACCTGACATTATTGACCCTGCGAGAAACTGTTAGTATAGAGGTAATTCCTGCGGCATTTCACTTGGGATGCCGAACTCAGTCAAGCTGCCCACGCATGCAGGAAGACAATGCAAATTTTTCCAGCATACTCCGTGTCGCACGCGCAGGCATATCCATGGCTACGTCTTTCACTGGTCATTGTTGGTAAAGAACAGATTTAGCTCTCCTGAAGTAGGCTTATATATAGACCTCAACCCTGATGCTACAATTTTTGTCTCGTTCCCTGTAGGCTAGATCCATTAGCAAAAGTACTTCTTCACGTATTCATAAAAGGAAAGACAATTTTGACCTCCAGCCCCAGCATGGTTACATTGCTTTGAATGTTAGAAAAGTAAGAAGAAGGCTGCTACATGATAGCGGTGTATACTTGAACTGGCTGCGCCCGCGCAATGCAAGTGCCGGCCGTGACTATAGCACTGAGATTAAATGAACACCTCTTCGATGTTGGTCGACGACAAACGTCAAAACGGAAAGAAATGACCTCGCCTTAGGGGTTGTATTTGGTTCCAATCAAAGGCTTCCATGATGCAGATACTTTTCCGATATCAGGAAACTATAAGAGTGCGATCTGGTACCAAAGCGGCTCAACCTGTACATGGGCTTGCGCGCGCACGGACGGGTAACGTTACTACGGACAAAAACACCGCCTGAACATGAGCCACGCTCGCTATATGCCCTCGAGAGACTCTCCACTCCATGCAAAAAGAAAAAAAGTCCCCGAGGTCCTTTTCAATATCGCCGGAAAAAAAAACCAGCAGGCTTATTTCGAGTCCACAAGTTTGCTCCAGGAACCCGCTTAAGTTTACGCTAAGCGTGATAAATGCAAAGGATGTTGAAAGCTCAAGCAAAGCCGGTCTTTTGAAGAAATACCGACATCCGCTGCCAAAGCTGAATGAATGGCGCTCAGGGGTGCAATATACCCCTGATGGCAGTACTGGGAAAATATATTGCAGGAGACGCCAACATGAAGAAGCATTAAAAAATGCTGCTCCGAGACTCCATAGATACCGATTTCAAAGGCACATGAATGCCAAGCTCCACGTGTGCGATGATTAGGTTCATAAATTTTTGTGTAATACGCATCAGGTAGCATATTTCCTTTTGCTAAAAATTTACGCATAAACTACGTATATACATTATACTCACCGAAAGTAGCACGTTGCGAGGGATCTCTATAAACACCCAGTAGTAGACAGTGTTGATGTTTGCAAACCAGCAGCTAAAAAGTATGATGATGCACAAAGCATTCATGTAAACAGTTACAATATCCATTGGACAATGGACAATGTTGCCCGCATCATTGTGCGGGGACTGTCTCAAAGATATACACTCGTCGACCAGAGAAGACCCCCCTTTGAAACGATTTAGGAGAGTTGGTTCGTACTGAGCATGTTCACTGAAAGAGAAATTGCAAACGCGTACAACAGGACGGTCATGGATTGAGAGTACCATTTCGAGTGATGGAAATTGTTGACTGACAAGGTTGGTTAACAAATGATCTGATTTCCGTCAACTACACGAGTTTAGCACCTGGATATCCTTGCAACATCAGATACATGCATATCCTTCTCTTAAGACGACCAGAAACCCCACTCTCCATTCCGCATAATATTCCAAACCAATGACATACGCGCAAATGTCAGACATGCTCTTAAATGTGTTCATAAATTAAAGCCCTATTGAAGGGTAAAATTTGGGAAACTGTTTGACAAACTCAGAACTTACTTGCTGTTAGAGCCCAACGTAAAATGCATTGCAATAGCCCACGCGATGATGAGAGGTGCACTTAAAACTGGCAAGAGAAAACACATACAAAATGAATATGAAAGTACTACTACAACAATGACCTAACGTGTGCAACGGTCATGTTTCACTCTCTAACTCTGATTACTACGCCCTCTATTGGGATTACATGGTCGGTTTGGCGCCCTCTGGTTGTGTCCAATCCGACCAAGGTACATGTATCAGCCTTATTATGGCTGATTCATACTTCAGGCGAGTGCATAGGTGAAGCAAATTTGGCGAAAATTTTGCTGCAAAATTGCGATCGAGTTAAAATGTGTTCAGCTTTCGCGTGTTCGTAATATTCGATATGACATCACAAATTGGCGTTCGTTGTCGCTTTTGCGCGAAGTTTGAACCGACGACCTAAAGTCGTCAGACAACCTTCTAAGGGTAAACTTAAACAGTAGTGGAGGTTGGGCTAGTGTAATTGTCCGCTCGAAATGCGTCTGTAGTCTAGCACCTTATACATCAATATCGAGACGCAAATATCCTATGTAAACACACGAGACAATACATCAGAACGGATTGTTCCAAGTGCACTAGCCGTAGTATCACAGCCTTTTACGTTTACAAATAATCCTACGTCAGGACGACAGTGTAATTAGTGGTAAAATACAGCTGGACGCGGACGGGCACGAGGTTGACATACCCCAGCCGATGATGTAGAACGCGATGAATTTGGGCTTGCCGAACACGGCCGACGACAGCAGGCTGTTGAGGTACATGCCCTCGATGAACATCCAGGCGAACGTACAAAGTCTCGTGTATTCTCGGAAGACCTCAAGGGTGACGCACAACGGCGGCTGGTGGAGGAGAGGAAGAAGAAATAAAATACCCGATCAAATTACTTGCTGGTGGAAACCGCCAAACTGGGCCAAGCTGCGATTCGCCCCACAAATCAGACCCGGCCGTAAAGGAAAAATATTAATTTGTGAGCCTCGATAGGGCGTCTGTTTTTATGCAGTAACACTTGATCTGGATGATTCGATTCCTCATATCTAGTCTTAGTTTACCCCAGAAACAGATCGCGAGTTATTCCGTGCAGGCGACGGCTTAGATTTCTGGTGCAAATCATTCCACTGGCAGCCACGGGGGAGGGGGGCTGTTCAACTGATCACCATCGAGCAATGCATGTGGGTCGACGGAGAACGATCAATTAAGTCTACATCCCTGCGTCGATATTACAGTGGAGGCGAATAAAAGCAATTTCCCTTCGTGTTATTTTAAGCGATTAGAACATTCACTACTGAAATCGAAATACCTTTAAATAGGCTAGAGTGAAAAAGATACCGTAAGGCTATAGGTTCACCTGTTTGCAAACTGTTACATCAAAGGCGCGCATATTTTGCTTCGTTAATTCCAAATACGGAAATAATATACCACAAAAACTGATAAGTGAATCAGTATCAATATTGTAATCTTTTAACAACTTTAATTTACAAATTAACTCATTAACAAATTTGCAAAACCAAAATCTTCTTTACCATGTTTAAATTTTGTTTTAAGACAGAAATATGATTATGTCCTGGAGCTAAGCAATTACATTTGTCACATTTACTACACATGTGACCACCATTCCAAATCATTTACGTTTAACTATTAATGTCCCAGAGTCTTAATTCTCATACTTCAAAGTATTCAAAATAGAAAAAGTCTTTCAGAAAGACTTGGTAATACGTAGTTACCAGGAAATGAAAGTTGTAGAATTTCCTTTGCTCATATAATTATAATTTTCTAGATTATTTGTGTTTAACCCTGTCTTGAAATGGTCATATGATACAGAAGGTCCTTGCACAGTACACTGTAGAAGACTAATCACACCCATGTCACCAGACTGGTGATATACGTGCTTTATGCTTTGGCTGGTACCCAGCTGTAATACAGAGCCCAGATTTCAAGGAGCTGACCATTAAGTGACCAGCCTGAGATGCAAATAATGTAATTATCAAATATTTTATGCTTGGTAAATTCTTTTGTGCTCCTTGCACCTCCATGAAAGAGAGGCACCATGGTGTGTTTCTCCAGAAGTCGACGCGATTGCTTACTGTTCTCGAGATAAAGGTCTCGGCGTAGCCCACGGCGGCCTGGGTCCGCTCGTAGAACCCGTTGACCATGAGGATGATCTCGAACGTCAGGCGGGCGATATAGGCAGCAAACAGGTGCTTGTGGATCTTCGTCCGGTGGCACTGGAGACTCCTGATAAACGGTAAAAAAATAAATACCCCCTCCAGAAAGGAAAATTAATAAACCCTTCTTGCAGCTCTAACCCAAGCCGTTGCGGCCTCTCGATAAGAAAACGTGATAGTGAATTTCTCGTTGGCACTTAAAATTAGAGTAGAACCCATCTGCTGTACTCTTTCTTTTTTTCCCTAAATTTGTAAAAAAAACCAAAAATAGATATATGTCAATGCTCTTCGGTATTCTGTTACCTCGTTAGTTTGAAGTTTTCCATTCTCTAAGGCCATCACATATTGAAAAGTGTCAATACTGGCTGCACGGTTAACTGTACGGTGTTTTAATAAAAGCATCACTCGAGTGCTTCTTTACAGATGACTCGCAAAGTCAAATTTGCATCTAGAAGTATCTAAGCTGTATACTTGTCCCAGTTTTGGCATTAAATTATATGAACTGAAAAGTTACAACACGAATGTTTCAGTGTTGGTACCGCAAGATGTTTTGTGACTATAGTCCTGCGGGAATTATGCAGTTTCAACGAACCCGGCCGCTACCGGACAGCCTTTTCATGAGTAAAGTAAATAATGCTATTATTTTATTTGATTCGTTTTCGTTCGGTCAGTGTACAGAAAAAAATCCCCGAAAGTTAGTACGTTCCGACAAAAGCTCGTTTAATAAATTGCACTAATATACTTCAGAGTGAAATGACCATATGCTTTGAGCAACGTCTGGAGTCGAGTTTAATTACCCATCGATCAAAGAGCCCTCAAGGGGAATTGCCTGACATTCAACATTTAATCACTCGGATGTCAAACGTACAATTCTGCTAAGACTTTTGTTGGAGTGCTCATAGAAGAACACGAAATATTTACGCTGGCGTATGTCTGGTGAAATCATACTCCACAAGTCAAGCGTTTTCCTTAATTTCCCATCGATCCTAGGGCGGATGAATATCAGAAGGAAATAGAGCAATTCGGTCATGTAACTGCGTTCTTTCTCCCACAGCCACAAACGTCGTTAGGATCACCCGATTCTTAGCAAAGCACACCATGTAGTCCTGGCGGGATTTCATAGTTCATTATCACGGTGCGTCCCTGAGCTTGCATATAATCACCTACATCTGGCTGCAAGGCAATCCGATAATAATTTCGAACATTTAGATCCTTTTTTTCTTTACAGTCACTGATGAACTCCACGATGTGCTAGTTGAACTGAACGCTAAAGGCTATTGAGGGGGACAAACGCTGCATCAAAACAAGAAAAATGCCATAGAATGATTTGCCAGTCCATTTCTTATTGCCTGTTTTTCATGCACCAGATCGAACCTTAAATCCCCCCCATTTTACAAAGTAATTTTATCACTAGTTTTGACTTTTTTCAAGAATGGTTTTACTATCAATTCGATGCAAATTGAGCAGATTTGATTATCACTTGTGCAAAACAGGTAACTGCCACTCAGGTGTGGTTTTAGTGACGCAAGGCAGGAAAACTGATCGATTAATTTATAGCTATTCCTAAGTACAAGTACATTCCACAGGTCTTAATACTCTTACCAAACAAGTAGAGCAGTAACTCGGATGGAATTTGGACTCGATCTCATCCATATCTGTGACATCCCCTTAATACATGCTGCAGGATTATCACAAAGTATGTAACTAGGCTACTGCAGAACTGTCTTTGGAAAATGAACGTTGATTTTACATCGTCGCGTCTGTCAAAATTTTTACTGGTCATTCCTTTATCGTCTTAGCTCCTTAGAGAAATTTTAATAAGGCCTAGATTATCCATTATCCCTCAATTTGTGTCGAGACTCCAGTGTAGGTATTTCTATATATTCCGATTATGTATTGAGCATAATTGAAAGTGTTTAGCATTTAGATTGCAATTCTCCTTGTACTGGTGAGTTCAGCAGGCCAATTTATCATTCAAAAGCATAAATGGCAGATGGTGAGGTAATGAAAAAAAAAGGACGATCAGCCTTTACTGGCTTAAATTTGATCTTGTCGAGACTTTCAGGGGCAAAAATTAGTCGAAATGACGCTAAAGTGTCCTGCGATCGAACCTTCTTATCTTTTATTTCAACCTCACGGTGACCTCTCACGCCCTCAATCAACCAGCATCCCAGAAACGCCTTCGAATCTCGGCCGTTGGAAGCCTTGTCATATAATCGATGATGGAGTGCCAGAAATCCACAGCATATATGAAAGGAAGCGGCCTAAAATGGTGCTGTTTTCCTCTCTGAAATGGACTGACCTCATGGGCCTTTTCGGTATGTATACCACATTTCATTCCTGTTAATTTAAATGGATTTCCACAATCAACGCGTACAGACAATCACGTGCACTGAAAACGCATGCATAGGCGTCTTGAAAGTACAGTCCATAATTTGTCATTTATGCATTACATTCCTTTGAGGCAACAGACGTGATCAAAATTTAAGAAGGGTGCTCGACAACTAACTTGATGGAGTTTCAACCGAGAAAACGTATTCACGGATCTTGATTTCAAATCAAGAAATACAGATTCATGGTTTGGACTGTGCCTGAATTCAGCGACCGGGACGGGATATCGTGCACCGAACCGACGATGGTACAGCTGAGGCGTCTTCCCATATGCCCCTCAACACTTGTGACAAGCATTGGGCATCCGTAAAAATCGATCCCGGGGCGATTTTGACTGCTGAACGCAACGCACACGTGTGTTATGTTAACGGAGTCGATTTCTGTGTCCGTGAACGTGAAATGCGTAAACGCATCGTCTGCGTAACGCACTCCAAAAACGCACATATAGAAATGCGCCTTAAGCGTCGTGTCTGTACGTTTGCGCCCACTTCGCTGAATTAAAAGCGAAATACCGGTGAGAATTTCCAAAATAAGTGCGTCTTTGAAAATGCCTTCTCTGACAGAAAGAACAGTTTCACATGAAGATAAGCACCACAACCATCTTCAAACCACGAGCAAATGTTATTCATTATTCAACAATATAATGTCGTCAGCTTTTTTTGGACGACTGCAAACGATAGACCCTTTCTTTTGACCCGTCTGCCAAAGTTAACAAAAGATCACAGCTACAGTGCAGAGAAATGGCAAGGTCGCAGAGTGCTTGATCCAATCTCCGCATGCCTTGCAGCTTCATCAGTCTCCCTCAACCATGCATACCCATGAAACACCTTGCTACCTCTTCACACACAAGTATTTCTCCCAATAAAAATCTTCACATTATAGAAGAGAACCAAGCATTTATCACACCGGATTAGCGACCGGTCCAAACGAGGCGACGAGTGCTGTTGAAAAATCGGCGTTTGAAGAAGCCGCTTATTAAGGACACTTAGACGAATATCCACTTTTTTCCCGTGGAAACAGGTCGGTATTCCCCACCACAACCTCCCAAACCGTAGTCAATGAAGGTTGTGGATTTGTAGAGAACAGCAGATATTTGATCGGTGAAGACGAGCTATAGTTAAAACATCAGGGGCACTTGAGTTACGAAAAGAGAAATGTTGCCTGGAAGAAACGATAACAATTGAGACAAACCAAATCGAATTATTTCTGCACAAAATAATGGGAAATGTGATTCCGGTATTTACTTAGAGGTTTGCAATTGCTTACAACTTTGTACTGTGCCTCGGAGATCCGCCAAGATCAGATGGGCAACCAAGCTTTCAGGCTATGCAAGGGCAGATACTGCTGAACTGTCGCCATGCACCCCCCCCACCGCCCTCCATTTTGATTAAATAATAAAAGCGATTTATCTTTTTATTTTTTCATTTACCGTCTTTCAAGAAGCGTGTAATAAGCTTACCCCTAAGAGAGGCCCGAGAGGTTACTTAACAATTTCGCACTTCTTGGCGTCCCCGAAAATTGATCTCCCAACCAAAAAAATAGAATAAATATTTTAAAGAGTTACTCTTGACATCAGTAAGATATACCGTAGTCGATTAGGGATATTTTTTTCATTATTCGGTGCTTCAATGTAATCTTAGAATCCTGGTTTTGAATTTATAATCTATTTTCCTCTCCACTTGTTTTCTTTCCTATGAGCTGCGCGATTTTGCCCTTATATTCGCCAGCCCGTTACATTCTGCTAAACTCGTCGCCCCCATACGCAGAACGAGAGAAGGATTTATATGTATACTCCCAAGGGTGGCAGCCTATGAGAGCTGAAGCAATAGCCAATGCCGACCGACTTGTAACGTGAATGCCCCACTCTTATGGGGGGAGGTTGCATGGCCCATGGAGTTTACGGTTTACTGAAAGGAAGGCCTGGGTGGAAGGCAATAACAGAAATTCCAGCTGTTTTTAATTTGGTTTGGTGTGGTGTGGTGTTGTGCGTTGTGGTTTGGTTTGGTTTGGTTTGGTTTGGTGTAGTTTGGTTTGGTTTAGTTTCGTGTGGCGTGGTTTGGCATGGTTTGATTTGGTATTGTTTGGTGTGGACATTTGGTTCTTAAATTTGGATATTTTACAGTAAAGTGGAAATACAAAAATTACGTGGAAACACAATTTTAAAAATGCCATCAGATTTCGGACTTGCAATACACCAAGTGAACTGTTATGTTAATGCTGATTATATGGTAGCAAAACATCATCAATGGCGAATTGTTTAGAAGAACGTAATGCTGGATATCAGACTGATAATTACAGCCAAAACATAAAAATTGAAAGGCCAAAGACAATACACTTCTACTACGGCAGGATGATAACTTTCAAGTGTAGAAGGTCTGATGTGCCACCTTGTACATGTACATCTTGTGCCTACCTTGTGATGTAAAAACAACAGCACAGCGAAAAAAGGGGCATAAAAGTACAGAAGCCTCCAGAGCCATACCTGAAACAGCTGAAGACTAAAAGGGCGAGGACCAGGCTACAGAAGGAGAGGAAAAGACCCACGATCTCCATAATCTTTGCTCCGTGGATGACGTCAGTGTGGAACTGGGCAAAACGGCATCAAAATTCGAGTAATTCAAGACAGTTTGGGTTGTGTAAAAACGAATGAATGAACTACTGTACATACATGTATTCTACCGCCATTCCGCCGTCGTTGTGGCTTCATTGGCCGTGCACATACCCTATTGGATCTAAGAGCCTCAAATAAATGCTGCCACCTAGTGGTGCGTCCGGGCCCAAAGCTGATAGTATCGTTCCTAAAATGTTGGTGTTTTCAATCCGGGAAAAATGGCGGCGGAGTATACTTGTATCAGATCTGTACACAGAGAGAGAGTACCGCCAACTTCACACTTTGGAACCAAAAACGCTGTTATTATGTGTGCAAATCCAACTGTGAGCCATTGTCCTAATTAATTGCCCATGTGTACTGACGCATAATCCACCATTTTGGTTCCAACAATTGAGACGGTCATGTCGCAATTCTATCTATTGACATTTCTGCCATGGAAACGTAACTACTGCCACCATGTGGCGCTGGCCAAAGTGTGTGCGGACCTAAGGACTTACTTTATGTTTACAAACGCGTTAACCTCTGCGTCGATGAACTCTGAAACTTGACGTGGGTCGCTTTTTATCTGTTGAAGTTTTACATTTTAACATGATAGAAACATAGGTCACTTATGAGCCTCGAATCAAGATGGCTTATTTTTGAGTCGTTGTAGTTTTCTGTCATTGATATCTTAAGATTGAAACCGGTTTACTATCCTTACTTGAATTTGCTCCAATGAAGCATTCGTTTTGGTGATGCCTTTTTCGCTGAGGCAGAGGTCGTAGTTGACCTGGTCCCAGGTGCCGTCCGCGTTACAATACATTTTCACGAATTCTGAGAAAGAAAGAAACGATCCTTTGTTGAGAACTTTTACCCTCAGCAGGGAGGAAAAAAGGCAGTGGAGTGGCCAAGAAGGCCAAAGTTGTTGGATAAACCAAACCTTTAATTCCTCCAATAATGTGGTCTCCAGCTACCACTGAACCAAAAATTAAAAAAAAAAAATTCAAAACGGAAATATATGTTCAAGTGTTTACGATCATAAATTATTTTCATGATAAACACATTTTTTTTATAAATCACATGCCACAATGTTGGTAGGGACAGTCAGGGTTTGGAGTAAATACATGCAGAGTGTAGATCAGACCCGGCTGTTATGTGGGAATTGCCACCATATGCGTTCCTCGCGCCAAATTGAACAAATAGACTATTTGCATGCTGCATGCGAGCAAAGTTCTGAGCAGCTTCAGCATACTTTAGGCACAGTCACGTCGAGAACTTGACGTCCTTGCTTAGACTGAACGTTTAATACAGCACTCAGGGTACTAAAATATCCTGCCTTTTTATATCGTCTCCTGAGATCAACTCTCGACGATAAGATTATTTTAAGATCTTTTTCACTTATCTTTCCCACCGTTTTTCACCCACGAAGTCGCTTGTGCAAACATCTGCTGAGTGCGCGGTGCGGCCAAAGATCGCGGGAGTCTGCGCGCGACGACTTTCACAAAGAGGCCCTCTAGTATCTCGCCGGCTCTGAGCTTGTGTTTCTAGGATTTTCAGAAATGTGCTGTCACCTCCGAAATCTCGTGGTTGATCACAGACTTCTCATCCAGAGTGGACAATTCATAACTAGGCGTGGAAATGCTGCTTGAGTAGTATACTCACTATACCTTCTACACTTTCCTTAGAATTACGTTTGAATTTTTTAAATAGTCTTAAGTGTCAAAGGTTTGACCGGTACCATCTACCATTCCCTCATCGTCATGCTCTCCACTTTGTCAAGCCTTTTGTTCTGTGTTTCAATTTTACAGACTTCGAATTTCAGTCACAGATGTGCACACTAAAAAACACAGCTTTTCAATTAGTCCTTAACCTGTTAACCTCTATATGCTTACATTATGTCAAGATATAACCTCCCAATTTATTTGGCCCATTGTAATTTCACCTTATTGTATTAAAAATATAATTAAATGACAAAAAAATGCTTCAAACTACTCACTAACAAGACTGACTTCAAATGTGAGGTCAAAAGCTAGAGGGACTGACATTTCGATGCTAGAAGATAATTTCGAGAGCATACAGCATTCCGATAAGGTTGCAATGTCAGACAGTCTTCTTTAGAGTTCTAAAAATCCCCATCCCCTCTGTTTCCCCGATAAATGGACCACTTGTATGCACTTTCACCAAATATTCTCAGAACCTTTCTAAACAAATCCCTCTTGATTCACCAAGCCGACTACTCAAAACAGAAAGCCGTTGTTTGAGTTCCATGGAACATCCCTCTTCGCTTGCTGCCTCTCTTTTCTTTATTTTGAAACCCATTCCCAACTCACACCCAGACTTACTGGAGGTGTCGATCTGTGGAAATATCTTGGGGCAGCGCATGTAGGCTGTCGTATTGACCCGCGATGCTACCCAGCACATCGTGCCGTCGTAGAAGACGGGGCATTCCAGTTCTTCTGCAGGAGATACAAACCAACATTCAGGATTTTTAATAAAAACACGTTTCGCTCCTCAAGTGAACTTGACCACTTTAGGTGTTTTCATCCAGTCTGATGACTACTGCATGCGACAAGTTAATATAGGGCAAGAAGAAGAACAAGAAATACATGTCGGAATAAAACGAGACCACAAAGTCACAGCACAAAGAAGTTCATTCAAAAAGCGGTTTCCTGTATTCAACTATCTCGACGAGATGTGTCATTTTGTTTAGAGAAACTGCAAGGTTAAATGGGGGTGGTATTTGGGGTTTCAAACCTCACTTTCGGTTATTCTTAAATTTAGCTTAAAACAGTTCGATATAATTTATCTCAAATTCTATATCTTTCTAACCAAAACCGTTGCATGAATTTGTATGAACTTTTATTTCGTTACGGTTAGTTTTACTCTCAGAATCCCCCAAAATTAGGTACCTCAATTTCAATTCAAGATGGCCAATGCAATCTGTTGGCTTGAAATACTACCAATTTATCTTTCACTAATCTAACAGTTTACATTTACCACCAATTTGTCCATAATGCTCAGGTACCATTCACCGACAAACTAAATGTGGTCATAGGGGCACTAACAACGATGTTTTTTAGCAGGAAAATAATTCTCAGCGCCAGGTGTTGAAGGAGGCCTCCAATAAATCGATAAAAATACCTAGGTGTAATCTCTGCTTATAATCTTAAAATAGTTGAATTGAACAAACCGGGCGTAATTTACAAAGTTATGTTACCTATGATGTCGGATATCCAACACGTACAGCAGGAAAACAACGCACTAAATCTTAGCATGTTTGTCAGGTTGTAAATGTCAGACTCGCTTACGAATGCCCACGGGTAGATGAGGAAGGAACTTTTATTTCATCTTGGAAATTTCCTAAATGATATACATTTCACTGCAAGACTGGGATGGACTATCTACCCGGCTCCTCCACGGAGGAATCTCAATCCAAATATACAGCAAGAGCGTTGGACGTCCACAGTGGAAGCGATATACTCGACCGTCATAAATAATTATCGAAAAGTATTTCCAAAACAAACACGCGACTAGGAACGGCTGTGTTTATTTCCCGTCCGCGGGGGCCGTAAATCCACGAATCGTCACTTTGTTTCACTCAGAGGATTTCTTCCGCCTCCTCCTGACCAGGGAGCTGAGTCGAATTCCTGACTTGCGAGCCGGTCATAAACAGCTTCTTTTATATTAGAAGAAGACGTGATATTTTGGTTTGGCGCTGGAGCGTTGCAGCGATGATTAAACGGGGAGAAAAGGAACAGGGTTTTTTTTGGGGGGGGGGAGAAAACGAAAATTAGAAGGATTCTTCCCACCAAAATATTTCCCGTTTGAAATGTCATGGCCTGCTCACACAAGTTGAACCATTTCGCTGAGAGAGTGCACGGCTTAATGATTACCCGTGACCCCGCAAGGCTGGCGTTTGCTGTAAAACACGAGTCACGACAGCTGGCTGGAATCACTTGTACAATTTGCGCGTGCTCCAGCATCAAACCGTTGCTTCAGAGAAGGGAAAAATGGTGCAGTAAGATGGCTATATTGGAGCTGATTGACAAACAGATCGAGAAATCGCATCCGGGCGGGGCACTTAAGCTTCAAACTCTGATTGGTCTCTTGTTAATTGACAGTCAAGAGAAGCCAAGGGAAAAGACGGGGGGGACACAACCCCCGAAGGATTACAAGTCCTGAACTACTGCCGGACAAGCTCAACAGACTTGGGACACAATCATCAAACGATCCAACCCAGCTGCTTTTTAACCCAAGTTTTAAAATTCAGCGCAACGCACCCCCAAGCGTGGAGGGGCTTGCCGTTTTACCCGGTGGCGCCAAAAAGCAATTTGCGCGGGCTTTCAGCAAACACCCCTCACTGTCGTCTACACCCCTCGGCCAGGCCAATCAACAAGTAATCAGCAAGCGCGCACGCGCGCTACGAGTACAAAATCACACTGGATGCCAAACTCTCGGAATCCTTTTAAAGGAAACAAGAAAAGAATGGCCGTAAGTGCGTAGAAGCGACAAGACTTCGGGGCATCTTGAGGCAAACGAAGCTTTTAACATAAGTCGCTATTCCTTTTCTTTCTTCTGAGTGGTATTTGCCGACAGGAGAGTTGTGGAACTGGCATGTAAGAAAGGAAACGAGGCCACCGTAAGTCAGAAAGTACCGAAAGTAAGGAGGTCGTTTGGACTAAAAACTTATTGTTTCGGTCGCACAAGAGACGAAAACCTCACTCACCGTGAGGGCCCACAAATAAGGCGAGCGATAATGGAGATTCCGCGCGATAACGAATTCGGTCACAAGACTTGGTTTCGTGTAAGAATGTTTGCACTGCTAGTGGGCAGACCGCACAATAGTGGGCCACCACACTTGGAGACATAACAGATTTTCAAGGATAGAAATCCTGACTGGAATTGAGATACTGACTGGCACGATAGAAGACTTCATAATCACTCTACCAATTCTTCGAGTAAGGCGTTATAATATGGTTACATCGGAGTCAATGATCGGCATACGGGACGGTTTCCGCGACGTATCAATCCGGACATATCGCGCTACACATACTTTTCCCGTCACCGCGTTCGGGGTCGGTTATCGCTCGTCTAGATGAGCTATACATTGACAGCTCCCACACATACTCGTGAAAAGGAAGTATGGCTACTATCACGTTACGCTCGATTCAGAATTCTATCAAGGCTACTGTTAAAAAACCTGACTGACAATGAGGGATTTTTTTCCTTGCGATCTAGATACCCAGTTTGATGCCCTGAAAACTTGTGAACCTTCATCCCAGGTCTTTATGTTGGGCGCAGCATTCCGTAAAAACACCGCGCATCTCAGCCTTTTCATCTCTCCCCACCCCTTTGACATTCTAGCATATTTTGTAGGTAGGATCTTGTCAGCAGTGATTTTCCGCGGCTCCAGTCTGCCAGCGATATCAAAGAAAGAGAGACAGGAAAAAAACCGGCGCCGTGTCCGTGTTTTCGTGTCGGGTTTCATTTCGTGGCGCTGTAAGAGTTTTCATCGAACGCCCTTGCAACACGGGCATGTAGAAACCAATTCCGCCCTTTTTTTGCTTTGCTTTCGGAGCCGATGACGCATGTCAGAAGTATCGGAAAGGAATATTTTGTTTTTCTTTAGAGAAACTGCAACCCCTATCAAAACCCTATTCTCATCCCACATTTTGTGAAATCTCGGCAGTAGTCAGTGACTGTTTACATCGGAACCGGTGAACTGTCAATCACAAAGTGATCTGCCTCGATCCCAACATATACATCCAAACGAGCATCACGGCCGATACATGAGTTCCTCAAATCCGTAGGCGGGGACCATATACTTCCTCTAAATGATACAAAACAAAGGAGACACAAGAGTTACAGTTGACAATAATTAAATTTGTAATCCAGATGGAAAGACCGAACGAGCAATAATTGTAATGGGTGGATAGAAGGCGTCACTTCACAGGTCATCTCCAATGCGGGGTTATCGTTTCTGATCTCAGGTTTAAACCCCTATTGCCGACTTGAACTGCCTGTGGAACCGCCCTCAGTTTCCCCTTCGCATAGATTGCAAGTTGGGCCAGTTTCGCGGCTAGGCCCAATCTTTATCATGTCAGACCTCGGATATCCCTGACCCCAAGCCGACTCAGAACGGTAATTGGTTGACCCAATTTTGAAAGCGACTAGCGGCATGTTGGGCTAAGATAGCATAGCCGCCAGCAGTCGACCGATTGCTTTGAAGACCGGTACAGCAGCTTCCCAAATTACAATCCTGAGTAGCAGTTTTGAATGTTTGGAGTAATTGAGTACTTTGAATATTTGAATTTTATCATTGACATACCTAACATTCAAACAGCTTTCTACATTAATGTTACGCACAATGTCTTCACTACCTGCATTAGCTTAATTCTTTCTGTTCACTCGTGAAGAGAAGAACAGACGTATGTGGCGGTGATTCCACACTGTCCTATAGCGTTATTGTGTTTTTCCTACGTATGCTGCTTAGTGGACCATAGGCTCCCGCTAGCGCTGGCTCCATAGGAAAGTTAACATGTCAACAAAGATTGACGTCACCATAGCACATATGCCTATATACATCTCACTGACATCTGGATATTTTTTTCTTGGATTCATTGTCCTCTATATTATATTCTAATAATTTAATTTTATTATTTATCATTATCATTTGTATTCAACATACATTGAAATACATTGAAATTCGTTGTGAATACGGTTCACATATCACGGTCAGAATTTAAAATAAAAAAAAGATAAGTTTATGCTGCCAGACCTAATGGGCGCCCTCCAGCGGCTTCTTCAACCAAGTTCGTCGACCACTTCTTAAGCGCAGTCTTTGTATTTTTAGCCTAGTTTCACCGGTATGGGGCCCTTTATATCAACCTACTTTTTTTTTTACAAAGGTGTCAATGTTTGAGCTTGCTACACTCAATCATGGAGCAAGGACCCCTTGTATTTATGCATTGTGTCGAAGTACGCATGTGTCAGGACTCAGCCAACCACTGGGGTACCGTAAGTCGAACACTGTTTAACGGCGCGAGTTCAGAAACACAAAGAGACCACATGGTTTCAACTGAACCGGTTCGAACTTCATTATTTGTTGTCAAGCATGTCATCCGTATTACTATGACCTGTTACGGGGTCCTTAAACCTTCCCACCACCCATGTGACATAATTAAATATACCTCCCGGCATACCTGGGTCAGATATACACGGCGGGAGAACTGTTGATGCAACATGCAGGATCCCACGACACCTTTTTGAATTCCCTCGGTGCCATCCCCGGTATTTCCATCGGCCGTGTACTCAACTATTCTCGGGATTCTCGGTCACTCTTATATAAAGATGCTTCTGTCTGGAAGGAGGCGTCAGGGGACTAGTGCGATTCAGCGGACCCGCTTGAGGTGTCGAGTAAGAGAAAGAGAGAGACAAATGGCTCCAGCAGCCAAGGGGCAAAACAGCAGACAAATTTACGAGTCGGAGGAGCCGATTGCAGGATAATTTAGACGACGGCAGCCGTCAGCACAAGCGTGGATGACACAAGGAGACACAGGATCTTCATACCAACAAGAGACCAATTACAAAAGGTTCGTCGTGAATACCAAAATGCCGCCATCAGCATTCTGGCCACAGAGTACAACACACATCCAGCCCAAATAAGGAGAGAATTTAACAGAGCCCTTCAAAACAACGATCTTTGAAAATCAGCTTTCTTTGAAAAACAGCTTTCTCACATCTGACAATTTGACGTAGAGCTACAAAATCTTGCCCCAGTCAAAGTAAATGCGATGATTTATGCTACCATGAACAAGCAATACCTATACTGAACATGCACGCACCAGTTCTTAGTGAAAATTACGATTCAACAAAACTAAAGTTGATATACGTATACAAAGTTGAAACATATTTCGGTGGCAAGGACAGGATATTATACAGAAAAATATCAAAATCCTTACTCACTGTCCCGACATGTTTGCTTTTAATTCGTGATGCTGTTTTCTAAGGGGTTTTGGGGCTAGGATTTTATAAATAAATATACTAAATACTTTCTTTCATACTCACCAGTAAAGTATTATTTGTAAAAAAGAAAAAACAAAAACAAAATCCGCCACGAGGGCATTTTGTTTTAAGCGATAACTGACTTGATCTAAATACGTAAAATACGTAAGGCCATTTTAAATAGAAAATTTGTTGAAAATGTACCAGCACTCTTCACAAAGTGTTTGAACCCAGCTATGCAGTAGGCCTACTAGCGCTTTGGAATGCGCAACGAGCACACCAATATGCAAGTTTGCACGCAATGCCAGTGGTCATGTGTACAGTTCTTTGGTTGCTACAGGTAAAGTTCTTCCTGCAGCAAAAAGCAGGATCCGAAAAATAGCCAACGCCAAGAGACTGGCTCTCGGCCAATCAACATACGGAATCTGTGGGTAAAATGTTATGAAAATAATAGGAGGTGGATATGAATATCTGCACATTTGTATATACGGTATACTAACACGTATATAAAGTTCTAAATCTTTTTACCTTTATATATCTTCATGTGATCCACAACCACTTTTCTGACTCACAGGACATCTGATCAAGCACCCTTTATTAATTATATTGATACCGTGTTTGCTTAAAATTGGTAAATATTAGCACAAATATATCAGATATCCAATCTGCCAGTCGGGGACTGAGCGCCTGTGTTGCCCAGGAATGCGAGTATCTTTCTCACCCGGCAAGCAGTGCTTTGGGGATGGGCAAACCTGCCAGGTTCGTCAGTACCAAAGTAATAGATCAGCCCTGCTATAGTTCCACGTGCCAGGATTCCCTACTTGCAACACGGTCCCGACAGTGACAAATGGAACTTTAAAGGCGCACCACTTACACTGCTGGTTGCGAGACTTCGTTGAAAGGTCAAGATTTGGATGATATATTTTGATCAGCTTGGAGAGAGAAAATATGAAGTACTTGCTACTATATAACTGTTAATTAAACGTGGAAGGGCTTTGGGGAAACCCCGGTAGAGCATTCAGGCATGCCGCCCAGGGACGTTACAATTATGGCTTTGGACTTCAGATTTGGGACTTCAATTTGGGGGGGGGTGTTACTGGTCTTTGTTTCAAATGGTGCTGAATTGATCTGCCTTCACCACACTCTCAGCAGGGGTCATGGGAGGCACAAAAAGTGAGCTGGGGGCATGCCCGTGTTACGCCGCTTCGTTGCTGATAACAATCGCACATGATTGCACAGTACACATACCTGTTTTACATACAAAGCGTGGACATTCCTTTGTTCTCCCGTGGTTAAGCAAACGTGCGGAAAATGCTTCTTTTTCTCCAACTAGGATAACTCCCTCGAGCTGGATTTTTTTATGATGATTTCCTGGACTGTTCCTCTTCATTTTGTCACGGATAACCTTGACACCTAAATGCCTCTGAAACTTTTTTTCAGAGAGGGGAAAACATTGTGTGGACGCGTGCGAGTCCACACAACGCCATCATACCCTACATTATGTCGACTTCTTTTGTGCAGAGGTCCACACTATGTATTCCACGCATGCACACACCCACACACACAAAATAGAGTTCCATCAGTGGAGAGGAACAGTTTTCTTTTCAACAGTCTGTCTCATAATTATTTCAAGTTTGTAGCCTCAAGAGTCCAGCGTGGGGCTGACAATGCGCAACCATATCATTCTAAAATTATTCGCACCCATTAAAATAACTTCACTTATCCGGTTATTGGAATGACCCCGTCCATGCCACAAATCTTGAGTACAACTCCGACTTTATGCAATGCTCTGACGACTCTGTAAACGCGACACGAGTGGGTTTTAACATTATCGTGAGAGTGTACCTCTCTGAACCACTGTTTAACACAGACATTGCTTGAATCAATCTTAGCCACTTCCACGACGACAGAGTCAGCACACAGGCTGACGATCAAATCCAGACTCTCTTTTTTTCTTAACTGGACAGTCTTGCAGACAATTAGAGGGTCGCCAATTAATTGAAAATCTCCGATTCTCTCCTATTCGGCCAGGAAAGGTTTGCTCGTCCCTAAATCCATTTTCGACGATTAGGTACCATTAAAGCGATCCCGAGAACCAAACAAGCCGTTTTTGCTCGTGCCCCAGCGAGCACAGCCAATATTGGACATTCTTTAAAAAAAAAAAAGCACCGATCAAACATTTCCCGGTGAGTAAACGGGCTCATGTTTAATGACAACTGCCCTGGTCAAACACAGTGAATCGCTGAGGAGCACGCCCCGTCCATCACTCGCTGCTGCCCGTGGACTATGATCTCACTCCTTCGACGGGGGAAGGCATGCAGTCTCACTCTACGGCAAACAGCATTTCAAATTTTCTTTTTGCATTCGTCAAGACGTATTTCTTTGTTCATACAGGTAATATCTGGAGGACGTATAGCTTGCAATGCACAACACTCTGGCTGCTCCGTCGAAAATATGGCAGTTATATAGTCCGGTAAAATATGTTGACACAATGCAGACAGTTATTATGTTGACAGGAATCGTGAATCATTCTCCGAGTCACCGTTATATTCAGTATTTGAGGGGACTGTCAAGGGGGCAACACATCACAGACGACAACACATTTGATTGACACGATACATGCTACTCCCTCCTGTTTGCATTTTGCAGGGTCATAATTATGTTGAGTACCGGGAGTGTAACTCGAATGAGGTTGGCCGCCAAGTCCAGTCGAGCCAACGGCTATCAACTGGCGCACTGTCGTCGGTGCGGCTACTTCAGAGTAATCGCACAACCAGGATCTCGCGCAGTTCACTCGCGATGCATGCCTTGTCGACCGCAAGATGCTGTGACTACGTAAACGCGTGCGCCACAATGCAAGTTCAGAAACACGCTCGCATGGGTGCATTGCCGCCGGAGTAATGGTGGCTCATCAGATAAGTCCATTCCGGCCAGAGGACAAAATGCGATTCATTGGTATCACTTTTGATGGAAAATCTAATAACATGTTTTGGAAAGGTCTATGTTTAAGGATGCTAACTCAATGTGATAGCAATCCCAGGTTGGAAGCTCAATGGCGGCAAATTCTCACTTTTTAAGCTTAGTCAAAATGAGCTTACTGCATAAATCCTTAAACACTTGGGTTAGAACACAGTTGAACAATTTGCACTTACAGCACTATAATATGTTTGTATTAAAGACACTGAGTCTTGGTCAAGGTATTGTTTAATTAGATAATGCAAATATATAGTCAAGTAAAAACATATTACTTCTAGATGGCGCTGATCTAAAACGTCGTTTATGTACACATGCATTACACCAAGTTTTCATATGACTAAACATTGATTTAAACATAAATCCTTTGTTTGTGTCCCTTGTGAAACAAACCAGACTTATTCAATGGTTCAAAAGTCCTGGTGAAAGTCTGTCGTAACTATTCAAATAGAAACATTTTGAAAATTACCATCATGGCACGAGTATCTGTGCATATAAGTGGTCGGTGCATCCGTCACGATTATGCAATATTCATGAAGGTGTCATGTTTAAATGTCCACCCGTTGTGGTGAATGAATCGCCACCACGCAAGGGCTACAAATGTGCATGTACACGGATGGGATGATACTGGCCACCTCAAAAATTGGCATTGTGAGGCTCCGACACCACTCTTAGCGTCAAAAGAGAGGCGTGACGTCAGAGCAAGTTATTTCCTCTCTACTAAACACGAACTTCCAATAAACACAGAAAAGTACATGTCCAAGAGGGCATATCGCGAGGACAACAGAATTCCTGGCTGATGTGCAGGTCCGTAGAACTATCTGGACGTGCCAATCATTAAATTTGAGACTCGAACAAACACACGCAGACAGGCCGGTGTTTATCTCCTGTGCCGCTCGTGTTGAGAATGCTCACCTATCCATCCTCCAGAGGTGATAGTTGCTAGGGCAATTTCATGCATGGAGTCTAACACGTTGATTTACAGCCACTCCCTTTAAACCGTGGAATAAATGATACGCAGGCCCTCATGTTGTACATTAGTCTCAGATATCAGTCACATACTTTTTTATTTGCGAATCAGTGAGCGTCTTTTTAATGCAGCGCGTGTTGGTCAAGACCTAAGTAAATCATAGTGTTTTATACACCTCACACAATGTACGGAGGTGAAGCTCATTGGGTCAGACGTTCTTCAGCCATCCGTTGCAAGCAAGTGCAGGTAGAAATTGCATTCTTCTGGTGCTAAGACTTGCATTCATGTTTTTTTTTCCTCTGTGGGTACTTCATCGATATCACTACAAGCCAAGCACATAATGGTTGCATAAACGCGGACGTGTCCTTTCGTGGACTGCTGCTGAGTTCTTGGCTATGTGTGACATCACGCGATTGCACGTGGTTGTGATTCAGGTGACGAGCTGCGAGCTGGTGCGGGGCGTGTCTCACGGTTAAAAATTATGTTTATGAGTGATGTTTCAAAAAATTGTCATGATATCATTGACTATAGGTAGATACCTGTGGGGGACACTCCCGTAGGCCTTGTACAAAATACCAAGCCTTTGCACAAAACCCAATCCAGTGAAGCTTTGCACATCTTTCTGTATGACCCTGAATTGTCCAACTACAGCAAATGAATTTCCTCCATCTGATACTAAAACGTTAGAAGGACACTTGAAAAACTCTCTACTGTCGAATGTCTCCCCTAAAGGTTTTACTACTAAGTAGCTCCTAAATAGTACATTTGTTAATGTAGAAATCTTTAAACCAAGTAAGAAGCAATTACAAAACTTAAATTTAATTCTATATAGTGCAAAATTCAATTAAAATAAATGAAAATAAAAAGGAAAGCAAATATGGGTGTTCAGACAACAGCAAGAAGCGCTGATTTGGAGAGTATTCGCCCAGAGAAGAAACAATCCTCATCGGTTGAATGGAGCTGTGTTGGTCGGGAATGTTCATTCTGTAGGTAGCGACATTGGTGCGTTTCCTGGTCGTTCGTAAATCAGCGATGCGCAGTTAGTACCAAAGGGGTCTCTCTTGCTATAAAGGAAATATCGCCCTCTCTTGGTCCAGCTTGATGCCCACAACCACCAAGAACACATTTCACATAAACAACGCATTACAAATATAGGGGCCTACATGCAACACACAATGAGCATGATTAATTCTTTACAAAACAGATATGCCAATGAGGTTTCAGATGGGAATTGTGTTTGGAAGGATAAAACCTGGGAAGTGGGCATTAAGAACTATGAGCAGAAATGTATCTGATTTGTATCTAAAATACTGTGCACAAAGGCTGCATAATTTGTTTTTAAATGTATAATATCTAATGGTTGGTAAGCAACAATTATGCACCTAAACACTCTGAGCATATGGTTGTAACTAAAAGAGTGGTTCATAAGCTTTCTACTTATGAACTAATTGCATCTCTGCAATCACGGATGAGTTACTATATGATCGTTTTATAAACCAATTTTAAAAACATTTTGAGAATTTTCTGGTTACTGGCCCGAACGAAAAAGAGCTCATGGCTTCAACAGTGCCCACTAACCAATTTTTTAACTCCAGCATCTACGCTCGTACATTCAAGCTTGCTTCATCTACAGGTAGTGTTGCCATTCTTTTGTTCTTATCCGGGTCCGTTCTTCTTTATTTTGCCACACAGGTCCCTGACCCCACTTCTAAAAATGATTTTCCATTCGAGGGGAAAACGCTCTATGGAAGACACACTTTAAGTGTGTAGAGGTCCACAGTATGTATGTCAGGCTTTAATTAATATACAACAGTACTGCGTAGACGCACCGCAAGGGTTCTACATGAAAATGGCAGCCAAACGTCTAAATCGGGGTGCCAGACATACCGCACGATACACCCAGGGCTGCTGGTATCTGTGGTGTCATCTGCTCACCTGCCCGATCGCCTCACAACAGATAGGATTTTCCTTTATTTCATATGACGCGTGGACATACCAATATCAAATATCGCGTCCTCGACTGCCTTATCTCAGTTGTCAATCTTTCCCCTTTCCAACAAGACACACCTGCGGAAAATTCTCATAACGCTTGGATATTAAATTTGCTATCGGTTACCCAATCTAAACAGTGCATTTCTTGTAGAGTTATCTTGAAACATGACAGCTCCTGAAAAAAAAAACGTGCAAATTGAGCAGTGCATGTAGTGACTCTCCAACACTGGCATTTTGGCTCTTATTTGCGTCAAACTGACAAACTTAATATACGGCGAAAAAACATGGACATATTTAGGCCTGTTTAATCGAAGTAGAAAAAATGACAAGGACCCCTGCTGTTCTTATTTGTGACCTTTCCAGGTTTGTTGGCCATGTAACTAGTACCATCTGAGGTAAGAGACCACCAAACGCAATATCATGTCCATTAAGAGGAGACATCATTCCTCCAACAGACAAATAATAATCTAGCACCCTCAGGAGGTCCAAATCCTCAAAAACAACAACGCAGAAAAAAAAGATAAGAACTAAATGACCAAGTATTTTTTTCCGATTACTTTGGACTTTCTTCAGGAGGTGTTTAATTAAGAAAAGTTGCGTAGTAGTACAGCTGAGCTTTCTCTCGTCGCAAATTTGACGCATGAACAAAAACCATGTTTGCCGTTTATCCGAGGACGAGTCTCTTCGGCCAATATCCCCTTTCGCTTATTTCTGTCTTGAGATGCGTGCATATTTCAAGCCGGTGCATGTATGAATATTAATGTATGTTCCGTCATCACGAGACACCTACACAGCTTTTAATTCCCCACCAAACAGCATTCCGTGGAAACTCGTTTCAACCCTGTCTTTTTGTTTCACGGTCTGTTATACATTTCACTCGACAGTTTCTCACACTCAAACTCTTGCCAGGGTCATTATGAGAGGTGATCATTATTACGGGACATCCCGAGATGACCTCATAACTGAGGTCATTTCCTGAGGTCATCTCGGGATGGATAAAATACGCATCTTTTTCTAACCACTGGAAATTGAGCCAGGTAGTTGCTACACAAATTTCTTTCTTTGGATCTGCTGCATATCCGCTATTGTCAAAACCAAATATTGTTTGACGTACTGAAGTTGGGTCATGCATTGCCACAAACGGTGAGCCTGCTGTTTCTATAACCACTTTACGGTTACGTAGGCCCCGTTCGGCAATTTTTACTGTTAAATTGAGGACACTTCGTCCTAAAAATGATGAACGAGTCAAGAGAAAGGCCCCCGCCCCTCAAGATGTACCTACCCACCTCGCCTCTTTAAGTTTGATAACTGCTATTTTGAGTGCAATGAATTACAGAAGCATCTCATATACAATGTAGAAGTATTTTTTGCAACTTAAGACCGGTTCTTTATTTTTCTCTTTAATGAGATGTACGGGTTACTAGATTTCCCGGGTTATGAATTAAAAACCTCTCTGTGTTTTCGTTACGACCTAACCATACTTCTTATACTAAGTTCTGTTTTTAGGTTTCCGGGAGACACTGGTGAAGCTTCAACTTTATTTACAAAACTCGAGGCCGCGGGTATACATCGCCGATAAGAAAACTGGTGTTGAATGCCAAAGGAGCTCCGCTACTGATAAATTATTTCAGCAGGACCTGAAGGTTCCGCGGAAATCCGATGCTCAAAAGACCGAGAACTTGATAGTCGAGGGACCGTCTCACAATTCAATAGGAGCCGTCTTTCAATGGACGGCATAGATGATCGGCAACTGAAAGTCATGTCAAAGGTTGATTAGAGGAAGAGACGGCATGGCACAGGTATTTCTTTCAATGTTTCAAGTCCGAGCTCTCGTTTATTAATAACAAATTTAAATTTTAGAAGGCCGTGGAATATTTTATGAATGTCTGCTCGCTAACCAACTCAGTGAATGGTCATGAACATTGTGGAATACGGGTAGAACAAAATTCATAGCATTATTTTTGTTAATTATAGAAGTAGACTTTGCCCTGCATCGTTTTTTATTCACCCTACATTAGGCCTATTTAAAGCAAACTACTAGAATATTTTATTACATATCGCAATAGCCAATGCCCTTTTCCTATTCTTGACGATAAATTCGAACGGTAATAGGGATATTGACAAATCAAGTTATAAAAATTATATATGTCAATGCAAAACCATTTTAGCTCTGCCAAAGCTCAACGATTTTGTAATCTTGTTGCTGTTGGCATCCATGTTTTGGCTTAGCTGGGATTTCCACGGATGCATGTGAGACCGTGCCTGCCATCTTGCTGCAACAGAGACCACTGTGTTTTTATATTCTGAGTAGTGTCGTGTCGAAGCAGAACATGTAACAAGAGGGGACCTACCTAGTGTGATGCATAAGTATACCCCAGGCTATCTTACCTACTGTACCCCCCTCCCCCTAAAAAAGTCTGAAAGGAATTCCCAGGATGCGATCCCTACAACACTCCATCGGACACAAAAGGGGAGGGGTCCCCCTTTGCCACGCATCACGCATCACATGGTTGTCGCTCCTGTCTGGAAGAAATTCGATAATTGTGTCTAAAGCATTTGTTAAAGAGGCGTGAATCTCGATTGTGATGTAACTTTAACCATGTCCTTCCTCCATGTATTAACATATTCCTACCTGCACGGTTAATTAGAGACCGCGCAAGGCGCGAGGAGGCCACTGTTTTCGGCCTTGAAGTCTGGCAAGCCCGCGACCAAGAAGTCAGGCACAATTTGTTCCCCCCTCGCTTTCTCTCCTACATCCTGAAAAAAAATTAACACGCCGTTTTAGTTTTCCCGCGCTCTCGGGGGGAAGTGACAGACCAGAAACAACAACCAATCGAGACAAGTCGCCCTTGACCTTCTGACTGTGGACTTGCGGCTCACTCGACGCCGCGCTCTCCACGATGGAGTGATAATCAAGCCGAAGACAGTGGAGGTTTTTCCCGCACTAATGCATTGAATGTCCCGGGGGCGAACACAAGCAAAAAAAAAAAAAAAGCCGACCATCCCGAAGTCCATTAATTACGAGACTGGGCTTCAGGGCACGTCTTGTTCAGGCTCTTCGAATGGATGGTGGCGATGTTATCAAAGGGTGGTTGAATCGCTCTGTTTTCCCCTTCACCTTGGTCGAACACCTTGCCACAGTGTAAAGCTGTTTGAATTTGACGCCACCCTCTTTGCATGACCCGCAGCTGTGCTGTACAGTGGACAACTACCACTTTTTTTTAACAGAAAAATAGACCTCAACATTTCGGTTTCTTGTTTTGTAATTGTATGGTGTGAACGGCCTCTTTCTTTGACTCAACAAATCTGAATAGGGTCTGCTCTTTTGACGCCAAGGTCATGTTTATCCTACAAGTGGGTGCTTGAGCGATGACTGGCCGTCGGTACAAAAGAACAGAAATAATTCACAAAGTGTTAAAATTCCATGAAGCCATCAGAACTCTACAAAATAATACACGTACTACTAAATACAACGAATGAAAATACAACCTCATTTAAAAATAACGGGATAAATGTCCACTTTTATCAAATTTGAGGTAAATAGAAAAACCAGCCAAAAAGGTGATAGTTTCGCAAACTTTGGCTGCCAATACAAATTGTAGGCAAAATCAGAATGGCTTATTAAACAGATTCATATGGAAGGACAGTGCAAGCTTTAAATTCGTGTGTTTTCGCCTTAATAAACAGACTCTACCAAGCGACTACTACACAACCATCTGGTAAATGCTCGAAAGGTGTTTGTCTTTGCACGTCTCACCCCATTTATTTGCCTGACTCCCTCGTCCTACAGAAGAAATGTCTACCGGGTAAAGTTACAGATACAGCCCCTAAGTCGGTTCATATCGCTCTCATTCACCGCCATTTGTTAATCTCTGGAAGTGCACAATTTCCAAAGAAAGGCCAGTTCATGCTACAGGCGAAAGTGAAAGGGATGAGGATTTAACGTCACGAATGATGTGCAGCGAAATTTCGCTGAAATGTGTTCAACTTTTGCGAATTCATAGCACGAATAGTTGATCTGATGTCTCAAATTCGTGTTTGAATTCGCTTTTGCGTGAAGTATGAGCCAATAGTAATGGGGAAAAACGGGTACCGATCAACTCGGTCCGAGTCAACTCATTCGCCCCCGGTTTCGTTTATTACTGAACGTGATGAAAGTGAAGACCAAAAATTATATATAATGAATGAAGGTAAAAACCAACAACTGGTTACACATGATCGACGTTTCAAGATAATCTTTTTTGTCAGCCGACAGTTTCAATTTATTTTGTTATTTGTGTGAAAGTGTGAAAAGAGTCCATGTTGCGTGGGTACATCATTAGCGGAGTAGAGGCTGTCGAGTGCCTCTCATTTATAGGTCTGATCTGGCAGCAGCTCCACACAAAACATACAGCATGCCAGCAAATACAACACTCGATCGACAGCAAAAATATTCGAAAAGGCATACATTTTTCAATCTACACTAAGCATGAAAGACTCTAGTCCATCTACGCACCTCCTTAATGGGACCGAGTTGACTTGGGATTGAGTTGATTTGAGACCGAGTTGACTTAGGATCGAGTTGACTCGGACCGAGTTGGTTACGGACCGAGTTGACCGAAAGGCGAAAAAAACCACTCCAGATCCAATGGCCTGTAGGCATTCTTCGTGTGAGGTTCGCTAAGTGCATGTACATGTACATTGAGTACACAGACTCGACGAATGCAACGTTTACGGGATACTAAGTGCCAAGTATAGACAAGTTGATGATCGCGGCGATGTATTTTCTTGTCTGATTGTGCAGGCTTTTCAAGACAATATCTGGTTGATTGAGAATGCAAGGCGATATATATAAATAATGCGTGATTGCGAGACCATAACGGCCCGTATATAGCTCCAGGTGAATCTTCAATTTGGCGAGATCGAAAGAAAAATAGAAGTCGAAAAATATCTTTCTCAGAGACGATGGGTAACTTTGAATAGTTGTTCGTGATATTTGTACTGCTCTCACAGCAGTGGGGGGAAGCCCATCTAACGGTCCCCGGACGCCAGTTAGGCTCTGTTTGGACGGCTTTCTGGCTTCCGCAGAATGATGTATCTCTGTCCCTCTACCGTGTGTACAGTGTACTTAGACATTCACTACGCAAAGTATAACATGTTTGATCGGAGTCCTATTTCGTAAATGTCTTCCGCGTGGAGAACAATTCCTGTGCCGCCAGATATGTTCTTCGAGGGGGACTTAGCGATCCTGAAGTGGATACTCTGAAGATATTAAAATGGTAACATTTTCAAATTCCGGGACTGAGCATGATGTGCACAGCGTATTTTCCTGAAATACATGTACATTGAGAAATCGAGGCTGGCTGCCGCCGAAGTCCTCACCCATGCCAGGTCACCGTGTTAAAAAAAACTATTTTTTTGATCAAAAGAGATTGCAACAAGTATACGAAGTTACTTCATCAGCAGATGCCCTATCTCGTCATGCTACATACAACAAAAAATGATATCAATAACGTTCAGTTCATCTGTGTGAAACAGTGTAGCAGTTTTGTTGCGACGGACTATAAATCATGAAGGATCTAAAGGGGAGTTAACAGAGCCATGAGCTTCAGAATTGATAGTATAGGCCTATGTAAATACAGATATCGACTACCATTATTAAAGACACTGAATGAAAACATTGAATCAGCAAGAGATCGGCAATTAACAAAAGCAATGATATCAATGGTTATGTGTCTAAAAGGTGAACTTTGTCTCAAAACAGTGCAGCAGTCATGAATCCTCCAAATATCTAAGGAGCCGAGAATGTTAGCGTCACTCAACGAGCTAAATTGGACGAGGAGGTACTGTACAAGCGTTAGTGTGCACGCTTTAATGTGTGAAGCGTGATTACAGCACAGAGTGATGGAATAAACTGGATATTCTTTTTATGGAGAGATAGAGCGATAAGTTGTATATAAAGGCAGTATTTCCACCTTGCTTTTAATGGACTCTGTAGATCACAACAGCAGATCAGATAACTAGCAATTTAATTCATCAATACTTGCATCGAGCACATCGTGCTCGGATTTCAACATTTCGCATCTTTTGACTGTATAGATTTCCAGCGCCCGCCGTGCCACTGGAAACAGCCGTGTAATTGGAGTGATAGTTTTCAGACGTCTGATGCGACTTGAGAACGCGTCCTAATGTCGGCCTGCCTTGCAGCACCATAAATATAATACAGGTTTTCCCGGACGATTTCATTAAAATATCGTTCCGTTTAATGCAAGGGCTTTTCAATGTCCTCTCAAATTTAAAGGTCCGTTTTGCACGCTTTCGTAATTCAAAAAGAGTCTTTGGACTTTCGTTTTTTTCAACCATTCATGCATTAAATAAATGGATTCGAATTCACAGACATGTAGCACTTCGTACATTCAAATTTTTTGGAGACCATGGGAAGACGTTTATCAAGAATCTCTGTCAATCAATCAGCCTTCAATTTCAACATGCTTCCATTCAAATTCGTCTTTTTATCATAGCGTTGATCCTGATTCGTATTTGTATTTGTGAATGCAGACTGTTTTTAGGAAAGAACAGAAAAGACTTATGAATAAATGCATAAAGAAACAAGAACAAACTTCGTTTTCTTGTTAAAATGATATGATCGTCTTATTTTACTTAATATATTTCTACCTTTGTTCACTGTTCTTTTGGAATTTTCAGAATAATAGACAGAAATAAAGAACTCTGATCAGTACCTGCACACAGTTCTTAAAAAAAACACATCCAGCATTGATTTCAACTTCAGACAACCTTATACAAGAACAGATTTACGATCAAAACGGCAAGGCAATGTTTATTCTTTAGGGTTAAACAGCATCAATAATGATAGAAGGTTGCCCGTACGACACCTACTCAACCAAGAAATAGACTAAGTCACGTGACGTAGAGTGGGTACCGGTATCAAACATCAATAAACATGGCGTCGACTTGCACAGTAAAGTGTGCCATAAGTGTTGTTTGTCAAAAATAATGTCAATTCCGGTATAGCACTCATCACATCAGTAGTCTGTGTACTTTATCGACCGTCGGTTGACCGTCAGTTGATGTTTGATACCCACTAGACCAACTCCAACGATGCTATAACTTTTCTCATATTGAATCATATTCAGAAGAGCCAAGTCCAATAAATGTGGCACATATCAAGACACATGTCTTGCAAAACACGTTATTGTGTTAAGAAATCAAAGTTTTTGAACCAATTTTTCCTGCGAATCCATGCAGTCCGGTATTGTAAAATTAGACGTGTCGTTACGACTCATTAACATCTAATGAATATTGATTGTAATGTATCACCGTGGAGAGGAAATACCAGAGTGCGCGCGCTTTAGGCATGCATAGCGCGTAGCTGCGGAAGATAGCGCGAACTTGAAGAATGCTCTCATTCTTCGGAAACTCGAAGAATTTCAATCCTGGTTCTTTCGCTATATTTCTAGTACATCCACCAATGACGCACAAATTCGGCACTAATGTAAATCATGAAGAAAGAGGCACCAACTCTCGACGGAAACTGAAAAAAACATAATGCTGCACAGTAGATCCCGCACACAGATCGATCCCCGGTACGCGGTGCACGCAAATATAGCTCCACACATACATGTACGTTTCTAGCAGAACCCAGCCAGTTGTGCCACGGACACCAGTTTCATTGTTTTCTCCGGTATTACATCGTACAAATTTCGTCTCTCAACAGCGCCACCAGCGGTCAGATTGTGGAAATTTTTCATAAAACTCGATGACAGCGTTAACAAGTTTTGGCAATTTACAAAAAAATACAGACGCAATACAGACTTGATTTGGTAATGAATATATGATTTATTAAACACTAAACACAATAATGGTTTACTTCAGAACTTTAAAAACAGTTGGAGTTGGTCTTTAAGTCACGTAACTTACTGGGTGCAATCAGTGTATTGAACGCAATCTTGAAACCTTTAAACAAGATTGACTGAACAAAACCATAACAAGACAAAGATTCAAATTCTTCGCGCTTCGATAAAGTTTATTTGATAGCATCAATACGAAAAGTCAAAATTAACCTTGCTCCTAGTAAAATATGAATGCCCATAGCGGAAAAGAATGGCTAAACTGAACACTTGTTTTCACACGAAACGAAAATGATTCCGATGCTTGTGAAAAGCAACCTGATTATAAACAAACTCGACAACAAGTTTATGAATTTGGTTGTTGGTAAAGGTGAACGCATTTTGTGTGATTGGTCGAGAAAATCTGCATTCATTGAAACAGTGAAGCAATGATTAAATACAGTGAAATAGTAGTCACCAAATGCAAACAAAAAGTATTTGGTTTAAACATGAGCCCCTGGATTTTAAGGTCCACCGCTGTAATTATATAAAGCACTACCTTCAAACTGATACCGAAGCCTGTCTCTCAAAAATATACTGTTCTACACAATCACTGCAAGGTGTCGAATTAACACCGCGACGTGTTGGATTCGCACCAAATTGCACGCCACATGCTGTTTGGACAAGTTAAATCGGAGACACGACCATCCCCCGTTTTGCAATTTATTTTGAAGCTGAATGTCTGAAGAATAGGACAAAAATCAATCATTTAAAGCCCTACACCTCTTCAAAACACAGACCGCATCCTGCCAGGACCAGCCTTTTCTGAGAGCATACAGCCTAATTGAGAAAACGCCCAGCCATGACGTATGCGAGCCGGTGCTCCAAATCCCGACACTTCGGATGGCTAAACCATTTAGTAAACGCAGCGGAGAAATTTGTTTTTGCTATCCATCAGTATGAAAAAGATACCTAGCCACGCCGTGTCCAATTTTCACTTGATCCAATTCATTTCTCAGGCGCTTAAGCCAAGAATCAGACCATGAAATCTCGCGAAGGCTTTCCAGCTGACCGGCCGTAACCATGTTTTGCTTTATTCCAAATAATTTCCAAGGAGACTTCGTACTGTTTTCTGTGCTTCACTTATCCTCGTCAAAGAAAACAAGGCGCCTCTGTCTTATCTCAGAGTTTCAAATGTTCATAGCAGCAACTGGCAGTAAATTTTCTTCGCAAAAAAGGTTCCCCTTTGGAAAACTGATTATTGGACTTTAAAAGTATCATGTACCATTGGCAACAGAGTTTTACAAATGAACAAATTGGGTTTACAATATGCAGATTACGAGTCATGCATCAGCACGTTGGGCTACACAGTGAACGGGGAGAAACTAGCGAATGTAGTTGCAACCCTGCGTTCGACATTTCTGACAGTTGGTGTGATTGGTGCGTCCACATTTCATTAAGTTTGTGTCAAGACGAGCGGAAGATATGAGAAGGAAAACGCTTGAGGATTTGGTGCGACCTGGAAAAAAAATGTGACCGCAGTATCAGGGGAATTGTAAAGGAGCGAATTCTGCCCGTACCTTTAGGGATTCTTTCGAGTGTTTGCCAAAGTGGTGCAGTCTTTATTTATTTATTTAACACAAGTGCACGAGACTGCATCCAAACCAGCGCAATATCTACAGCGGTGCAAACAAGTCCTCTGCACAACTAAAGCAATTTTGTTAAAATTCAAGTGAGCATATTGCTCTCTTGTGCGCTCGTAAATTTGATGCCACTGTCCGTTTCAAGGAAGCGATAGAGAATCTGTTCTATACACTAACTCATGAATTCGTTTCGGTTCGATGTGCCAAAAACGCACCTGTACCATTTGAAAATCGTTCCGACAAACATTTGCCAGCCGTGGCGGACCTCGTTAATTGAGATCAACGGTTCGATTGGAGTGTCACACGCAAGCAAACCTCTCATGCACAGACGAATGGGATAAGGGGATTCCTGATCTCCCTTCGGTCGTTACGCTGCGATATCTTGGGGATGCGACCCAGACCTCGGGATCTGGAGCATTCAACGATTTTCTAATCAAGATTTCTGGGCCAGACTATCTCCTAGCTGTGCGTTTAAATCAAGTGCGTCAATACACTTATATATATCATATAACTCCCATCCAAGATAGCTACGGTGGGCAGCTCCGGACCACTGCCATGCACAAAAATTAATGGATGATGGTTACATAGTCTCAAGCGCTCGCGGCGCTCCACGAGCACCATACCAACTGGATATAATACACTCCGGCTGGAAAAGAGGTTAATGACGCTAAAAGTTGCGGGCAAGCGGACGAGGAGGTTTGATGGGATTCGAGGAGGAATGTGCACGCGCCATCTCTGCGCTGGAGAAACCAGAGGCAAAATAAGGTTGTTCAAACTCTCCTTCTTGGGACCAAAAAAGAAGCGAGGCTTTTATATTAACCAATCTGGAAAGTTACTTGAAAATTATGCTTTTTGCGATTGCCTCCCCCAAACCCAGTCTTTCCTGCTTGTACCACGAAAGTCCAAACAGATCAAACTTCCATCACTGCTTTTGTTCAAATTTATATGTATAACTGGGAAAAATACAGCACAAGGAGGGCTTGGTTAAACATACAGCGTCGGACCTGAAGTAAGTTCTCTTTAATATATCACCAGAAAACAGCACTAGGCTTGCTCTTGCAGACTGCAGAGAGTCCCGGCGATTATGTCTGATTGCCTTCGCCGGTTGGATGAACTCATTGGGCGCCTGCTTTGCCCGATTGACCGCCATCTCCACGCTGGACTAGGCACCTCACCATAGCAACGAGACCCGGGCGACATGAGCGGGGCAGAGATTCGGGAGCCGTTGATGGCAAATCATGCGTGTGGCGGGTGTCGTACACCTTTTTAAGGCATATTAGCAGTGGCTACAGAATTCGACAATTGGTTAAGAAAGAAAACTGGCGCAGGATTAATTTCATCTCACACATTCCAGTAAAAAATGGCTACAGTTCATATTCGACCATAATTTGTAACTGTCAGTTTAAATTTGACGAGAAAATTTACCTTTCCCCGATATTCAATTATATTTTATTTATTGGCGGCGGCACAGAACAAAATTGACGCCGATAAAATTTCTAATAGATGAGCGTGGGTCGGTGTCTTCAATTCTTCAATTACTTTGATCAAAGGACGGAGCGCCGGCAACGATGGGCCAAATTTTACCATCGTTCCGCCCAAATGGTAATTCTATCGAAGCCCACTCCTTGTGCAAACGATCTGCGAGCTGGAAATGCCTGACAAGTGCCCAGGACAAATATTCCCATAAATCAACCCATCGGAACACTTGCAAAATTTATATTTGGATCGACTTTTTTTCTACTCTCCTTCTTGCTTTTACTCTGGGTCGTCAGTACTTTCATCTTCGGATCGCATGGGGTTTCTGTAAATCAATAGAAAAGTGGGACAGATGTTTTGAACGTTTATTGGTGGGGGACCATTGGCACTAAAGTAGGCCAATAGACGTTGTCGCCAACAGATTGAGAAATCGAATGATAAAAAAATGGTAGTTTTTTAGTAGGAGTTGACATAAAACGACCTGCTTTTATCTAAGTTATAGTAATGTTTGCCAACCGGTTACTTTGTGGCTGGTTGTCAGTTCAAATGATAATAGTAATAATAAACATTTGTACCAAGTACAAAATAACACTAAAACCATCTTTAAAACCAGGGGGGGTGCATTTTGAAGTGAGTCTGACATAAACCAAGAGTAGTATTTCCGCAAATCATGACCGCCACATTAGGGAACATGAGAGCGGTCCACAGCCCTTTGTGCTTCAGCTTCGTCTTCATTAGAATGCACAGAGGAAAAACTGCGTTCTGCGTGCGTATATAGTATGTCCGCGTATACTTGAGCAGCGAACAACAGCGGTCGATACTTCAGTGCTTCAGTTCAATTCTCAAGACGGGACATGCAGGTTTGCTAGGTGGACACGAACAAACAGTGGAAGGTCTACGGTAACAATATAGAGACCAACCTCCAAACTCATCTCGCGAAGAGATTTGCTTACGTGTTTTCTGACACAAACCTCTAATTCCGAGGACGGTCTCCATTCTTGGTGATCATGTTTTTGTCAGATGATCGGTAAGAATGCCCAATGTAGTGACAATAACTGGCATTGAAATACATGTACAGTCACAGTCTCAATCTGATTAGGTACAGATGAGGAATTCTTGCCACACAGACTGGTAATTAAACATAGTCGGAAAAATAAAGAGCTAGATGGAATACGTACATCGCGTGCCATTCACTGTGGGCAAAATCTTGTTTTGCAAAACGTGCTAAGTGTAGGCCTACGTCACGTGGATGAGAATGCCCCTCAAGAGAAAAACTGCATCTGCTAAAGGTATAACGACGGATTTCATCCGTCATAAAAGACAATTTTGTGTAAAATATATCAATATCTCGCCAATTTAAGCGGACGAAAAGTAACCATCTCGTCGAAACACACACCGTTACATTTGTATTTTGGTGTTGTATTTCCTTTGTTCTCGTGTACTGAAAATTTAATTCCTTCTTTTTGAGTAAATGCCAAAAAAAATCTTCTTCATGTAATTGTTGTAGGGATAAGTACCCCACAAAGACAACGGTTGTTCATTGGCTGTATTTCCTATTGTTCTGGTACCCCATGATGCACCACAAACCACGGGCATTGTGCGTGAAGGCACCCTAAGATGATTAAAAATGTAACGGTACACGGTCACAAGTCGTCCACCTGACTCTAAATAATGCATCGATCTACATCGATACATAATTTTGCTGTGTCGCAGAAGACTTATTTTTTAACCAACCTGCATTGACACGCCTTCACAATCGACTATAGCACATTTTACTCAAAGTGCATCGTCCATTTCATGTTTTTATTTCTAACAAGTGTACACTTAGCAAGGAAGCTCTTGCACAGTAAACGGCACATTCGTATTATGCGCATTTCTCATCGGCTATATTCTGGCCCATACGTCTATTACCCATGCTGGGTACTGGGACAAGGAAGATAATCAAAAGCATACAGCAAAAGAAGTATAAATGAATAAGGACAGGATACTGGAATGAATAAATGAAGAGACAATTGAGGGAAGAAAGCATAATTGAATCATGGGGGATGAAAGGCAGGAAAAAAGAAGGTATGAAAAGTGCTGGTTGGAAGAACTGAGCTACAAGGCCTACTATCACAAATGTCACTTTAATACTCTTTAAGAATCTTTATGTCCACTCGCTATTGATCATTTAGCATTAGAAGAAGCAAGAAAAAACAAAAAACAAAACAAAAAAAAACACCGATTATAATGAGATACTGCACAAGCACCTAAGGGTTAGGTGGTTCAAAGCCCACATATCCTGGTCGTTTTCCGGAACACACGTTTCATTTGCCCGGAGCCACAGGCACACCGGAGCCATCGCGACTTTTTCAATCTAGGCGCCGGCACAGTTTACTTGACGCAGAGTGCCACACACGCACACACTTGCTACACAGGGCGCCCGCGGTGTGTGATGAGCTCCTCGTTTCGCCCCGCTTTAAAAAAAAAAGTCGGAGACCGGAGTTTTACCTCTCACATCTCGAGGTGGTTCTCGAGTCGGCCGCCAAGGAGATTGAATATAACATGAGCTCGCTCGGTAGAATGAGAACACAGAGACGTACGTGAGTCAATGTGACAAGCTCAGATGCGAATAAATGCGAAATGTCCAAAGTGCAATATACAGGACCTGTTGTGGAGCGAGCTCAGGTTTTAAACAGTTTCAGTGTCTCATTACGGAACACTCGCATTTTCCTTTGCACCCTGTAAAGTTACGGGGAAAGCGACTGCAACAGCGCCTCTCCAAAGACTTCCTATTTACATAGACAGGCTGCGCTTGAATTTGGCGTTATACCTGACTTTGATACTAACATCTAAGTGTCCGGAACATTTTAAGGGCTTGGAGTGAGATAGTCAAAACTGTTATCTTTGACAATGGTGTTGTAATAAATAATTGAGTTACCCTGTAATTTCGTACAAAGATGGTTTTTGATACAAGACTGCACTATGATCAAAAATTAAAAGCCTTGTGACCCTGCGACCTTCAAAGATATACCATTGGTGTAGACGAATTTCATTTTTGGCTTTTATAATTTTTTACCTTTAATTTGTACATCATTTATTTCATTGATTAAGCCTCTGACCTCAACCAGGCCAGTCCAACAAGAGGGGTTTTGTTTTTGCTTCGATGCTCCTGCTTGATATTTCAAACAAAGTTACCCCAAAATTGGACTCCGGTAAATCATATCTCCTTCCTTAGGGCAAACAAAACAGAAACGTCATTCCGAGAAATCCATTATAAAATTCCCCCTTGGGTTACATCCGGATACAAATCTCATTGTAGCCAGTCACAAGCCACCTGTCTTAATGGGCTCTCCAAAAAAGCCGGCTTCCTTCATTATTATGTATGGCGTGAAGCCTGAACTCGTCAGCTCGGAACGCAAACCACTCCAAGGTGCGACTCGTTAACCAGGTGGAATTTCGATTGCTGACAATCTCACAATGAAGGGTTCTGCATGCGTGCGTTTTGAACCAGAGGAAAGTATGTTATGGTCTCTGTGCACCTTTTTGCGACGGTGTTATCGATCAGAGAAGAACATCGATAAAAACCATATCATAACTTCTCAAGCTTTGGAATGACGTCAATGGTTATCTTCTTGAACTGCTTAGAAATGTCAAAGGTTTAAAATGACCTGGAGCTATTTCGGCCTCGATCCTGAAAGAAATTAATGTGTCCACTTCAACTTGTCGAGAAGCAACTAGAGTCCAATGTGCCCATTATTTGAATGTATTTCATGGCTCCATGGTTCGCGCTGGTTATAATTTGATTTGAAATAAGTGTTGCCGTTTTCATTGTTTCCTTTTAGGTATCGAGGAAATACATGGAGGTCAATTAATTAATTCTACTTTCATATTTTGCAACCTTAGTATGTTTTGATATGACTTTTCTGTATACTTGTGAGGGGCGGGTAATGCTCTGTATCATGTAGCAGACAGAAACATGGCTGGTGGTTTTGTTTTAGTGGTTGATTTGTTCATTCTGATCTTATTGTAATACTATCTTAATTTTAATTTTCCGTGTTTCAATGTGTTTTATATCTTTGTAAATCAATTGTTTTAATCTTAACCTGTTTTTGATGTACTGTTTTTAGTGATTTTATATTTGTTTATATACACATGTTTTAGTAAGAATGTTAAATTGTACCGCGCCTTAGAACAGTATGTTACTGAAGCTGGTGCATTAAAAATTCCGTATTTTTGTTATTAATATGGAAGAAAACCTCACTGACTCTTTCTTATACGGAAATGCTACCTCCGAGATGTACATTACATTACGTCCTTCTTTGTTTCTCAGTCTTCAGTCTTCTGGAGTCATGTTTCGTTCAGTTAAGCAAGTAGATACAAACAACTCACTGACTCCCTCTATTACGGAAATGCAACATCTTAATTTATAATTCATCGACTTGCAGAATTCAGAAATACTGATGGTACTGAGGATGTCTTGAAGCTGGAAAGGGAGGCCAAGTGATGTATCGGTTGTCATCCTTGTTAACTCATAGATGAAATATTAAGCTTTTCGTGAGGCCGGGTACGGCAAAGGGACGAGGACAAGGGAAAGGCGCTTTGTAGCCAGTTTGGAATTCCCACAGCGACTGTTGCGGGCAGAAGTGATGAGATAACGACGTAAAAAGGCAAAACCACGAGGGGAAAAATTACAAAATTCCTAAAACTGTGGTACGGAACATTTTTTCAAGCACTTCTAATGCTCAAAGGTAGGGGCAAGTTGAACCTATCAGCGTTTTTGTCAGTCACATAAAATATTGGACACTGCATGATTGGTTATTGGATCTCATTGATCTTGTAGATTTAGAATCGGACTGAGGGAAGAAACAAAAGATGATTGTTGTCATTTCTACAGGAAATACTTTGTGCTTTTTAATCTGAAGGATTAATTAATGAGAAATACGGATTTTTTCCTTTCTTTCAGGAATAAAAGTATTGTGTGCAAGTCATTCAGAATGATGCGTGTTGGATGTGCGCTAGCTCGGAACCGCATTGAGAGCGTTGCGACGTGAGTGTCTCAACTGTTGGAACCAAAATGGTGGATTATTATCAGTGCACGTGGACAATTAGCACACAATAGATGCATGGTGTACTGCACACAAAATGAACAACCATTTTGGTTCCCAAGTCTGAAGTTGACGCGATACACGACTCTGAATTTCGCAAGAGCTGTTTCTAGAGAGAGTAGCATCAACTTCAGACTTTGGAACCAAAACGTACAGTACAGGGCCCAATTTCACGGAGCTACAGATACAATTACCAGAAGATTTTGCTAATCTTCAGCCTTATTTCATGGCGGTGCTTATAGATTTCTATTGTTATGTCACTACGTTAAGCAAGTTTTTTTTTTCCACCAAGGTTGCCGTGAGCATTTTGCCGTGCTTACTGCTTTCGGCAGTCTTCATGAAATAGAAGAAGCCCCTGTTAGCGTAAAATCGTGCGCTTAGAAATTAGGCCCTGCATGGAGCTATTGTGTGCCAAGTGTCCATAGGCAATGACGCACAATCCACCATGTTGGTTCCAACAATTGAGATGCTCATGTCGCAGTGCTCTCTATTTACAGCCCTCAATTTCGAAAGAGAGCATTGCCCTTGGGTGATTCCATGCAAGATTGATCCCTGCTCCCTGGGGTCAGTGCTGAAAATAACCCTTGCGAAGAGTTCGACGCCGACCTTACTACCCCTACTGTGTTCCGGCTGTCCAGGCTCGGTCCCCCCGCAAAGTAAATGATTCATGGCGAAACAAGGAATAAATGTTCCGACCGCAGAAATATTCATGACGATCTGGGAGGCCCTCGGAGGTCAAGGCAGGCTTCGGGACTGGGAGGAACGGAGACTCCCGAGAGAGTTGATAGGGTGAAAAACAACCGTACTGCAACACATTATGTTTGCATTATGATGAATTTTCATCATTAACATTTGGAACGATATCGTTACCATATAATATACCTATCATACCAATCTACATGAAACACAACAGAGGACTTTCGGAAGCACGGGTGGCAAGAGAGGAGAAAAAAAGACTTGCCACATTCAAAACTGTAATAAATTATAGTATATTTGCAGTCGTTATCCAATACTGAAGCTTTTTTATAAATATATCATACAGTGTGATCTATGTCCGATAATAACTGTGGTTTTATTTTGAGAGGAAATGGTACTTACCAACTACATTACTAACTGCAACAGACGCTCTGCCCTTTAAAAGTAAGTGTATGCCACATGGCGTGTACATTTGCACCAATTATTAATGACATATATCAACGCATGATGGCTGAGTGTTGAAAGAGACCTTCAACTGTAAGCAGACGAGGGGAAAAAAAGCCCATTCGAAGTCTATCAATCATAAAAGTCCCATTACTTGAATTTTAGTTGGGAACATAGTGACACGTTTTACGTTCTTTTTCCTAATAAAATAAACTAACCTACTTGATATTTATATACGGTTAGTCTCATCAAAAGTGCGCTGTTTGAACATTTAGCATATCCATGATTTTCTTACCAATGAGAGGGCAATATTGTGAAAGAGACTTATAACTTTTGAAGCTATATCATGGAGGGTATTTGTACGAAAATATTTCTCACGCGTAAGCTATGCATTAATCCTTACAAAGGAGAGCGCTAAAGGGTAGCTGCAATCAACTTGTTTCTATACAAACCTTCAAAATGCACCAAGTTGTGTCTCAGTTAATCTTGGTTCACAGTTTTAAGGGGGTATTTTACAGGCAGCCTTTTAGGGTCTTATGCTAATTAGTATTTCCATATTCATAAGCAAAACTGTGATGTCATCCCAGGAAGAAAGCCTTAATGTTACATCGGTTTGTAAATTTTCGAGGACTCGATTTTCTCTTCGTTGCTCATCCATTGTTGTTTATGTCTATAGCAATATTAAAGCATCAATTCCTCTCTCAGAAAGGTTTATCGTTGGTAAATTCTGGGTTCAGAATTTGAACAAAAACCCATATGCACTGAACCACGTCTTCCATAGAAGATTTCACAGCAAAAGCGCCCAGGAGAGCACGAATAATTTGAACTGTTTAAAAACATGTTTATTTTAATGCATTTAACCAAGTCGGAATGTAAAAGAGTTTTCATACACTGAGGAAGATGAAGTAGTTTGACTAAAATTGTGCCTAAGAAAAATTCATCATCACAGCTACACTTTTAGAGAGAAAATGGCGAAACGTTTGGGAAATTCTTGTGATTCTTCCAAAATTGAGATCTTAGTTGTGTTTATACATTTGAAAAATTGCATTTGCATGAAAGTCAAATGAGGCATCAAAAGGTCCAAAAAATGGCACACGGAAACTCAAAATACATTTTTACCAGGGCTCATTTTTTAAAGACTGCATGCATAGGACCTTTATGTTCAGAGTGGACTAATAACGACGTGCTCACATCCAGCAAAATCCTACTATCAGCTATGAACGACCCACAATAATTAAAAGCGTGCAGGGCGATGCAGCAAGTGATAGTGAATGTTCTCGCTTCGGGTCGCCGTATGAACCAAGAAACGACTCCAATTAGCCCTTCCAAGAACACCCTCGATTCTTCTTTTAGGGTGGCGGGGCTCAAATGCATCCAGAGGCACGGAAAATGTAGGCCTCAGTCTGGTTTCCCGGGACTCGAAAGCCAAAATTATCCCGGTGTAAGGTTACGGCCTTGTGGCCCGGCCTGTGGATATCGCCGATTCCCCCGACCCCTTGGTTCAACTTACGCGGGAACTTGGCACGCCATTCCGGAACAATCAGCCGGGAGGAGTTAAAAGGGATTTGAGTAACCGAGCCCTGCGGGGAGTCCAAACAATTCACCAGACTAATTTGCCCAGGGGAGGATCCCTGATTCAGAGGAGAGGGAGGTTGTATTTCACGGCGACCTTCAGTTGACGAGGGGTGGGAAGGCTCTACGATGCCTTTCATTTTACCTCATAACCATGTCCAGTAGGTCTCCATTTGACAAAACGTCCGAGGCCAGAAGGCATGGTTTGCTTGTTGTCTTGAAACAACAAGACTTTTCTATTTCCTTTCGAAAGGATTCATGAACAGTAGACCGATCGCGCTCGCTAAGTCACGTGACCTTTAATGGGTATTAAATATCAACAAAAAAGGCATCCACCAAAAGCAAAGTGCTTCATAATTATAATTAACCAAAATCAAAGCCGACAGTATAGCTACCGTACTTAGGCTACTAATGTGCTGGGTACTATACCGTAACTTGGCTGCATTGTTTGTAAACAACACTCAAAACACACGGGTGCTCTGGGGTTGATACCCAATATAGGTCACGCGATTTAGCGGGCACAATCGGTCTTTATATCATTACTGCTAGACTATTGTCCAAGTTTCCAAGCCTTCGTTACGTCTGTGGGAATATTACTACACCCGGGAGTCCAGTTTAAACAGATTATTGTAGCACGGAGTTACCTTAGCGAGGCAAATACTGGGAAGGAAAAAAAAACACCGTCTTTCGTGAGGATTCGAGCCTCCGCTGGACTGGTAATATTCCGCAATTACAGCACGATATCAGGATGCGTTGACTACCCGCCTTGGATGTTTTCACAGGTTGTTGGGACATACCTTCTTATTAGACTATTATTTTCTACGTGTATGATTCCAAATTTCCCAAATAGCTCTAAGCCAAGGTAGTGCCAATTGAACAAGATATAAACAAGTCTTAATTCTGAAAGAAGTTTAGCACTGGGTGAGAAAAGAGCAAGATTCCTCTTGATTAGCTCAACGATTCTGAGCTTGGTTTTGTGTGTGCGTGTGTATCATTTGTGGATCACAGCACGCCATGCAGGCAGTGGAGAGCAGACCAAATAGATTGGCCCAGGAAACCGATGGTATAGAAGATTTCCTTCCCCAGAAGCGTGTTGTTGCGTGTCGAGCCAATTCTGATTTACCACGGGCGTTGCACACCACTGACGATGGCTCGACCCCGGGGCCAGTCCCTCCCCCCAGTGGGCTGGGCCTTTCCCTCCGTCGCCTGCCAAATTACCGGTACTGATGGATGACACAAAATAGGGCACGAGGCGTACTTAAAATGCCACAGATTGTTGCCGGAGAACTGCGCGGTGGAAAGTCTCTTACAGTGAACACACGCTCCTGGGACTTTCGGTGTATACCTCATCCCGGGTGTTGAACCACGAATCTAAGTCGCTCCTCATTCTCATTTTGATCACTTTTTTTCATAGATCGAGAGAGGAAGAGAGAGGCCAGACCGTGGATACGAGAAGGGAATTAAGGGCTCCAATTCCCAGGGAATTACGGCCCTGGTAACTTCCACTGACAGATTTAGACTAAGTCCGAAGTCTCCAACTACATCATCTTATTTCTAGTTACATTTTTGCCCCTCCGTCAACTTGAATATCATCGCCTTTTGAAAATACTGTTGTGGAAGTACAGGCAGTCACCTGACAGATTGGGCTTATGGAACGTGTCTCAGTCGACCGGGGAATTTTTATATTTTCGAGGAGGGGAATTTTTCATCAAGGCTAGGCACCATCGCGAACTCCGATGGTGTCTGCAACGAAACAAGGAGATTTCGATGATTTTGTTTCTTTGCCCCAAGACCACCAATAATCTAACGAAGTAGTTTTACATCCACACATGTACAAATATGTCTGTTAACCACGGGCGTTAAAATGGAATTTTTTCAGCCCTTTGGCTCCATAAATGAACAGGAAACTTCGGCGTATGACAAAAATAATATTAGCTGATTTTCTGGGAACACATGCATTAGGTATCTAATTTTAGGAAGCGTAATAGTGATAAAAACAATCTCGGGGGAGATAACGTTCCATTTTCGTGCCGCAACTCCATTTCCGTCCTTACAAGGGACCGAAGTGATTGCATCCTCCAGACAGGGTTTCCTGGAATACATGCATTTGCCATAAGATAGGCCTACTTTGTCCATTTTTCTGGATGAATGATTATGTAAATCTGTGCTGTTCTCACAGGTTTAGAAACTCGTTCCAGGAAATTATTTTTGAGAATGCGCAATGATGAGCTTGATTCATTTTGGGGATATGTCTCGCAAAATTGGAACTAAGGAACTAAACACAAAGAGAGTCTCATCACGGGTATTTGACAAGTGTCGCAATACCGAGAGAACAATTTTTCTAATTCTTGTCAGGTAACTTCAACATTTGGAAAACTCGCAGGAATCTGAGGTAGTGATAGTAGATATTTATATAGTGCACATATCTATCACTGATGCCCAAGGCGCTGTATAATAAGTACGGTATACACAATAAGGCCGGCAGGCAATTTGCCACAGACAACGAAAAAATGACACGATCAGGCACGGTGAGATGTTGCTTATCGTTCCTAAAATCAACCGGTAAATTTGCGTGGATTAATGAGGGATACAACGGGGCACAAAAACACCCGCGGCTGGTTTGCCCGATCGGATCGAACGGCGCTTCAAACAAGTCATTTTTAAAGGGCCCCGTTGCTCAGGGCGACACCTACCCGATGGGCTGACAGGGTGGCCGAATAATGCGCAATAATAGAGTGCTCTCCAAGTGACACACTGGGGGAAGGCATGTACTAGTCACTTGGAGGCACTGGAGATATAATCGGCTCTTCAAAGGATGACATTACAAACGAATGCCAGCACGGTTCTGTCGTTGCTACACGTTATGCGTCACCAGCAGAAGTCACTTTGAACCGATCCCATACTTGCATTAAAGGGCCCTCCGTATTCCCGATATCACAATGCTGGTAAGATCACCAACAGTAACAGCAGTCACACTGCAGCAGCGCGTACCAACAACCATATTAACCTCAACCAAACTTGCACCAACAAAGCAACTCCAGTACTGTGGGACAAAAGTCTCTTCCTTCAACGATGTTTGAAGGCCTCGGGCGACCAAAAAGTTCCCAAATTACACACAACCTCGATTTTAAAAGTGAGAGTATAAGACGGAACAGCAAAGTGCGACGATGCACCTGCGTTGTAGTCATTATAACTTGATATCACAGTTGTGGTTTACCATATGACACGGTGCAACTAACTATTCCCCAGTATTAAGGGACTAACACAAAGGACTAATTACCGAGGACATCGAGTTTCTGTCCTCTGTGGCAAAGCAAAACGTGCAGACATTTACTTCTCATCATTCGATGAAAAATGCTTCATTTGTAGCCCGTAAACATTGGTTTTGACTTAGCTGTCAGAGGGTATTTCATCCTAGATACCTTACCAAGATTTATAGTTGAGCACTCCACTTCGGCAAAAGTTGCTGGCGTTACCTTTTTGAGTATTATAGAACATCCTCGGAATTGTTTGCTTTTTTGGCGAAGCTGGTGCTTGGGGCATGTCAGCAACAAACTCTTACTGTGTGATATTCACATCCACACTGGGACTCTGCGATCTTGATCATGTAACTCCCAGATTGACCTCCCTGTTTCAAATGCTCCGGGAAGTGAGAAATACGGCTTTTTCCAATCAAGGAAAACGCTCCCTCCATCACATTTCTTCCAATTAGGGCGTCAGTTGCGGGACGGAAAACCACCAGGAAAATAGGCGTAAACAGGGGAAATTTATGGCTTCAGTATTGCCGTTTTCCTTGCAAAAATGTCCAGGTCACTTGAGTAAGGCGGAGGGGGGGCTATCTGGTCCATCACCAGCTCAGCGGAGCTGTTCAGTCTACCCAGAAGTTAAAGCGAGAAATGCATTTTCCGAACAGGGCCTGCATGTCGATGTCACCACCTCTAATGAATTACGCAGCGTTACAGGTGCCGATAGCGGGGGAATTTGTGCCGGGGGATCAGAGGCAGCCTTCTTTTATGTCAATCCCGTTGGAAACTAGGGATACAGGCCACGACATAAAACGGAGGGTAAGGTAAATAATACTCGTTCCACCATCAGGCGCAGAAAGGGACCCGATGACGTCTTCCCTGGGTGGCATGATGGGACGGTCACACGTCGAGTATCTGGGCGTTACGCTTGCCAGACACCCGGATGGCAATCGACGGCGATGAATTGCTGAGATTCTGCTGAGTGGAGCTCTGAACGTTTCACTACCGTCCCTTTCCCTAGGAGCATTCTACCTCCATGACCTGAACGAGTTATGCTCTTTTATTTTCTCGGGGAAACCGACATTTAAAGGTAGATTGCGTGGTACAGCATATAGTTTAGAGGTATACGTGCACTTGGAAATCACGTCAGGTGTGTGCATTACAACTGCTCTCTCGTTGCCAATGATCGAGACAGGCTCAACGCTATACTTCTGTGCTGAGATTATCATCAGGTGATCTTCTTCTCTTTTTGGTAACGGGCAGCTCTTACGATAAATAGCAATATGGAAGTCTGCACGACGAACACTCACTCCAATTTTAGCGACCCTCTTCTCTTTGTTTTGCCATCCGAACAAAGATGAGATTTTTAGCTTTCCTGACTAAAAGAGAGAGAGAGACGGCGATAACATTCGTTCATTCATTGGGCAAGGACAGTACCTTTAATGGATGAAACATGAAGGAGCTTGGAGATGGGAAGAGCTATGAAAATAAATCAAGCGAGCCAACACGGACACGCACCGCAATTTGACTGACAATGTGGGGGGGGGAGAGAAAAGTGCAGTGCTGTTTGCACCCTGCGTGCCTCGACTGCAGGGGCCGAGCTAGACACAGGCCAACTCATATTGTCGTGGGAAATCTCATCGAGACGAGGTGCAGCTTAGCATGCAGCGAGTTTGTTTCCACTTGCATTACGAATTAAACTACCGTGAAGTTCTCATATCGATCTTTATAAACAGTTTCATATGGATAGCCCATATGCTTTTCTGTTGATGAAGAGTTAATGTGCCCTCTGTAAATTTAATCCAAAATGTTTTCAACTCATTACAAATGTAGACTACCATTCCGTAATCACAGGTATCGAATTAGATCATTGCATAAACGGTCCATGTGCCCCTTTTTTTATATTTCTAGGGCTACTGTGTAAGCGTTGAAATATATTCATTCCAATTTGTTGTTTGCTTTTCAGCTGGGAAAGATGCTGTTTATTTGTTGACATTTACGACTGTATAAAAAGTCAGTCATCGAACATCAATGAAAGGTACTATTTTTAGCAGCGTCGGGTTGTAATTTTATAAAACCTACAGTATTGAAGAATGACAAGTAAACCGGAGTACTCCTCTCGATCCAATTGCAATCGGTACAATATTTAATCCACAGACCATCCCTTTGGCGCAGCCGATGAAATCACTGATGACACCACAGGGCATTCACGGTACAGTAGGCCTGGGTCACAAAACGCGATGTCGTCAGGACTAAACCTGAAATGAAGTTCAACCCTGCAAGAGCCATTCGACCACGGTGACAGACGAAACCCGCCAGCCAGGCATCTATTTTGCTCTCCAGCACAAGAGTCAAAATCGAGTAAATAACAACAAAATGGAGGGGAGAAAACGAGACGCTGAAGTCCCGTTCTCCGTTCCCCATCCCCTCTCTCCGTAATTGTCTCCACTGCCTCTGGATAGGAGAACGGAAACCAGGCGTGAAGGGACAAACATGAAGCCCATTTACTAATTGAAAGGCTATTTCTTTTAAATATCTATGTCCCCTGACAGATGTCGGGCCAGTAACCCAATTACGTCTTCGCAAGAAAAAAAAAATGATTCTCACGTACGCTTTCTCGCAACCGGGTCAATTCTGATCGCCAGGTTAGCAAAGTAAGTTTTAACTTTTTAAAGCGAGGTCCTAATGTAATGGGAGGGGGCTTTTAGTGAGTGATCTAGTGGCAATGATAATAGCCGGTGAAAACATCTGAAACATCACGAGCAAAATGACATTTTCTACCGGCCGTCGGTCCTGCACGAATTGAGACATTTTATGAAAGTCGAAATGTAGTTATCTCATCCAATGGAATCATTTTTTTTCGCTGAAGGAATGACCCTAAATGCCTCATGTTAATTTTCTTTCAAACATTGTTTAAAAAATAAGTCGAGCAATGAACATATTTTATTCAAACGTTCTAAGTGTGATGATTAGTTTTTATATCTTTTTTAAAAACTATCCTAACTCTCATTTTTAATCGATTTGAATAGGGAAAATAGAGTTTGTGACTTTTTAAATGCCAGTCGAAGAAACTAAATCAACTGAATTCACCATACAGTTGCCGCAGCCTCCAACATCCCGAGAAAATTGTAATATAGACTGCAAACTATATTTGCTCCCAGAATACCTAAAGAATTTTCACTGAAGGTGCTTCGAACGGGTTTGAAAACTTTGGGTTGGAAACAACAAAAGGACAATAATATACGTAATTCACGTGACAGAAAAAAATAAATTTCAACATGACAAACTTTTATGACCACAATTCATGAGAAATTTGAAAGGACTCAAATCCATTCTCACAACAAAGCTATTGGATCCAATCGAATTAAATGGAACTGAATGGGAGAAGACATGAACAGGACTTCCTATTGTTATGTGAAAGTTGTTCATCCCTTATAAATTCAGGCATTTTGTGACATGACACAGTTTGTTAGGTGGAGTCAAAATAGAATGCTGCAGTTAAATTAATGGTGTGCAGTATGACTGCTTGGAGCTGGAAGGGTGGTTTAGTAAATGTACCTCTTAAAGTGAGAACCAAAAGCGAGAGATACATGTACATGGCTCTTCCTTCTTTCACAATTACCAGAACCTGAAACTGCCGGAGCATCTGCAAAGATCTTAGTTATAATTATACAACATCGTGCTATTAAATCATTATTTTCATCGTTCAAACTTACAGCTCGTCTGTAGGCGTTTGGGAAGCACAATTCTAAATCTTGACAAATTAAAACGACAGTGGCAAAGAGGATTTTGTTTGGATATAATAAGATTGCTGTTTGAGTTTCTTGAATGGTTCTTACCCATATCCCAGAAATAGAATTACGTGGTTGTAAGATTTTTATGATAATTTTTTCCCGCTTTTGGTTTTAACCACACATGCATTAATTTTTCGTGACAGAAAATTAGATGTCCAAATTTGGAAGGCAGAACAAAGATGAGTAAACAAACCAAAACACGTGAAAAAAAACCACACACACAACACATGATGAATTAGTTTTGCTATACGAAGTGACATTCTGCTATACCTTCTCGTCCATTCTGGTGTTCAGGAACCTCCATCATTATCAGGAGTGACATTCATCCCTCGAATGTTTTCGTCTGATTAGGTGTAAGTGTTCCCTAATCAAGACTTCGCATGTACGCCAGGTCCCACCGGGCGGAGGAATGTCTATGTCACTCGGTCCCTTGGGTAATGAACACGGGCGCGACCAAGGTTGTGGAACTGAATACAGGCATGTTTAAGGAGGACACAATCACCTGAGATTGAACCGGGGAAGGTGAGTGTTGGGGGAAGTTGAATAATGAGGCGTGGAACATAGGAGGAAATTCGTGAGGGACTTTCTTTTCTTCAAGTCCGTGAAATTGAACTGGGACACGTGTTCAGGGAGACTACGATTACTATGGAAAATTGGACCAACAAAGCTATCTCCGTAGACCTTGGAGATGGTGAAGGGTTTTCTACTGATTGTTGGGGAAAATGAAATAGTGGGGTTGTAAGCAATACAACAAACCGTCGTGTTTGTAAAACACAACCGGTCTGCACGATGATTTTTAGGGGGTGCACTTTGTTGCTGATGGGCTTGTTCTAAATTGGTTTTACTCTGATATGTTAAGTTTCTGTTTCATTTTTAAGACAATTAAAAACAGACCACGAGATCCAACGCCCATTCAACCATCTATTCACGGAGCCACCGACTTCATCCTGCAAAATAGTGCATGTCTATCGTTAAATACGCGTGATTCTCGCACGAAGGCAACTGAGCACACAAGGCACGGGGGGGCTTGATCAAAATGGATGGCCAAATTAGGAATGACACATCAACGGAAATTGGGTCGCAGACTACAGTGATCGAGTCTCTCGTGATCGGGGAGATGCTGTAGCCACGACAACGTTTTTCCAGAAGGAAATAACAATATGAAAACTGACTTTAAAAGAAATGCTAGAGCATCGCACCTGCCACTGTTTCCTATCAGCGGCTTGATCACTGGATGATTATTCGTGCTCTGATGGGTCACTGACCGACTGGTGATTTAAGTCCCTGATGAGGCTCTCTCTGTTAAAGCTTCGAGCTGTGTTTCAAGGAGGACTCCTTTTGTTTACCTACATTTTTAAATCTTTTTTTTTAGTTAAAAAATTGCTTTTCTTTACCTTTAATATTACAAACCCAATTTCTCCCAAATTGAGGTGAGGCCAAAAGATAAATATGACGCCGAGAAATTCCTCGATTATGTTGTCGTGGGGATCTGTTGATGGTGTTTAGAACTATATTTTTCAATAAAAAAATGTATTCTTAAACCATTGATTTTGAATATTTTTCGCTGGTTTATAAAGCAAAGAAATCCAAATAGTGAAACTGTGCAGTCATTGTTCTCGTGGTCATTTCATGAATGAAATCGTGCATTATTTTAAATTATCCACGTAACATCCTGAACAAGATGAGCATGTTATATCAAGTGATTTTAATCATTAAAAAAAAATTACAAAGACATGCACGGTGAGTCCGAAGCAATCAAAACCTCAATGTGAATAACACTGAGACATTACCGGTACTCGTAACTGAAACGAGCGATCGAATACGCTGCTTTCACTTAATCATGGAGAACAGGTCCAGCACACTTTATGCAGATGCTTTGAGGCTTTTCAACTGTCTTTGAACTCGATTGGACACATTTATTTCAGGATATATTCCACCTGGCTTCGCATGCGCAAAGCATCGACAGCAAACGTCATATTTTTTTCACTGAACGTTGCACTTTGGGGCATTTTGGCGTCTGAAACCCGACGAGAGTCCGCGTCATTTTATTGCGCATCGGTTAACTTGTCCTGCGAGTTGACGGTTTCCCGCCTCGTTGCATTGGCACGCGGGCAAACGCACAAAACACAACGTGCGGCAGCGTAATGTGACTGTCAATCAGTTATTAGGGCCGTTTTAGTATGGTATTTCTCGCGGCAAATCTATAGGAAATCACTTGCACTATCGCAGGGGGCAAAGCACTCTTTTTCGCGATCAGGAAATCGCCGCAACCTGTAGGCGGCTGCAACGAGAAGCGAGGACGGTGGCGCGGTGTGGGGAAGGGATGAGCCGTGAAGCGCCACGCGGAAAAAAAGAGGAAGGTGAGCAGGTCAGCCAACCAGTCAACCGGCTAACTAACCGGCACGCAACTGGTTCATGCAGCCAAGCGATATCGCGGCCAACAAGCCACCTGTGCAAACTCTCCCCGCGAAAGTTTTAGACTGTGAACGCTGGTAATGTCGTACGCAGTCAACAAATTTTAACATTTGAGGCTGAGCTAGGTTTCTTATTGCCACGAACAGTATTTACACTCGCACGATCTATACACAGAAGCGAAATACACACATAGTTATGATGGGCTTAACCAGCATGTGAATTTTTTGCCAAGGAGGCCGACTTTGACGACAAATTACAACCTCAGTAATTACGGTAATCTTTGTCTACAGAGTGCACGGCGTCTTCCAATACATTTTTCATGGAAACGCGGATAGAAACCGCGGAATAGAACAAAGAAAAAAATAAGAGCCAATTTGATCACGATGTATAGCCATTTGACTCGGCTTCAAGTGATTCTATTTCTGTCAGAATAGAAATCTGATTAGCAAAACGAAAAAAAAGAAGAAACCTTCACCAGAGCAATGAAGAACCAATCTTGTAGGCGGTCATAGTACTTTCGGATACTGACGATATAATTACATTCCTCCCAGTGAGAGTCGCCGGACTCGACACGCTCAGCGCAGATTTAGACACTATTAATTCCAGTATTCTAATTTTGGTATTCCTCTGAAATCAACCATTAGGGATTTTGCATGTCAATACCCGTCTCAGTCTATTTTAAGCAAAAAGTTCAATTAGCATTTTAATTACATTCGATGAAATCCACTGCAAACAAATTCGCAAAATAAGCTTCAGCAATTTAAAAACGTAGATGAAGTGTAAAAATATAATATCCGAGAATATGGATATCATACTGACATCTTAAACAATTAATTGTTACCTCTTAACGACAAGCTGTTGAAAGATTTGGGCAGGGTAAGAAAATGGTTGGAAGCGGTTTCTAACTTAAGTTGGATTTCAGAATCAATCAAATTTCTTACAGAGAGTCAAGTCACTGGACCTTGTCATTTTAAATTAAGTTTACCAAAAGGCGACGCTCTGTATTGAAGATGAAATAATTGCTTTTCTATTGCAGAGTTACATTAAAAGCTTTGATTGCACTTTGATAGAATCACTGAGTAATAACTAAATGTCATTCTGGTGCATACGAATTATTCAGCGCAAAAGAGACAAAGAGACCGGACAGTCTACAAGGCAATGCAGAGGGGATAAAGTGAAGCCTCTATCTTGCGCTGAAACAATTTCAAAATGTGATCGATTTTTGGGTTACCAGCTGCCACAAAACTGATTAATACGTTTGTGACATGCCTAATAATATCGAATGAATGTATGAGTGTCACCTTGCTGTTCTCACACACGGATGTGTTTTCTGTAGAGTATACATTGCATTCGAGGGTCTAACCCTGGCATTGGCCATCGGCCGAATTCAAGAATTAGTACATGGCGGGGCAGTGAACATATCGGGATCTCAGTAATAGACTATGAGGTTTCTGAGGATGAAATTCCGAAGTCTTCCCAATGTTATGGCCGAGTGTGACAGTTAATCCTGGTGGAATCATAAATGCTTCCACATCACAATTGCCACCCGAGCAATTTACGTTGGAATATCAAGTATGCGCATTTGCGAATGTGCATTGCACGGGGCCGGGGCATTCCAATTTTGAAACCCAGCATGGGTTCTACCTATTACATGGCATTCCGCATCTCCACAGGTTCGTTGGACCGGGCTAATTTTACACTGTTATGTCTGCCACTTCATTTCTCTATTAGAAGTTCCACGCTGGGTACTTGTTTATGAAGGATGGTGTATATGTATAGGGTTAAAGAGAAAGAACATGACTCCTCTAACAAAAGCAGCACAGAATAATTACAGCTGCATAAAGTAGGCCTAACGCAGTGGCTTAATCAAGGCCAGGGGATTGAGCCCCCCCCCTAGTTTTCCTTTCTTGAACTTTCTGGAGGAAAAAAACACCAACATATTAAACTACTTACTTCTGATATAAGTGTACATCCCATTCGCCTGGGGGTTAACCAGGGGAGGGGAGCTCCGGTAGAAGCTACGGGGCTTCATTAGCTATTGAGTAGGGGTAATATTCCGGTCTGAGCCCCTTCCGCCCCGCCCGCGGTTCATGCAATTGGCCTATAGCTATATGGCCAATTCAGATATCTGGGGGTTAGGTAATAATAGTCTATAGAGTGTCTATAGGGTTTGGACATGTAGGGGGTACCCCTCCGTCCCATTTATTTCCGGGTATAAGTAATGGAATTGACAAAGCTGCAGCATCGCCCGTAACATCAAGAGCACCATGCATCGTCTTACAACCACTTGCACAGCGGCAGAAATCTACACCAAGTTAGCCCTACCGAACACAACTCATCTATTGCATTATCGGTGCTCGTCGAGAGCTGACCTAGCATCAGCCACAGGTTGCAACCACCAACATCATCATCTACATCCATAACAGCAGCCTAATCAGTCACTGCAGAAGAAACCATCAACAGCTTGACAAACGTCAAACCTGCCGAACCTCTAGAACCCCTCGAAATTTTAGATTAGAAAGAGAGACGTCAGCAATTTGTTCACATGCTTATAATTCTCGAAGAGCTTGCTTTACATCATAACAACAGCCAGTCTTAAAGTATGAGTTCTTAGCGGGTAGCCACTACTGCTCTGGCCATTTCTATTTTGATAATCCCCAGCTCATCAGCGTTTGCCAATTTGTAACACGATACCCCTTGTCTGTTCTGCATCAAGTTGTCCATTTCAGTCATTCCGAATACGGTGATGAATCTGACAAGGCGTGTGCGTTTCTGCGAGAAATAATCCCTCCCTCTGAGGAAAATGGAACGAGGTCTTTGGGCATGACTGAAAGCCCCCCCTCCATATTTTAGACTCAAAACGGACAAAAACAAAAATGCCATATTTGTGAGTGATGAACTCTTACCATTTACGATAACTGTCACTGTCTCCCGAGAATACATTATAATCTAATGAGCATGAAGTGTTGGCTCGATAAGTGAGAAAAAAAATGAATCATGCATGCGTTCATGTGAAGAAAATATGAGTCTTCTCCTTACACGACAAAATACTCTAAACTCATTTCTCTTAACTTTGGCGATGGCGCAGCACGAGAATTGACGGTCATGCCTCGCCTTTTATATTTCAGCATGATTGCAAGTTATGACATATTCTGTAAACTTTTTTAAGTTCTATACAGAGTATCTCAAATTCCATTACGGAGAATTCGCATTAACTGCTATCTGTGTAATACATCGTTATTAAGCCATAACACGGAATCATTCTCCAAATGGATCCACAGTGAAACTGTCGTTTGTACTGCTGTCAGTCTTAAATGAAAAATGTACAGTTTCTCTCTCGTGCTGTCTTTGATTTTAAACACAATATATAGCATCATTTGGCGAGTAAAACCATGCATACTTCTGATCGTATGTCTTACTTCTATATTTTAGAAGCACTTCATCCGAGGACGCAACTTCCGGGAAAAATAAGGGATAAAAAAAATTCCAAAATGCTCTGGAAACCTGTATCCAAAAACTGCCAGTGCTCTCCTCCGTGCTGGTGTTGGACCACCTAATAATCTTTAATAACAATTCCAATGTGCCGATTGTGTCTATGTGCTCGCTAGAACTGACTATCTAGACACTTGACGCTCTTAAAAACTCCCATCCTGACAATCCTAATGATATATATAATACACCTGCCTATAGACCAAGCAGAACCCGCACGCTAGGTGTTAATTGAATTTACAAGACTTAATTTCCCGCTTTGTTACGAACCGCGGGAAATGTAAAAGAATGAAATACAGACTGCCCCAAAAGACGCGCTAAGATTGTGTGCGTGTGTATAGGTAATCTGTCCATCGTGACACCTTCGCGAATTCAAACATTCCTTTCGCGATCTGATAACGAGAGTCCAACGTCAAATCTGGGCCTTTCAACAGAAGGCTCTAAGAAGTGTCAGTAGAGAAAGAGTCGGGCAGATATCATGCATCATTCACCACAGTAGTTAAAAATCGATGGGGTCCCTGCTCGCGGAATTTAAATGACTCCTAGTGGTACTCCGTTGCACAACAACCCCGCGTTTACATGTGCAAGTCCAAAATAAACTGTTGGAAAAAATTACGTAAACTCATAGGCAGAGTGGAAGTTCAGGCTACCATCAGTAGGTCCACACCACAGTTTGATGAGTATATCACGTAACCTTTTTGAGCTGTGTGACAGATCAGGTTCAGTTTAGAGGGAGGCCACAGTCAGACACACAGTGCCGCCATTGGGGCCTATTTTTATTCCCCGAAAGCAACTGTCCCTAGGCTTGCAAAATCAACTGGACTCTCAGTCGAATCGTGATAGTTCGGTGTTCCGAGATCCCAAATTGTCTTCAGCTGATTTGATATTTTGACCACAGGTGCTCAACTTGCCCAGTTAGAAGATGTGTGATTTCAGTTGCTCAGGAAACAACGCTACCTCTGAAGTGTCACCATAACCCCATTCATATCTCGGGAGAAATAAAGAAGGCTTGTCCCTAAGTAATCGTCAGTGCGACATTACTGACCACATAATTGTCACGGTTACAACATAATAAAGTACCCACAGCGGGGGTTTACACGGTTCAATATGCCTATTTTGCCCCCAAATTAGCATTACCGCCGACGGATTTATATATCAACTACATCTCACATGTTAACTACAGATTTTCCTCTCTGTCGCTACTACATTAGTGTAAATCATGAACTGTTTATAAGGAACGAGACTGCTGGGCCGGCTAATCGTATTCTTACTATGGTAACAGTTAAGCTAGCGCCTTCTTTTTGACCAGACCATGCGCAACGTCTATCAAGCGCTTCTCTTTTGCAAGCACCGGGGATAGGTTTATTATCAACCACCAATCACCATCACTTCCTCGTCGCGCCCCGATTTAACGTAATTGCCATCGATAAAATAGAATGAGCAGACGGCCGGCGTTTGATGTTTGCCCGCCAGATATTCACGGCATTTTGACGTGCGCAAGATACCCTGGCAGTGAGAAGACAAATGGCAAATAAACCTTGAGAAATGGTCTCCTTTCCCCTGTCTTTGTATTGTATTATTGCGTGACTGCGGCAAAGTTCCAGGTTGCCTGATAATTTGAGCACATGGACCCTCGTGTGGCACCATACTTTACCAGAATTTGTAAATTTGTAATATTCGTGCGCTATCGACTAAAAATAGTTTTGTCTGAACAGGTTTACAAAGGCACGACTTAGGTATAGCAACTCCACGCAGGTGCCCGTCCTTTTGTCAAGCACATACAACTATGGGGACTCCATGTACTACGTGCACGTTTACAACAACCACGTTAACAATCTATTCAAGGAATTAATTTTTCTCAGTGTGCCTGTGCCTGATAGTCCTTCGTTCTTAACAGGTTCTCAACGAATGACAATTACAGTTATATGTTGGGTTTTCAGACTTATCAGCACATCTTTACACTTTAACTTGACAGTACACACCCGAAATGCCTGGAGTTGCAATAGCCGTCTATGGAATGGTCAACGAAACCTTACACAGGTCGGAATGACGTAAAGTTAAGTGTAATTTCAGGTTTTAGTTAAAGATTTCTATAAGGTTCTAACTTGGTAACAACGTTCTATGGGCAGAATATACAAACTAGACTATCAACAAAACGTAAACCCCCAATTCAGTTAAGAACAAGTAAATCCGAAAATGACACCAAAAATGCATACGAGCCTTTCAAGGCATTAATAAAGACTGGTCCCGTCGTCCCAAATGTGCGAGTCCACACAATTTTTTGCAGTATTTTTACGACGAGTTTTCTTTACATCTCCAATCCACGTTGTAATAGGGGGTATATAAACTTGGTTGGTCGGTGTTAAAAAACATTGTTCGCACAGACGCTTCCTTGCTCCAGTTGAGCTTCTTTGCAGTCACGTTAACTTCAGCGTGATGTCAGGAGACAGATTTTCTGCTGATAAGCTCGATCGTCTATAATCAGACCGCAGGAGAGCTATACAAGATCAAATCATCCTCGTAATAACCGACTGTCTTTTGTAGATTGATATAACGATAAAAAACAATACATTCAGTAAACGGTTGGTACCCCCCCCCCATCCCGTCGGCAACTATACCCAATCTGTTAACTGTGTTCCGTTCTTCTTGTGTAAGGCGTCTAAGTTAGGGGGTTTTTTTTGGTGTTGTAAACAGATATGAGCAGCAACACTGGATAACTAACGGTTTCAAACGAACATCTTGTTACCATAAAAGACCGATGCCACAGAAAGAAAAATAAGCACAGGAAATATGCGGTAGTATGTGTGTACATGTATGTGATTTATCTTACCGAATGCACTGACGCGGAATCTGTCATTTTTTTCAACGAGCTTTCGAGCGCGATGTAATGTGATCTGTTTAAAAATGGCGCCCACAGTACTGACACATACCAGGTACCAGACAGAATGGCATAGAATAATTAACATGAATCAGTCCATGAGCCTGAATTTTGACTCTAATCAGTGGAAGGGGTGGTTAAAATGCATTTTAAATGTCACCGTCTGTTAAAGGGTTCACAGACACCAAACTGACGATGGAGATGAGTAACTGGTTCCCCAGCTGTTTACTAAATTATCGCTTCTTCCCTTCTTGCGTCTCGATCAATTACTAAAACACAAAAACATTCGAAAACTTTGCTCGAGAGCAGCCGACTGTTTTTGTTATTAAAGTTAGATCTAATACCATTCAATTGCCATAAACCTGTAGCAGACATACCGTATCACCACGGAAAGTTATATTTTGGCGTCAATCTCTCCCACCTGGAAGGTGTTTAGATAGCATTTGCCTCTTGCACATTACTTAATTCCTCGGAACGACGCGGACTGTGACCCACCAAGATCTCAGGGATGAAATGTACACAGCCCCCGTGGGGCCGTCCTACGTATCAAAATAGGTCTACAGTGAGCAACCCGTACCCTTTAATGGTTTCAATATTTTGAAAGCAAACACTATGTGCTGCTTGAGCACGATGGAGCGTGGTGAAATGGAACGAGTGTATACCCCGAATGTCTCGTTCAAAATCAAGGAGATTGACTCTTGCAGAGCATCATCTCGTACGTGCAGAATGACACATGAAGGTTAAAGATGCCCAATCGCCAGTGGACAGTGTGTTTCAATGGCGCACCCAAGATTTGACAGGAGAGGGCGGTTGGACGGGAATTCCTCCCCCCCCCCCGCCCACAATGATCAAGCGCCACCCTCAGTTGCTGCATCACAGGGGACTAGGATGTACGGCTATCTGGAGTTAGTAAGTTTAAGTTGTAGGTGAGTACGGTATTTCGTGTTTATTAGAAGTTTGAGCTCTCCAAGCCCCCCCCCCCGGTACACCACCGGTGTGGTTCGACACCTGTCTGTGATGTGCCACAGCATAGTAATTAAGATTTCCAGCTCGTTAAACGCAAAAATTTCATCCCTAAAACCTTCAAAACCGACATTGCCTATAGTACCGTCTGCCAGGGTATGTACAAGTTACTGCTTGATCTTACACAGTGAGAGACCTCATGACAAATACATTCAGGTAAAGAAGAGGTAATTGTTTGTTCATTAACACTACAGCAACCCAGTACTAACTAGTACACCCAGTCGTTTCTTCTCTAACTCTTCGGTTTGTTGCTCTAGAGTAAGTATGTTAGCCAAAGGTCAGTGATGTTTATCCCAAGATTCACCAAAGTGACCTTAGGATCAGAGGTTTACAACACAAAAATATACAGAAGAGTACATATAGGTAAGTGGGTGGGTCGCAAGTTTAAGAATAGTGCCCATCTTTCCTGAGTCTTCTTCAAAACTCGTAACTGGAACAAGGCCCTAGTGTGTCAAAGTTACGAAATGCTATGCGTGAAAGGAAAGTAGAAGTTGCAAGTCGAGGTATTTTAACAGAAAGAGTTACATAAGCAACATAGGCTATACCAAGACAAATGGACGAGTTGCATGGTACACGTACAGAGTTATGATTTCAGAAAAAAATCGTCTATTTGAAGTCTAAACGCGTGAGTATAAGAATATTGTCTTCGTAAGTCCGTTTGATAAGGAAAAAATCTTACGAGCGATTAAACTCCGATTACATAAAAAGTCACTTACCTGCGCTCGCCTGATACGTTGCTGCGAATTTATCGCATTCCTCCTGTGTCGTCGCCATGTCCACTTAAAAAGTTTAATTTTTTTCTCAAAAGTCTCCAGGCCAGTTGACAAAGTTTCTCCAAGTCCCTCGTTCCTCTTTCCCTGCTCTGCTTGGGCGATTGAATCTGCGTGGGATATTCGAATGAAAGGTGGAAAAATTGTTAATGTAAGGAGAAACAGCCACCGCTCCGGATTGTTGGAGGGGGGAGGGGGCTTATTGGGACAATCAGGGAGATGCAATCTTCCTGGTGACAGTTGACACGTGCACAAAGTACACGGATGAATGGAAACTAAAGATCCGTTGAGAAGTGTCTTCAAAGCGCGTTGGACATCCACCCTGAGATTATCCAGGCGTGAGTTTGGTCCCGGATCTTCCTAGAGTGGGGAATTTTTCTCAGTGCAAAGTGTGCTTCTTCCTCGGCTACTTTTGCTTAAGAACGCAGTGCTCAGCAGATTAAAACACAACACATCAACAGCAAGAAACTCACTTCACCAGAAAAAAGCTAGCGATCAAGTAATTACTCGAGGAAGCGAGGCAGCAAATCAGCTTCCAAGCCTGGACAAAACAACACAACCATCCGGGCCCTGCTACAGCTTTCCGGTCGCCGTGTGAAAACAGACACCCTGGTTGATCCGAAATACTATTTTAATATTGAACTGTCCAATAATCAGAAAGTAGACAGCCTCCTTTGGGGATAGGTGGCGTACACTAACGCAGGGAAAAAACAAGTTGGATGGTAATCAACAGGCAGGGGTGAATGATTAACTAACACGTAAGAGGGGAAGTCACTTCGGGAGCGGCCAGGGAGCGAGGAATCAAGCAGAGGAGTACAGCTTACCCCCAAATTAATAAACCCATCGCACGTCTGACAATCTCTGCACACTTTGCCTTCGTTTATTTTTCATCATGTGAACTATGCCGTTGGGAAGTCCACTTTCAGATAAGGACGACGGGGCATGCCGCGTTATATCGCACGGATGAAGTTAATCCCACGCAATAACTGGTCATATACAGGTATTGGCAGACGCACGTATCCTATGCCAGAAAGCTAATATCTTGAACTGATGTAATGGACCGCATCCCCCAAAGCAGCTGGACACTAGGGGGAGGGGGGTTCAAGAGAGCGAATATTTTCGGAAGGTCTCAAAATACTCCGCCGCTTACTTTAGGAATGTCACTCGAGTTAACTCACGCGGTGCTTTTGTGTATCGTTCAGTATTTTACAATATTCTTTTCTTTGTGGTCATTTCTTTTCCGACGGATTACAATTATGAAGCAAGATCTTTGGCAAACACTTTTTTCAAAATAAAATACATGTCAGCTAGGAAATAGCAAAACAGACGCGGCGATTCACTTGAGCTCGAAACACACATGTTAATTGGACCTACAACATTTGAAATCGGTTGCTGTTTTAATCAAAAGTAACAACACTGGAGTATTTTTCAAAGAAAGTCAAGAAAAAGCTTTAATGTGATTCTTAGTGGCATATTTGTCAATCAAACCTGTACACCTCAAAATCAAACCTTAAAATGTTTATATCTTTTGATAAAGATTTAGCAGGATATCTCCCTAATAATCCCAAAACGTGAAAAGGGTATTTGGTGACTTGAATTTTAAAAGAAACCTATATTTTGAAACATTATACGCTTTACTATACTAATATTACCATATTATTATCTGCATTAACTGTATCAAAGCAAAGGACACTGGGTGTGGTAGTCTGTAAATATTGCGCTGGTGTCTTTTTTCAATAAATATTCACAGAATTGCGATGAGGGAATCCGAGAAACGCGTGTAATTGTCTTCTTTAGTAGTCATCAACCTCTGGCCAGACCTTTGAGAATACATTTTCCCCAGGGTCACCGATGCACTGCGAGCAGAAACGCCTTTTTCAGAGACATATCCATGCAAGGCTATTCACAGCAGCAGTCTCTATGTCTGCATGCAACATATCTGGTTTCCCGTCCGCAGTGCAACATTTCTATAGCCCACGACAGGATATCACGAGTAGCTATTTTGAGACGGACAGAAGGAGCATGACAAGGGTTTCGTGCTAAAAGAATTATTCAAAACGCCACGTAGCATATGTGAAGCTGTCATCGGGGATCATCACGAGCTCCACACTTTCGGCCATCTGAATCATTGATCAGGTGCCTTGATGTTCGAGCTTGGTAGATATTTCAAATATCGATATCAAGATGTCGTCACGGTGGCTGCGATCACGTTGGCTTGAATGGTGCAGCAACCTCGATTTCATATGCTGATGCCCTAGGTTAATGTAAACTATTTAATTCTCTCTTGTGTGCCTCTTAGAAACGACAACGTACCTTTAACCGAGAACAGGATACGGTTTTTAAGCGTTTGCAACAGCTGTAAAAATCTCTCTAACCGTCGAGTCAAGCACCATCTGGAAAGTCGGGGAGCGCATGCACAAAGCTTCTGCAGATTGAACATGGGAAACATTTCATGTGTTAAAAAATAAAATCAATCGGCGCAACCTCTTCGGGGGAGGCAATCGGATTTGCATCCAGGCCCACTCAAATGTGGCGCCCACGTCTTGCAGAAGTCCCGCGGTCAGCTTTCTGCAGCAGAAGAGGTGACAATTGCAGTCGCGGGAGGGAATCCTCCGGAAGAGCATAACTTCAGGGTGGACCACATGGGACTGAATATGATGTGTTGATTAACGAGACCCGCCTCTGACAATTACCACAAGCTTACACAAAGGAGTTACAGGACAAGACATTGTGTTTCCCTGTTTTTTAAACGTAACTACGTTACTAGAGTTTCTTTGAGGACCGAATTTGAACACAATATTGACGATTGAGGACACACAAAACAACATTTCGTTCCTGTGAGCAAGTACCTGCTCTTCCAAAGTGCAAACAAAAAGCACCAGACTCGGACAGGCTGGACACGTGCAGTGTGAAACTCTCCCTCAGGACCGCTGGCTCTGAGCGGGGGGAGGTGTCGGATAACCGACATAAAAAAATTACAGCTTGCCAGAAATGACTGCTCCAGATAGCCCCAGGTGTCGAGCAGCGGTGGAGCGGGGGAATCTGTACAGGAAACGAACGGCCCCTCAATCACAGACGCATTGTTCTGGCGAGGGATGCAATCCTACACTTTCTGATTATTCAAGTCAGCAGTAGGAAAACCAATTTCCTACAACAACCAGAACTCTTTTTACATTTCTACCACCGAAAGACCAAACACCACGTTTGAGAGAATAGTGTTTAGACCTTGGTTGTCTCTCTGAATCAGGTGTCCGATAGGAAGATGATGTCACTGAAATATACTAATCACTGGGAAGCCATTTCGCAGCCTTCATTACGCGATCTATACTAGATTACTTCAGCAGGGACGATACATTAAATTCCAGAGTAACTGAGCGTTACATTTTCCTTTTTTCTTAAGCTTCAAGCTTTAAGCTTCCTTAATGCTTTAAGGAACTTTTTACGTAGCTAAGTAGGCCTAAAGAAATATTCTTCCATTTTTTTTTATATTATACACCAAGATTTCAATTGATTTAAAAATTGCCCTGCAATCACGTGAAACACACATCTGAATATAACTGAAACTAAAATAAAAATGTACTCCCCGACATGAAGTTAAACAATGTCCACCACCCCCCGGCGCGCTTTCAAAATTTTCTAGAGTCTGCTACTTTGGAGCTGGAACACGAAGAGATTTCTTTCTGATTTGTTGCGTTATCTGTAACAAAGCACCTGTTAAAAGAAAAACAACGTGGACACAAAGTCAGGAGTTGGGAGGACCTTGGTCAATAGGCAAAATTATCAGTTTGAAATGCCAACCATGGGTTAACGGAAAATTGTGATTACATGTAAGTATTGCCTGTCACTATGCGTGTGCGTGAAACACCTATGAAGAAATAGGAAGGTTCTTGACTAAACTGCAAGACTTTTTTACCACGTTTCTTGAAAATTGTCCCATTTTCGAATCCAAACTTGCTGCAGGTTGTAGAGGATCTATCTCTTTCTGCACCGATTGAAGACTCTCCTGACGTTAATTTCTTTGGAGCAAGTCATACTGCATACCCAGCCCGGGCAGATGTATATACGTCACTTCTGATGGCACATCGGGTAATTCCACACGAATGACGATGTTCTACTTGACCAGCAAGCCAGTTACTCTTTTCCGAGACATAAAATAGCAGTTGGAGGTCATCATGCGCACGCCCTTGGGAACGTTAGAATCCACCAGGCCAGTTAATTAGGCTGGGTGTAAGCTACCACATTGCATCCGGCAAAAGACGCTTTTGGTAAAACTACTCCCCCTGCATCTTCCCATCAGCAAGATTACCGAGTTCAACCATGCATACCCTGCAGTTCTCTGAAAACTATTTTTGACGAAAGTTTTGCGAATACAGATTCCTTTAAATGGGGTTTCACGCAGCTTTGCACTCATAGTACAAAGTTTAACCTTCTGTTTTCATTGTGAAAGCACGTGTTCGATAACACGCATGGCTGAACAGTGTGCATTTCATGGTGGTCAGGTTTCAATCACTGTCAATGCTCAGGATGAGAGAGACACATTATGATGGCACATGGCTCAAGTTATCAGGATAATTTATTGGATATCAAAACTACCAGCAAAGGCCAACGGAGCTCCATTTGGTACACATTTGACCGAACGGATGACGGCCACATGTTTGTTTTTCCAAGTCACTATATAAAACATTCCAGCCAGACTTCCACACAAAAGCCTCGGGCTGCATCCAAGACAAAGACGTTAACAAACCATTACATTTGTTAGATATTTATGCACACTTTATGTGATAATAATCATATATATCTTGTACGCTGAAGCGGCAGACACAAGAGATCTAAGGACTTAAGATACTACAGACGCACAACAATAAAAAAGATGAATAATGATAAAGTGCGAAAGGTTAATGACAGGAAAAGCAGTATAGTACGGTGCAGTATAAGGTCCAAATATTTCTGTACTCACCAACCACGAAATGAAATGTACAATGGCACAGTGCAGCATAACATGAGATACACGTATGGTGATTAATTCACTAGATAAACTAATGATGGAATGAAATGACCACCACAACACACGGCCGCATACGAAATAGGTTCGAGTTTTTCCCCCTTTTCCCCCTGGCTGCTATTTGCTGATATGTATGGAGAATGGAAGAGAAAGTCACATGAGAAACTAGGCATCTTCTTTAGAGAACAAAATGGCCTCGTTATTCGAGGTTGAGAGATTTTGAACGTTGTTCGCACATTACACTTTACTTTCCTATGGGTAAACGATTTTATGGCCAATCTTGAGAGGAGACTATAGACGTAGAAGCTTCCCTGTTGTGAAGTGTCGGACTTCCTTTGATGAAAAGTCTTCCTGAGCCGATATTATAGCCTTTATTCAAGTCGGGTCCCCCCCCATGTTAAAAAAATCACTCTGCCAGTCTTCCCAGCTCGGCATGCCAATGAATGAAACGGCCATAATACGCCTGCAGCACGTCACAGTTGCGTTCTGCGGGAAGCACGGTACGAGGGGAAGGCTACACAAGAAATATATTAAACACGTCTATCAGTATCCCTATGATACCACGATGTGGCGACAAGAATGTGCAAGTTTAAGGACAAATCAGTAAAAAGTCGTTTTGTTTAATATAAGCAGGATATCTGATCTTTGACACTATTTTTGTACTCTACTTACTGAACAGTAAAACGTCAATTTTAAAAAACATTTAAAATTTGTTGGGAAGTTCACCAAATTAAAGGTGCCTTTGTCGTAACAAAACTGACCAAAAACATGATACAAGTGTAATGGAAAGTGCAATTTTTGAGGTAGCCATTTTCACAAACAAACGAGATGAAAGTAAACCTTAGAAATGTCATTATTCCTGACAAAATCAAATGCTGGCCATTTTCTTACTTCGTACCAAAAACAGAAAGAACGGGTCATCGTGAACTAGTCACAGACGTAAATGTCACCCGTACGTACTGCTTGAATTAGAGAAACAGAAACCTGTACCTACAAAATAATCACTGATGACAAATATGCATCGGAGGGGCAGGTAGAGAAAAGTGTAGGAAGGGCAGGCAGAGAATTGTGTCGCGGTCATACCTCCCCTTCATCTAGGGGACCAGTTGCATTGCTTTTGGTCCGTGGTCTTTGCAGCCTTTATGATTACATAGCGGCGGTCGCATTTTTAACGAATGCATGCATGAAGGACGTCCACAATGTTCATCTGTGCTTTGCTGGCGACATTTAATGCATACATATCAACGTTTAATGCAGACATCGCATAATCCCGGAACTCATGCATGAACACATGACTTGTTTCAAATAGAATGCACCAGGATACATCGATCTTGTATTCTTAATGTATACTTTTCACACGGCGACCCTGCACCGTCTGGTTTTAAATCTGTCTGTAGTGCATTAATCAGGCGAATCCTGCAGGAGGAATAGACATAAAATGTATTGCAGTATATGTTTCAAATAAATTACATCGATGAGAGTCATGCACGCTTCTGGGATCAACTACTCGTTATTCACACGGTACCGATAGCCAACGGGTGCGACCTGCAGAATTGCTTACTGGTGACCCTTTCAAGAATTATACATGGGTAGTAACGTCGTAACTGCTGGGATTATAACCTCAGCTTTATTAACTGTCAGCCTGCTCCGGCTTGAAAGGCTGAGCGCCTACGAAACGCCGTGTAGCGAGCCGTGGTTAAACGCCGCTCCAGCGACCGCTCCCGCATCAGTTGAGCTAATCGATAGATAAAAACTGTCCGGGGGTCCCCCCCTTCCGCCTGTTGCGAGCTGTTTTTTCCCCTCATGTTCAGCTTTCTCTTTTCCCAACTCTCTTTTTTTTCCTCGCCAAATTCTTTCTTCCTCCTTGTCTCGTGTGTCCTTGAGGAGGTCTGAGGATGTTGTGGATGCAGAGCACGCTCGAGAGGGATGGCCCAGATCACGCCAAGAGGAGGAGAAAGAGTACTGAGTGCTCGTTTAGCCCCCGGGGATCTCTTGCCACATGATGGCTCGGTTGGTTGCACTCGGCCTGTCGCGGCTCTATCGTAATTTGCCTGCACAAGTGATGGCGTGTGTAATGGCTTGTCGTGTTATCAAGCATCGCGGAGGGCGACAGTGTAGGTTTCGCTCTGACTTTTCTGAGGAGTCATTTTTTTCCCAGAGATCAGATTGCTAAATTTATAAAATGAGTGTTTGCCCCTACGTATCAAAACAGAATCCTGTAAGTACTGTACTGTTCCGAGACCCCAAAACACTCTTGGAGTTCTGTGGCTGGACTCGAACCAGCTATACCGCCTGCTCTGTAGTAAACTTGCACGTGTCAATGCTTCAACTGCGAGCGGCCGTCTGATGCGCCTAACCCAGTTCAAGTTATAGAAATTTCAAACCCGTGAATAAATCTTTGCATGTTGTACAGCAAAAAGCTAACAGTTCGATGCTGGTGGAGTTACTTGGCAAGTAGCAGTAATGTACTTGCCAAATGCTGCTTCCCAGATACTGAGCAAACATTACAGTGTAGATAAGACTTGAAACTTTGCCTGGTGGGCATAGGCTAAAGAGAGGGCTTTCGGAAACACAATGTGGATAGAACCTTTTGGGAAGAGGTACGGTCCTGATAGGAACCGGCGAGTGTGTGGTCGACGTTTTGTTCGTGTGCTTTGGTTGTCCTCGGGAGTGGAGCATTTGGCATTACAATGTGCTTTCATGTCCAAGCGGCCTTCCTGTGTCAGATAGAGCGCGCAAACTGTCTTGATCTGGCTATTACCTCGCTTGAAACGGTTAACGCAGTGTATGTAATAGACATTATACTTTGAGCTGTGTGCGAAACCAATGCAGGAGAAGTCGGTACTGTTGGAAGAAAAAATACCTCTGCTAATGCATAACCAAATGCATATTTGTCCGACTGATTCCCTGTAAAGCACGATCTCCATAAACCGTGCAACTTTGAACCTAACGCTTACCCAATTTCTGGAAGCCCTGGAGTTCTTTAGCAATTTACTAGCAAGTCTGGGTATACTTTCCCTGATCGCACAAGCACCGTGGCCCCCGAAGGAACTCCGTAAGCCGTTCGTGTTTGTGTGTACTACAGCCGGATCACTGTAGCGCCCGTTTTAATTTCTTTGACAGCCCGACCCGGAGGAAGACGACTCGCCAAACACACTCGACAACGGCTCCCGCCCAATACGAAACACTCTTTGAATGCGTGATCACACACGACCGTCTCCAGCCCACACTGCTGGGCGATGGGGGTGTTGCTGTGTTGAAACATGAAGGTAAAGTGGCCCCTGGCAACACTTGGACCAGCTACGTTAAATGGCTGAGGATAGATGAATCTCCATATGGTTCAGAAATTCACACATTGCTGCCGGTCGCAAGTAACCAATAGCAGTAAATCGCGTGTAACTATCATGAAAGATTACAACCGTTCATGTATAGCTAGGTAAATTGTAGATCTCGGGAAATGGAATCTGTCCACTTTTTGACAAAGGGGAGCTGTAGGAACATGTCTCATTTCTCCAAGAAACGAAAACTTGCCTTTAAACCATACTCGCTTCGTCAATTAGCAAGACTATGCAAGGGAACTCACAGAAGCGAGAGACTTGTGTGTATGATATGCAGACGAATATTTACCCTGATTGGTATCTTTTTTTTCAAAACTAGTGCGTTGTTTGCTTTCTTCACTTCGGCTTGATTTCAACATTGCCCACCCACTTTCTAGACAGAGATGGCTACATTACACTAAAAAAAAATCATAAAATAGATTTAAAATACCAACGTACATATTTACTAGACTATGCAGTTACGGGTTTATCTATTAGTTCCTTCCTGAAAGTGACTGAAGGTTTTCCTATAGGACCACAATGCAGATGTGTGGGACTGTGCTAAGATTTCACAGGGTTGATTTGTAAAGTACAGCAGGTACCGCTCTTTTCATGAAACCGAATATCCTATGCATATAGCATTTTGGTCTGAGACTAGAAGTATTGCCTATGGGGCTGAGAAATTCTATGCCAAGACCTCGTCTCGGGTCTTTTCTTACCAGTTTTGCACCAAGTGATCAGAACATCTTGTCTGATTTGGATGTCTCTGATAGGTAAGCTGTACGCTGAAATTCGTATTTACACTGAAGCTGTTCGTAACTTGGTGCACTGAATTAGAATTTTACACACATTTACGACGACACGACAAGTGTAACAGCTGTTATAGAGTGCTCCTCCCACTCACCATGACAGGTGCAAGAGCAAACTTTTCTTTTCATGGATACAATCTACTAAATCTCAACGTGTGTGACTGCTACTGGAATAATGCGTATCCACAATGACTTGAATTATTCTGTACTTTGTGCAATAATGATCAACCGTATAGCCATGCATTTTAACGTGCAATTTAGTTGTCGTGTTTACAATACTTGCGCACAGGTGTTTTTGCAAAGACATATGGACAAATCAACGCACGAGGTCACAGTGTAAAGGGCACCTACCTTTTACGGTGTAAGCATGCGCCGGCTATTGTTAAGGAAATCCATCAGAGTTAGATTAAAAGAAAACTTCTCCTGGGGAGGCTTTGTGCAGAGCTTGTTCATCATCTTCACCATCAATTTTGTTGGTGCTATTTTCGTCATTTTTTATCTCAGAGTAGCCTCAAATTATGAAACTGCACCAGCGTTTTTCATGCTCTGCCTGCTACCTTGTGTAAATAGGTAGATGACAAAATAATCCAACGCAATATTAACGCTTAGGTAAGTAACATGTATTTATCTTTCTCGTTGAATAATATGTCCATATTGGTTTCAGGAAAGAGGCGATAGATCCATCCGTTGTTAAAATAATTTAATTTATTGTCGGGGTTATAGATCGTCGTAGGTTCAGTTGAAAGATATAGGTCAAAATCCTTTCTTTTGATTAAATAGGCCTACGTGTCTACGTTGATGCTCCGCGTTTGTAACAGACGGTTCGTTACTTGTGAAATTTAATGCCAATATAACATTGCATTACATCATTTAATAACAGTTGAATGTATGTTTACAAAGAAATGGTTAATAATCGTACAAAATTGTTCAGGGTGGAAATCAGTAATAATTTATATTTCATGTTGTCTCCCGATATTGCTCATTTTAAAAGTGAATATTCCCAAACCGGTTCCATTTGTCATTCAGCATGCATGTTGAGAAATCAATTTCCATTCACGTCAACAACTGGTGAAAGCTTTGTCCCTTCCATTTGTTGTCTGTAAATATAAATTTTCATACGAGTGAAATACTGTGACTTTACATGGTAACCCCCCAAAACGCAACTCAAAAGCTACATCATTTCATTTTCTTCCTAAATAGTTGTCAGAAACTGTTGTTTTTGATATCACATTAAATGATTTTAGCTATTCAAAACTGTAGACCTCATTCAAATTTGATTAGGTGTTGTGGACACATTACCACTTTCGTAATACAAACTACTTGTGTTCGGTTCCTTGGCAATGTATACAGATTATCGTGCATGTGCATGCATTCACTGATTTAGAGTTTCATGAAACTGTTTCCTTACTTCTTTCAAATTTCTTTCCAGCTCTAAGACCGCATGATGAAACTTGTTTCCGAAGACAATGATTTTTAATTAATTGTGTATTTCTAGACCTCAATTGGTTCGTTTCAGAGAAAGCAAACTTAACGCATCATCCACAATTGTTAAATGAAGTCCTCAGTTTGAAAATGTTAACATCCCAAGTTTCAACTTAACACCAAAAACTTTAATTGTTGCATTTATTTCGGGAGAAAATAATTGCCTACTTTGCGACCTGTTCGGACGGAATATGCTTTATGTCCCTCTTTACCGCTGTGCTACCAGGGGATGACTTGTGCTATGAATTTTGATAAGAATATTTCCCTTCCTCCACGGGGCTCGTTTTCTTACCAGGTCATTCAGTGCAAATTCAAACCTGGGGCATAACTTGGAATTTGAGATAATCCACCGCACATCTAGCGACTTAAAAATGTCATCGTGAAAGCCGACAAAGCTACTGTGATGGAATTGCATGAGATTACTTTTAAGGGAGTTTACGACAGTCGTAGGAGTGAATTACATGTAAAGAGTATTGAGAAGAGAAAAACCAACCACAACAGCAAGTAAATTAGCATCCATTACAAATTTCAAAGGAGAGTGCGTTCAATGGCATATGTTAGGTATAGTGATATATAAAGAGAATCAAAATTGCGGTTTAGTTTCAATACAAAACTCATTTACATTCATTTGCAAGAGTGCACTTTAATCAAGTTTTTGAGGTATTGTTTTTCTCAGAGCAAATGTCATCACTGCATTTTAAACGACAAGGGCGACTGAGACATTTATCCAATACCAACGACTGGATGAAAGTAGGGGCCGTCAGTTGAACTAGTCGTACAGGAGTTTTACATGCCATTTTCTCCGACTCTTACGCCTGAAGCTGTTTTAGCAAGAGTGGCCACTACCGGTACCATACTTATACATTCATGTCCCACCACAAACAAAACAAGCGCTTGGTCGCAAGTATCCGGTATTATTGAAGATACAGTACTTTATTGGCATATATTTAAGTTCTCATTAGTTTTCCGGGGTTCAGGTTTCCATCTGAATTCTGCAGGCACTCGTAACTATGTTTACCCACACGGAAACCCAGTCTGTAGGGAGCGTGAACATGAATCGAAGTTGACATGGGACTCCTGTGTTAATTACTTCGTCCAACAGACAGTGCAAATGCCAGCCCCGAAACCCATCTCGTCTTCAGGCCACTGAAACAAGCAGGCACGCCGCACTGAAATCATGTAAAATTACTACCCAAGCCAGGAAAATGTGTTTGTATAACCTAAAATGCCTTCTTTCCAGGTAACTGTAGACGAAGGTACGAACAAACGGGCGTGTTTGGGGTGCGTTTTCTTTTTTCTTTTTTTTTTTTAATTTTTCCAGGGCTGCATCTCCAATTAAGGAGAAGTCGTTGGCGATGACCAGGTAGCGATGGCTGCAACCTCATTTTTTTTATAAGTGTCTGTTGAACAAGATGGGGGAAAGATGTTTGCCGTCTGGGAAAGATTAGTCTTGGTAAAATCAGCCCTTTCATTAGAAGAACATAAAAATTGCAGGTATGCTGATTTTTAAAGGGAAGCATAATGATCACTTTCGTTCCAGTTTACCTGGTTGTTTCCGCTGCCAGTGAACATATCAGCTTAGAATATGAATACCTTTTACAGTGAGTTATTTGTTCTTACAACAAAATGAAATGCGCCCGTTTGTGGTCGATAGATTGCAGTTCCATCTTGTTTATTTGAGGCTTTACCTGGCAGCTTGTTTGCTGCTATGCTTCAACTACGCGACTTTTTCGATTTTGCCCATCTGGCTCTGGACAGGATGTTTGCATTGTTCTCGTAAATGCTCTTGTTCATCTCTTTTTGGGGGGAGTGGATCCAAGCCTGGTTTTTGTGTCTTTTTCAGGGTACGGTGTCACATTGTATCTCGGAAGCGACTTAATACTAGCCCGTGAAACCTGGTGCGCTACTTTTTTTCAGTAGCTGGGGTGACCAATGATTCATGAAGAGGGCACAATGCAATACACCATTTGAGACATTTCAAAAACGGAATCCATTACGTCGATTCGATAGCTTAGTTGGTAGTGATTTGAACTACAGATCCATAGTCCCTGGTTCGAATCCGACCCATTTGTGCTATTCATTTTCCAATTTTATCATTGTGTTTGGGATTTCCTTTTTCAATTGATGCAGAAACATAGTCCAAGCATGAACCCTCTAAGAGTCTTGAGAAAAATAGCAGACCAGGTTTCACGGGTTAGTATCTAGTCACTTCCTTGTATCTCAGCGATCGCTCGTTCATGTCTGTTACGCGGGTATGTTGAGAAAGGGATTGACTGCTAAACAGTAACGGAAAATTGGGATGAATCCGGAACATATATCATCTTTCATACCTTTGTATCTTCCATAATGACAAAAAACAGCCAACGTTCCATCGATGTAACCCAACATTCACAAAAAAATACCCACCGGCATGTCAAACTTGACGATGTTACAAAAACGAATGACTTGAGGTGAGAATGCTCTTTGTGATGCACGATATGTTAACGTAGAAAGTGGACAACGTGCCCTTAAGAGTCTTTTTCTGGGATCTGGTCACAGATGCACAAACGTTCGGCTTTTTGGATCGTCAAGGCAGAACGGACAACTAAATGCTTCTCAACTCCCATTTGTGTCTGTTGCTCTGTGGACTGCGAGTACTCGAAAACGGGCGGTGACCAGCAGACGTCAGATCAAACGTAACTGTTTCCACAATTGTAGTCGAGCTTCGAAGTACATGGCGTCTTGCAGGTATGGTGCACTACATGTACATCCATTATGCCAAAACTCTCTTCCCTTAACTGTGTCGATACCTGCTTGTTTGTTTAAATACGGTTGATAAATGACTGTCCTGGAATATTCTGTTTCTATTTGTTTTTTGTTTTTTTTTTCTCCTGCCTGAGTGATATGTTTCAATTTCCACCAGAACGTGTAATGTGCAACGTCCCTTTTGAAAAATTGGGCTTTGTGCAGAAATCCATGTGTTCCTTGCAACTCTCATTTTCAGGATAACAAAACGATATAGATAAGGTACAAGTGGGCTACTCCGAGGTTATATACATATAATGTTATCCGGGAACACTCTTCAAATGGTGAAAATTGGTTTTTTTTTTAAAGTTATATACACCACTGTATACACGTATATACAAAAACAAAGACATGGTGTAATTTATCATTTTAGGTTGTCTTAAGTTGAGTAATACTCTCAGGAAGTTATACAAACCGACTAACCTCATTTTTTAGAAATCAAGCTTCAAAGTTCAGAGTAAAAGTTCACTGAGATAACACAAAATTGTTTGACTGAAATATTACAAATTAAATTTGTAACTGCATCAATAAGAGTTGTATGGATAATAACAACTGAAATGGTAAAAACCCATCGCAAATTGTCCAAAACATGTGGGCTATTTTGCCATTATCTCCAAAACAAGATTTTCCCGGATCTCATCACACATGGTATTAACAACAACTTTTAGTTGTTCTGGCACCAAAAAGGTGGACCATGCACAATGCGATAAAAGAAGGAAGACAGACAATTAAATCCAAATAATACATATACATAAGACATTAAATGATATTTCACATTTTGATGGAGTGTTGTGATATGGACGCCGCATGATGATCTTCAAGTACGCTCACAAACCCGCACGTATATGCGGGTGATTAATTATACTATTTTTGCTCGTAGAAACACTCGAAGAGTAACGTTGTTCATATTAAATTAAAACGTTGAAAGACAAACTTTGAAAAAACAACCGTGTGTCTTTTGGAAAGCCATTGGCTAGAATGAATCAAATAAACGCCAACGAAAATGAATTTTTGCTTTTGTCACTGCAGTCCACAGTTTTGGATTGAAACGAGCCGACTCCACGACTTAAGTGGATTTCATTTCGATCCAACTTCACCCGTTAACGTGAATCTAATTTGAGCCAATCGAGTGCCCACTGTCACATTTTGCCGAATGTCCAAAGTGTCTAAGTGATTAATGATTATCGTTTCGCTACTGCAACATGGTCCATTCTGTGACATATTACTCTCAAAGCTACCATGAAAGCTTTTTTTCTGATCTCCATCGTTCCTGAGTAAATTTCTGGACGAAATCAACTTATTGTTGTACATGCTCCTACGGTGGTGTTTATTATTCCTAGTGGTATCAGAGATTCGAGAGGAGCGCATGAAGTTCAATTTAATTTACTTAGCGACCAATTCAAAACATACAAAATATTCAACAGAACAGTAATTTTTATGAACATTTGGAACGTATTGCTACAGATGCGCGAAATATGTGAAGGGGGGAAAAAGTGTACACAAATGCATAGAAACTGTCTACATGGGGGGAAGACGAACACCAAACGGGGTGATAACACGTGACTAACATGAGAAGGAGCCCTGAAGCGCAAGAAAAAAGTCTTCACAAGGAGACATTTTGATTGTGCTTCTTAACATCACCATCTCCACGGTAATCTTCCAAGGAGGAATTGCGTTTGCTCGGATACAACTAAATCATTCCGCATTACTGTGTATGTTTCAGTTTACCATTGAGGGCAAGATACAAAAGAAAGAAAGGGTGTCCCCTTGTCCTCGGTGGTAATGCTTGTGGTTTATCTAGGGGAGAGTGTTGGGACATCAGGAAGCACAGTGGCCTCCTGTCAGAGATATGGTAAGACACAACTGTGTGTCTACCGCCCCGTCTGCCCGACACCAGGGAAAGCGTTGTGTAGGCTACTGCATAAAATTGCTTGGTGCTGATTTTTAATTATTCTGAACAATGACTTGCACTATTTCTGATGCCGGTATTATTATTGGCAGGGGTTTACATAACGGTAGAATAATATGAATGCAAATTAGCATTCAGATCGTGTTTTAATGCCCAGCTCCAGACGCTGCTGGTAAAAAAAAAATCAGCCAGACGTTACGTCGATGACAGAAGAACAAATAAAAAATATGATTTATATTCATTCAGCGTAAGGGCTGGGTTCTTTGCCTTGTCTCCTTTTTTATCGTGTAGCTGGATTTGCTGAAGTGTACGGAATAGTATTTCGTAACTCACTGATAATGAAGTAAGCTAACGATAGGAACTTGTTTGATAGCCGGGAAAGAAGTAAAAGGCTTGACACTCACTGTTCATACATTTATATAAAGCGATTAACTTGACTGTTAAATAACAAGGCAAAAAATGGTTTCTACATGTTCCTCCTTAAGTTGAAACAAGCGCCACTGGCGAGCAAAGTCGACCCCGCCTTGCTGACCATGGGCAGCACATCTATTAGAGACGTTCATATAATAATTTTGGACTAAAAAAGCTGATGAATATTAATTATTATATTTGCCCCTATATAAGCTTGGATTTAAAATGCATAAAACAGATTTATTTACACTCTGCCCAATTCCCCAGGAAGCCATTTTTTTCATCTCTTTCCCTAAATCTGTGTTTTTTTATTTTATTATAAACTGTTGATATAAATGGTACGAGATTATTTTAGTACCCGTGTGCTTACTAGCCTCCCTTTTGAGTATTTGTCAAAATCTGGTTTTAATTATCAAATGAAAGTAGTCATCAGAGTACACAGAAACTACTTTGTCATGAGCTTTCGTTGCGAACTTTTATTTCTACCCTTAAGTCTCAAAAAGTAAGAATAAACCTCACTTTCAATTTAAATATGGCCGACCATGAATGAAGTGTAGCTCATTTTTCGACGTTTTCAGGTACATTATTCAGCACATGTTCATGTATTATTTACTTTACGCTCTGATTCAAAGTCTTTTTTTGCAACGCCCCCACCCCCTTTTGAGTGGCGATGCCTGGTAGTCAGTGGACGCAATGGCGATTGTTCCCCCAACTAGTCAGAAAATATTAACATCAAAATCTATAGTGCCTGCGTTTTCCTTTTGTAATGTAATCATGGTTTAAACCTAAAACTTTGTTCAGGTTGATAGGAAAATCTTGCCTAGAACGCACACCCTTAAAATGACAAGCACCGTTTGACGAAAGTAGAGTCCTGCACTCGGGTTCAACGTCCACATTGAGGCTAGGTGACACTCCGTCACAGAGGCAAACCATAATTCTACAGGCACATTACGTACATATGACATGCATAGTTATTGTACAACGCAAGACTGATCGCAAAAAAACCTGTTTAAGACTATGTATTATTTAAGGGGAATTCTAACAGACACGTTATAGAACTCCTCCGTTTTAACAGAGACAGAGCTAGCTGGGATGAATTGGCAGAGGAAGTTGTGTCTGTGCTGAAGTTACTATGCATGGTCAAACAAATTGTGTACAGGTGCTTAATTGATACAGGTACGAAAAATGAAGTCTGAACATCACGAGCGGTTAAGTCCTGCATGGGAATCCTCGGTCAAGATTCAAAGGCCAGACCTTTTTCTTTACCAGTGAAGGAAATATTTACCAAGAATTTCAAAGTACGATTTAATGTGAATGCAGGTATCTGCTCCGTCGTCTCCTGTTTTTTTTTCTTTAGCTACCAATCCACCCCTTCAAAATTACGTATAAAACCATGCCGATGACAAAAATGTGAGCGATGTGGTGTGACTGGAAATAGGGCTGGCGATTCCTCCGACCAACTTTGTGCGGCAAGATGTTCTCGTTCAGGCGGTCGGAATAGAAGTGGCATAATGTCGTACGAATGAAAATTTACACTTTGATTTGAACAGTATTTCTGACAGAGAGTCATTGATGAGTGTTTTCCTTTTCCCTTACAAAGTCCACCCTAAGATATATCTCCTTGATCCCGTTCCCACTCCTATTTTCAAAATCAAACCATACCTGAAATCAGTAAAAACCTTCATTTCCAGCGTATGTTCGTTTAAACATTAACTACCTCCAAATAGAGTTCTAAATGTCATATCACAAGATGACTTCCTAGTTTCGGGATAAAAATAATGTGACCGTAAAATCGAAATTAAAGTGTCCCTTATTCATTGCAGTGTGCATTTCATGTAAGGTCTTGTCGGATGTCAGTGGTGCTGTAACTTGTAAAATATAACTAATTTTAAAAGACGTTAATGTACTCACCAGAACCGAAATTGCTTCTCAGTGTTTGAGCAGGCACAAGAAGTCGCAAAGAATCCAGTTTCCGGGGACGCAGTCGATAATCCTAATTACCAACAAGAGACGATGCTCTTCGGTGGTGCAGGAGAAGTGAAACGACGAAAGACAGAGCTCGTTTTGAGGGACGTCCGGCACCAACACGGGCTTTGGATCGTCTGCTTGTCTACTCGATCGACTACAATGTGCGTGCGGTGGCTGAGCGCCCTGCAAGTGGGCCGTCCGCTGTAGCGTCACTGTCGAACGACGTGTGCTCTCATAAATCATAAGACCCAATAAAATGCCTGCACGCATGCTCGCGGAAAACCCACAACGTTTTGGGGTTATTTCCTTCAGTGAAATTCAGTGCCCAGAAGAAAAAAAAGCGAACAAGTTGTTCTTTCCTTGCAGCTGTCTTCCGGGGTTTTTTGTTCACTGAAAATTTTAATAACAATACCAAATATTTCAGATGGGACGGAAGCATTGTTTGAACAATGCTTAGGAGCTGGCAGTCCCGACGACAAATACTTGGCATTGCTGGTACACAATGCATGAAAGATTGGGTATTCAACTGAGGAAGGAGTCATTGAGTTCGTTAACTGATGTACACCTTTGGTCACCTGCAAATTGCTGTTTTATTGTCTTTCAAGTGCATGAATGTTAGGGGCCTACATTGAAGTCAAAGGATCGTTTCAAAGGTAAGCATACCAGCAAGAACCATTTGGGGTTGCAGCGCTTATAAGAATAAAACTACAAAAGTTCTTTAAATGAATAATTATTCAAATGTCCCTGGACATTTTGAAATCCAGTGGCGTATCCAAGTCTCAGTTGGAAGAGTATGTGCCAATTATATTTGTGTCTCAAATGATTAGCCTTGTTTTCCATCTGTTACCCTTCCCTTTAAAAGGTAAGTGCTAGTGCCGTTTCGGAAGTGTTGGCGCTTCAAAAAAAAAAACAATGGCATCATCCTCTAGAGTGAAGACCAACGTGCCCCTGTGGATTTATTATTTTTTTTGGGAGGGGGGGTCTTGATAACCACCAATGGAATAGTCTGTAAAGATGTGAACTTTCGAAGCAAGGACTAAGGTTGAAGCAAGCTTTGTTGCGATCATAAACGGCACCCTCTACAAAGTAGTTCAAAGGGTCTCTGTTCGTGTCAACGTTTTGAAGAAGAAAAGTTTTGATAGGTGGACGCGAACCCTTGACGAGGTACGCGCATATATATGTATGCATATATATAGGGCCCTAATGAAATAATGGTGCATATGCCCGTGACAGCCGCAAAAAATAGTTCGGTGATTTTTAAAGGATCAACCTGCGGTATGCAAGTCAATGCATGGGATATTTCTCGGTTGAAATGTATCAATCATTTTGCATTTACAATAACTGTATTACATGTATTTTAAATCTCTAGAAAACTGGAGGGCCAAAATTGTACACTGCGTGTACACTGTGCCCTGCTTAGATGATTGTATTTCTTCAAAAGTGTTTCATTATAGTATGCTTTTTGATGCATGGGATAAGGGCCTATTTACCATTCGACCAGAGTGCTTACTGTCTTTGTCCTCCGACAATCATCCCCCTCTGAGAGCAGGCGCAGATGGCCACTTATAAAGTTTGTATTTGTGGTAGCAAACGCAACATTTTGCATGGACACATCACTACTATCTGGAATTCCTGCACTAAATTGAGTTATGTCAATCGGTTTGTCCCATGAGAGGACACGCTTAAGGGGGAAAACCCTAATTTTGAACTTAAGTGTGTCCAACCTCTGCCACGGATGGCTTCCAAGGGCTCAGCATCCCCAACCATTTAGTCGGAATGTGTCATTTTCTGTCTGTAGATGAAATTATCACTCTTTTCCACAGCGGCCGATCGGAACTCTTTCCCCTGGTAATTGAGCAAATACCGCTGGAGCGCAGAGCCTGCCAATTCAACAGATCATTATCTTGCCATTGGGAATAGCACCGGCGGCAGCAGCTGAGCGCATCATCAGCGTACGCTGTAAAGTGATTCAATCGGAAGGGGGAGGTGTGCCCCTGCGCTGTTTGTTGTCTGCAAGCGAGCGAAAGAGGGCGCCCGGAGTGATGGCAATGACCGTCTAAAGACAGCGTGCTTACACAAAAACAACCCAAAAGTGGATCGTATCACGAAATCTGTTGAAAAGCTTTAAAGTCAAAATTTCCAGATCTCCCAAAACACAGAGACACAGAAGCTGTTGTAAGAATGCGACTGCCAAAAGGATGGGGCGGCAACTTCTCATTTTTAACCCTCGGTAGAGGTATAACCCTCGTGTTCTTCCTTTCTGGTTTATAACTAGTCTATTTACAAAACTTTATACATGGGCATAAAAGAACAAGTACACCGGAATTTGGGTCTACTGGGCAAAGTTGCCTCTAAATTGTGTCTTGTGGCCAACAAGAAAACACTTTATGGGAGCTATTCAAATGTTGTGCCTATTCTAAAAACACCAGGGTCAAACAGACCCGGAATCTGGGTTCCATGGGGCCTGATCCTTTTCCGGGTCAAATTATGACCTGTCGTGGGTCATATTTGACCCAGCAAGCATCAAATATGACCCCCCAAAAGGGTCATATTTTGACCCGGAAAGGGGTCAGGCCCCATGGGACCCAGATTCCTGTTCAGTCTGACCCTGGTGTATAGCGGAATCATGTGGCATTCTCACGCTGACCCTGCTTGCTCTGGTACTTTCCACACCACGCCCACTTCACACTTCAAATAAGCTCAAGCTAATTTAAAGATATACCAGGCAAGATATGGGACGGAGGGGTACCACCCCTTTACCTGTCCAATCCCTATACACGCCCTAGACTATTGTTACCTAACACATCCCCCTTAGAAGTCTGTAAAGAACTAATCAATACACACGCCAAAAACAGAAAAAAAGGGTTAAAAATGTTACAGCTGTAATCCCATTAATGTGTGTTTGCGTGCTGACTTTCTCTTCTTCTATTCCTCCAAGGTGCGTGCCCCGTATTCATGTTATTACCGAGGCTCATTTTTCTCTTTGAAAAATCATGTTAAGGTGTTTTATTTATTTAGAGGAGACAATACGATTATACTGTTTCTGCCTGGCTGACTCGTCTCGTTGTTAAGAAGTTGTTACAAAAACAGGGAGGACATACGAACGACAGAAATAGAATTTCAAAATGGTAGAAAAACAAACGACGTTCAGTCAATGTTGCACTGTCATTTTTTTCGCATGCTGCAGTGTCATCGTTTGACGGAGGTTACCAGTTCACAAACGAAGGCGTTGTTGAATTGTTTACCCGGCCAAGGAATAGTTTCGGCCATACTCTTTGGGTTACATTGGGGCACTGTTTGTAGCAGGAAACGCATTGTGAAATCAAAATCATCAAAAGTACCGTTTGTTCTGGATTAAATCATTTCCAAAATTTAAGTAGTCCCATTGAATCTACTCCCTTGGGGTGCACGTTTTCCCTTTACACCGCTCAATCGAGTCAGTAGTCGTCTAAAAGGTACTACCAGCATTTTCTACTCGTATTTATTGCATGAACCTTTGACAAGAATTACTATTGTTGATTCAGTACAGTATACTATTATCATATTTTCCCCTTTCTGTTGCTGTTTATTTATTCATCTTTTATTGCTATACTCTGCGTTGGCACTGATCATCATAATTATAAGGCCTAGACTTAATGTGCAAAGCTGGTAATGCAGTTTTTGATCACATTTCCATTAGCGACATCGTGTGATTTTCTTCATTCTTTGTCACTTACCCGTTCGTTAATACCTGTGGGGATTCGAAATGTGTATTTCTGCACTAGTTTTATTTTTCCCAAAGAAACCTTGCTCGGATGCAGAATTTCAGATCCTGTTAACAACGTGTCAAGCGCTAAAGTCAAAGCACAATTTCCCAAGGATTTTGTTTTGCTCATAAAAATGCAGTTGTGGGATATTGCCTCCGACCATTCTCATGAGCAAATGTACGGCATATCCGGCCGTTAAAACTTCAGTTCTAGTTTATGAGGGACAACCTGGGAATTTTAAGCTGTCATGCGGTAGTCGATTCAGATAAATGATTCTCGAAAAAGATACATCTATGTATATATATCTTCCACTGATAACTTCTTGAAACAGCTTGGTTTAAAAAACGCCAACTTTGAAATGTTACCGTCATGTTTCATTTCAGACTAAGGGGACTAATAGCTAGCAATGGGGGTCTGTTATTTACGATTAGTGATTCAAAGTAGTTTTCCACGATAGAAAGTAGGTTTGCAGTAGCACCATGGACGTATCTCTTTTGTGAGTATTTGCGGTTCTGAAAAGAACCAGTGGTACTCGACGTTTCGAGCAGTATGCTCTGCTCGTCATCAGGAGAATGCCGGATACTGACTGGGACTGGAGCTTATAGTAGTCTGGTGGAGGATTCTGGAGACAGGGATTAATCCGATGATGCGTGAAGGCAGGAACTCTGGAGAAGGGATTAGGCTGGCTCGGTGATGCGTAGGGGGTAAACTTACTCAGGTGTGGCAGTACTGATAGGGGTGTGGATGGGTAAACATGGGTGCCAAGGGTAAAGAGGACCCAAAGGCAGACTAAAGGAAGAACTGGGGCAGGGTGCCAAGGGTATAGATGACCCATATTAAGGCGAACTAAGAAGGGTTCAAGACTTTTTAGCTTTCCACGATTGGCAATTCCGTGAATATTTTACTACGTCAGTCACTTAGCTTCCTTCGGAACGTATCGAACTTAAGCTTAGCTTCTCCGGTAAGCAGATTTTCAGTTCATGTTGCTTTAAGCATGATGCTCCTGGAACGTGACTAACTGCTGTACAATCCATAGAAAATAACGAGGATACGACAGAACATCTAAGATGTACTGAGAAGATTAAACTACTGTTCAAACAAATTAAGAAACGTGAGCTATTATTAATGAATGTATAAAAATATCAAGGAACAAAAACTGAGCAATTTAATTTAAATGCTATTAAAATGCACTTCTATCTTTGATTAAGAAACTTTTTGAAATTTACTAGTCACCCGAAATGTTTGAACCTATAGCTTTGTATAGCACTTGGGAATATTTACAATGTATTTGCACACTAATCCAGGCGCCAAGTTATTTAGATGTTATTGGCATATTTACTTTGGCTGTTATGCGTATACTTTTGTCATGCTCGGTAAAACAGGGAATGCCTTGCGACTAGCACTTGGTCAGTCATGATGTCGGTGATCTATAAGCAGAACACTCAGTGGATCACGTTGGGCCGCGGGAGGCTAGGTTAACTATAACTGGAAGCAGTCACTATTTGTATAATAGTCACGGCTCGAGCTTGATACACACTGTATTTTGATAAGAGCTTTTCTACCTCAACAATTCAAATAAGCTTAATGAGTGGTTTGTCAAATCAAAAAGCCCTCATCCTATGAAACTAAGGTCTAAAAGAACTCTTTACGAAGTAACATGCAAAACTAATCTCCTCAAAAATAGTCCGGTCCAATATTTTAATAGACTTGTTAATGACGCTCTGAATGCACCTCCATCATTATCATCATCATAATCGTCTTTTCTTAATCCATGTTTTAAATTTGTTGTAAAATGTTTAATTGGATTTGTGTGTTTAATTTTTTGTGCATTTGCTGTGTCCTTGTCTTGTATGTAATATTTTAGCTGACCTCTTTTATTCTGTATTTTATGGATAAATGTTGTATGTGATTCATATTTGTAATTTTACTTATTGTTTTTTTTATTTCAGTCTGTACCAGTTTGTTTATATTTTAATGTTTGTAAACTGTCTCTAAATTGAGCCATCTGTCTGCAATTTAGCAGGTTTTTAATAAACCAATAATGATAATAATAATAAAACCATCAAAACGTGTATCGGAATACGAATTTAGGGGTTTTTAAAAAGGTCATTATTTAAAATAATGTCAAATTAATCGTTTTATGATACTTTTTCTTAAGTTTCAAATGCTACCCATGTCAAAGAAATCGTTTTTTTCCCCCTAATACATCGACGGATCCTGTGGCAGACCGAACGTTATTGTCCTGACTGTGGGGGCCACATGTATTGACCGGGTCACTGTTTGGTTTTTACCACTTACAGTGCCATCGTCTGTGTCTCATTAGCTGATGAAAAACTGCACGTTCTGGAATCAGTGTCAATCAGAATGCGCTGTTCTTATATATTTGACGTCTCGTATAGACCCAAGTTTGATGACGTCACCGATTTGTTTTGGCCATATTGGATTACATCGTACTGCAAACAGGACGCTTTTGTAGATTTAACGTCACACGAACGGTATGTTTTTGTAAGAGGCCCCATCTATGCATTTATGCCCTGCCAACATGGTGAAATTGTGCGCTGTATTTGAATGCGGAAACAGGAGAAATCGTTAAACAGTCACGTTTTTCTACATGCGGTATTATTGACGTGAGAAGGTGACGCGACCCGCGAACTGTAGCAGAAAAGATTGACAGAATGGCTGTCACACATCTCGGGTAACATTCCTGAGAGGACCCCGCCTTACATCCGAATACGCTCGGACCATTTCATATCAGGTGCCATGGTGTACAATTTACGACACACTTGCATCACCAATGCAAGGGGTGCTGTGACAACACGACGCGACTTCTTTCCTTAGGTTGCCTGTCACGTCTTACCGTATCCTACAGTGGCAGAGAGTGACGACACCATGGGATGCGGTGGCTGTAACCATCGTATTTTGCTATGCATGCGGAAATGGTGACGCAATGCGTCGTAAATAGACCCAGTAAAAAGCTGGGGGAAAAGCAAACTTCTTCAATGGTGGGATTTCATTATTCACTGAAAACGCGGCTGCGACAACACTGAATCAAATACCTTGGTACGTGTTATGAAAAAACTCTATTCTAAGGTTGCCATCCCCTGTGAAAAATGTTATAAATTCAAATGACTGGAATTGACACTTGGTATTATTTACGAGATTTCGGAACGCGTCAAAATAATTCATCTTTAGATCTTAAGTAGCCATTAGAGGATAAGTGTTGCACAACAGAGCGTATAAGGACGTGCCACAATCATCGGGATGCTGCAGACTTGCTGACGATACACGTAGGAGTTTTGGAGACAGCCTGAATATGAAAGGCTAGTGGTGTGAAAAACCTCTAACCCGTTTCACTCCACACTTCTTTTGGTTTAATTTTAGTTTTGATGGGAAAAAAATGCTACACGGTACAGATGTTTCTGCGTAGTCGTTACGCTTTCAAAATCAGTACTGCAATTCCGACAAAGAAGGAGATTAAAATCCTCCCCCACTTGGGTAATTTTGAACGAAGATTTATGGTTTAATTGGAACGTTCTCCAAAGGTCTGCAAAGTATCGTTTTATGTTCTGCATGTTGACTTGGTTCTCCATATTTTACTTTGCTTTAATGCACCGAATGATGCCGCCTGGCCTTTGCCAGCCGACTTGGTTTACAGAAGTGGAATGAGTAATGATCGAATTCACTCCGCGGCTATTTTAATGTTTCTTTAAAAAACCGATTTCTCACATTTCGTTTTCCTAACGAAAGCTAACTCTTGCGGTGTACCAAATGTGCCGTTACATGTAGCCTTCTATAGGTAGTTTTCGCCAGCAGGTTAAAAGTCGACACTTGAAATGGTTTACGTCGACAGAAGTGATGTCTGTGTAATACCAATACCGAAAGCCAACCGTAACTCAACAAATGAAGGTAAAGTGCCAAACATCTTAGATCCCACCGAGGCTCCGGGCCAAAGGCATGTACCACAACGGTCACTGTTGGGCAATTGGCGATAGTTCCCCTTCGACCTTTCCATATTGAAAATGGCTTCGCAAACCAAACTGTTTGTGCAAGCACTATATATACTTGAGTGTTTACACTTGTTTGATAAACACATCCTGAGTTCGTCTTTCGGGAAAGCACACGAGAGGCGCCGCGATGCTTCTGTCCTTTCGAAATATTTTTACAAACAATGATTCATTGCATCTATACCTTAAGTGAAAAAATATCATTGATACTTGAATAACACACTTCTAATTGCAGGTATTCTAAGACTCCGTTTTAGAATGGATCGATGGTAAATCGAGGCTCAATGCAAGTTTAACTTTTGGCCTAGTCTACAGAAATCATGAGTTGATTAAAATATTTATAAATTGAGAACCTCCTTCTCCCGATTACTCTCTAAAGGCCAAAGAGTGAAAAAATCACTCTTAAAAGGAGTGAATTCTCTGTAAACACCAACTGTAAAGAGTAAAAACGACACTAGAAAGAATAAAACCCACTCTAAAAAGATTGAAAACCCCTCGAAAAGAGAAATATTTTCACTCTGCCAAGGAGCCAAATAAAGGACAACTCGAAAAAGAGTTGTCGTTTATAATGGCCCCTCATTTCGAGTGATTTTCGCTCTTTTGGAATCCCCCCCCCCTTTCTCTTGGAGTACATTTATAAGAGATTCGCTATTTGCCTTTATAGATTGCCATTTACGTAGTTCGACTGTTCATGTCATAACAGATGTGAATGTAGGGAATACCAGTCGTCCTTACATTTGGCACGAACCAATGTGGTGTTATGATAACACAGGGAAGGCTTGAAACATCCCTTTCAGCTTTAAGGCAGCCTTACACCAGGCATTTTGACTTTCACAGAAGATTTACAAGATATCTTCCAGTCGCAACATTTTGTGTTCAAGTAGTCATCGCACGAAGCTTGACTATATTCCATAGTATTGTGTGTCCTGCGCGTCTCTACATTTAGTTCGACAGGTTTTTCTTTCGATCTTCAGGCATCCAGAATTACCGAAACTTCTGCGAACCGACTTGCCAACCGACTGTGGCTTCAGTATCCGGTCCGATCTAAGTTCACGGAATTTGAGACTTCCCACACGGGTGTTTCAATACAAAAGCACTTTCAGCTTCGGAAGCATCAGATACAATGCCGTGCAAAGCAGGGTTTGTAATATCGCTAGTATTTCCATTTGGTCAAAAGGGCGTCTGAATTCAGCCACAGCGTGTGCCGAATCCAAGATTTGGGAAACGGCCTTTAAATTTTTTTTTAAAGGGCAGATCCACTGAACAGGCATTTGTTTTGCTCAGTTCAAGCCCTCTCACACTGTCTGTTAGTCAATGTTCCCCTTTTAGTAACAGAAATCACACAAGTTTCTACCCTCGGTGGAACAGGATTCGGCTTATGCAGACCTTAGAGTCCCCGGCCAAAATGGGGGGCACTGAGGGGGGTGCATCTTCATTTCAGTGGCAAGTGAAGACAGCCTGTGTCTGTATGAAATTCCTTCGCACTTTAGACAAGGCTATCCTCGAGTTTCCATGGAAACGTGCAAGCTTTTCGTCCGTGGTCCCGTGGAGGGACAACTTACTAGCTTTTCTTGACGTGGCTCAAATCATCCGCCGGGGAGTAGGAAAAGTCTGCGTTTCGCCGGTTCCCTGGAAGGTTTCCACTGTTAATCCGCCCTTGCCGGTGTCTGATCCTACCCGCCACCCGCAATAACATCCCCTATTCCTAGGGGAAGAAAACGGAACTCTTTTCGCCCGAGGACGGGAACATACTAACAAAACGGCCCCGGGGGAAGAGGAACTAACAAAGCTGATTCGAACCACACGGCGGGGATAATTTGGAGTTAGTTTTGCAATTAACTACCGACTACGCTTCTCTGGGGAACTACCCTCGCCTGCGCAATTTGGCAATAAGAATTGCATGAGAATTCTGACAGCAATTTCCATCAGAAAAAGGCTTCAATTTAGATACGCTCTTCTCGATGTTAACAGCCTCTATATTCTAGCCCCTGAATGTAATACTCCTTATCAGTACAGGTCTTTTAGCTTGGTACAGAGCCTTGAGCTTGGTGTATTGGTATATTTCAACCTTCACTCACACTGTCTTTTCCACTTTCGCCTATATGACTGCTTCTTGAATCGCTTTCAATGATAAATCATTGAATCAATTATGATTTCTTCAATTGTTCTGCACAGATTAATGAACATTGATAAATCATCTGGTACAATTAACACACGGGTTACTCACATAGGCTGTACTAACTACGCTGGAGAAAAGCAAGCACAAGGCAATTGTTTTGGGAAGTTAGCCAGCCGGAACGCTTTTGAGTTTACAGGTTACACGGCGCGTGGTAAACGGAATTTCGCGCGGAAAAAGCACACATAGTTGGGACGACAAACCATGTTGACAGGTTGATGAGCCGCTGTGTTTAGAGACGTAAGCGATTTTTTCTGAAGCTACAGCACGGGCTCTTGCCAATCAGCGTGCTCGTTACGTATGACGTCACAGACTAACTGCCGAGGTTGAGTGTGTCCTAGTTATGCTTTCCATTTCTCCTGTGTGACGCTAGCTAGAACAGCCCGTAATTGCCATACCAAGCAGTTTACGTCATGTCAATGTAAAATGTTGAGGCGCGTGTCGTTTTTCACCACCACATTTTTAGTGTCTGCGCACATGCGCCCTAAGAGGGCGAGAGACTTTCGTCTTGAAGTTCTTATTATGGGGTGTCTGTTCTAATCCAGTAAGGATACTGTACACTGTGTATCTCTTTATATCGCAGGCCTGCTGCTGCATTCTAAACGGCAAATCTGGTTCAGCACCTGTTGTTCAATTAAGAGTCCTTCATCAGATTTGGCTTTGGAGAGATTTAGATGTGCCAGACATCAGAATGTTAAATTTTTCACTTTGACGAGGGCACTAGAACCAACGGCACACACATTTCAAAAATTATGCAGTGGGGTTATTCACACTTTTCCTCCTATCTGTCGTTGTAGGTATAAACGTTTCAGAGGGTGATAAAGTGCCTTTGCATTTATCGCCAGCAGGACTCCCCTTGGAATTGATGGGGAGCCGCCAGTGGCAGTACGGACAAACATCACTTACCAGAAATCTTGTCTCCTTATAGTCTGCTCAGCGGTTGACTGACACGCAAGAAAATTGCTTTTTTATTCCGCAAACACAAAACGATAAAAATTGCATTTAACAGCATTCCGCACTTCAAAAACATTTTGGGTCGTTGTTTTCTTTTTAAACAACACAAAATGCTGCCTGAGATGTCTCCATTAATTCAATATTTTTTTAAAGGTAGGAGTATACAAATCGAATTCTATTTCAGGTGATGGGCAACAAGACGAGGGCCTACATGCACAGACAGATGAGGTGTTTTCACATGGTACTTTCGATCGCTGGAGACTTTACGGGCTGTGAATTAATTAATGCGGGTTAATTCTTTTAAGACGAATATTCATGTTTTCAGAAGTTTTCAAAATGGTTACGCTGATGATGCACATACTGTCAATTCGAACCATGGAAAAACAAAGGAAGCAATTTCCACGTGGTCGGACGAAACAGGAAAGGTTTTCTTGCGAGATTTTTTCATCGATTTTTTATCTGTAACAACGTAATTCCTCTTGTGTGGGCATGGAAACAGAAGAGACAAGTTTAGTATTCCAGATTCGTTTTTCCAACGAATAAACTTTGATTTAGTTAGAGAAATACCCACAAAAGAAGGGAAGAGTTCTTGACCGTCTGCTTGCTAAAACACCGACGAAAGATATGATCACGAACCCTTGATGGTGTATAAAAACTTTTACTCTTCGGACGGCCTGGTTAGCGATATTATCTAAAGGGTTTTCCTGAATCTCGCCTAATTTTCCAGTAGAGTCATTAACCTATATATCTCATAGACTCATTGATCAATTTTGCTCGGTAATTCACAAGGAGATCGCTCTGGAATGAGGCACAATTCTCTTTAGCATCTTAATTTTGCCAAGGTTTTTTTATTGGTAAATTAGGCATCGGTTTCAATTCAATAATAAAGAGTGTTTAGGTAAGACTTTTAATGCAGAATTTCGAGAAAAATACAAGAGAAAAAAATTAAGGGGGGGCTGGTTCATAAATAAATGTCATCCGTCATATTTAGTTCTTCGTGATAATGTCTTCAAAGTTGCCATGGGGTCGGCTTTTGCGGTCATTACGAAGTTTGTCAATGCCGTATGTAGTATGCTATATTTGCCATCGTTGAATAGATGCTTTGCAACATCGGTTAGGTGAAACTTCATTGTCCCCAAAGAATTCACCTTAGCTTCATCCTCGCGTGTTGGATTCCCAGGATCAGCGCTCACAGTCTTCAAAGTCAATAGCCTCGAACAAAATAATAGTGAAAATAGTGACTGCTTTCCTTGCAGGTAAGGATCGTGACCGGGATTTTTATAACGTAATAAACACTGGTCACATGAGAGAATAGGAGCTAAAACGTGCAACAAGCCTGGTCTCAGCTGACGACTTTATGGCTTCCAGTTTATAGAGACATCCGACGGGTGCAGGATGTGTTTTCTGGGATCTGAGGTGTGGGTCATCTCGCGAGGGAATCACCCATCTCTTTAATCACTGGTGTGCTGAGATGGATCGCGTCAGTTTATCCCCAGGGTAGCCCGTTAGATTTGAGCATGCACCTTGCAGGGTGAAGTGTGGATGCAACACCAAGAAAGCCGATACCACCGATATGTATGAATAGTTTCCTCGTGGTAAAGAGGCCTACACTTGCATAATTTACTGACTTCGAAATCGGAAGATAGCCTGCATGCTGATATATAAAAAAATTATTGGCGCATATAAACAGTCTTAATGAAGCAGTCGCTATAGACCAATGTTTGAACGCAACATAAGCGCCCCCCCCCGCTGCAAATGGCAAGAAGAATTGGCGCATAGCACAATGACGTCACGCTTTGTTTACATGTGCGGTTTCCTGTGGCGGTGAGGTGGATGCGATCCGTCAAGTCCACGTAGGAAAGTGGACAGTTCACGCATAAGCAAAGCGTGACGTCATTATGTTTCAGGTTTTTAGGGGGCTTCTGCAAAAATAGTTCACCACACGGTCACCTGATAGGTTTGTTAGGAGGTAAATTACGAAATTCAATGCTCTCGACAGATTTGCGGATACCGTAGAGGTATCAATATGGTCAATATGGCAAGAATTCCCGGTTACTGTACTCGCAAACGAGCCTCAGATGTCTAGCTTACAACGCACAACGTTCGTCAGTAACCCTACGAATGCAAGCCCACTAATCGAACACTAAATTGTGTCAATTTATTGACAAAACTGTGTTAATTTACAGCCCGCTGCAAAACTCGGCAGCGCCCCGTACACAGTTACAATACTTACAAAAAAACTGTACGTGGGACGCACAGTAAGATGTTCTTTTAAGGAAATTCCCAGCGTCTATAAAAGCTCGAAACTGTTTCAAGAGCTACAAAAGGAAAGCTGAGACACATGAAAGCTTCAAGCTGGAGTTATAATAAATTATGAAGATTAAAGGTCCCATTGTAGGCTCTGCACCCTCTGAATTGTAAATTTCTAACTGCAAAAGCAAGGTTATTGCTGATAGATATGTCGTTAAGGGTCCCACTTGATCCGTCGACAAAAGCTTACCCGTGACTGAGAAATTATTTGATTTGTGATTGATGAGGAATTTGTGACCTTAGAGGAATTTCATTTCAGTGTTCGAAATTACTTTGACGGCATAGATGCTCTGAATGTCACTTAATAACACCTTTAGCCTCAATGTATATGTATTTTAATGTCTATTTCGTCTTCATTTGGGTTGAAAGGAGGCGTAATTACTCAATGGAAATATCGAATTACTAGGAGGAATGCAAGTGAAGTTGGAAAGCATATCTGCTTTGACGAAACATGCTTATTTCCAAGGTAGGATGACAGATTTATCAAAGGTTAGTGAGTATTTGGTTGAAAAAATTGAACAGTTCAACCCTCAATTTTTTTTTTTTTTTTTTTTTTGGAGGTGGGTGAATTTTTGGTTTATCCCCAAAGCTAAAAGATGGTCCACGTCTTTCATTTTTATTTACCCCTATCACTATAGGAAAAGCTTCGAAGAAACACATACATTGAAACTCTTCAGCTAGAGAACATACTTGTAAGATCACCCAGTTCTTACGAATTTCAAAAACATTTTATTCTGCCCCTCCCTTACACAACACTCCTCCAACGAGAGGCAGTTTCCTCACAATGGAGTCTTAGCGTGGTAGCAACCTCGCAGGGGAGTTGTTTTGTTCGACAGCGAAACCTCTTTTCTGCATACCCTTTAGAAAAAAGGCACTGGCCTGTAAGATGGCAGCCATGCAAACCCTCTATTGGTGTCAAGATTTGCAATTTCGTTGGACAATTTGATCTGCCAGTCGTTGCATTTTTGCCGGAGGGGGAAAAGAGGAATCGAAGAACCTCTTTCAAAATGTCCGTCTGTTAATATCGGGCTTCCGAAGGGAGCCCACAGCGACGAAAGCTTTACTTTATCGGACACATTTACGTCTCCTGTCCTACAAGCGTAGCTCCTGAGCAACTTTCCGGGGCGGGCAAGGGAGAGGGGGCTAAAATCTCTTCATATAGCTCCTCATGGCGTTTCTGAAGGGTGACACTCAATCCACAAGTTTTATCGCTTCTAGGCAGACGGGAAATGAAATTGCCCCTCGAAATTGCCTTTATATCATAATAATTTTAAAAAAAAATATTTAAAAATTAACCCTTTGGGGGCGTATCCCCCATCCGTTTGGACAGACTTATGTCAGGACCGGAAAGGGAATAGGCGTTCAACACATTCTCCAGCTCTTATTAGATTTCTTGACTTTCATATCTGAATTCAAATAATATCGGTAAGGGCCAAAACATCCTTGATTTGGTAAATTGTCTTTAATCTTCATAATGACATTTTAACAATCTTTAATTCTTAAAGAGCAAAACACGTCCTTAGAGCATTGGGAGAGTTTTGAATGGTTCACTCTGTAGACTGACGTGTATTATTTGTATTTTTCAGCCTAAATGAGCGAGTGCATGGTGAACAATAATTTACAAGCAGTCAGATGTCAAGGAAAAACGTAATTTACCTGTCCGTGTGTATTTAAAGAATTTGTGACAATGGTAGGACCACAGCGTATCGAATTCAAAATGTGCACAAAATGTCAAACGGGTGTGATGGTTTCTTTACGGTAACGGCATAGAGTAATTGAACTCTAATGAGAGGCTTGAACGAAAATTCCGAGTCGGTCAGATTCGCGCGGACGATGGACCGTCTGTTTACATTTTTCGATTGCAATATCAACATCGGTCATGACGATAAATTACATACTCTAAACAAAACATCTTGTGGTACACCTCTCATTGCATGATGACTTCGATATAACAATACGTGGACTCAGTTCCAAGAGCAGCATATCTAGTGGGTGTAGTTAAGCGTAGAGGATAATGTAGTTAAACGAGTAAGTTCGTGGCTTAGGTTTTGAGCATCATTTTCTGTGGGATATCACTGCCAATGATGCATAGCTCTTAACTCATATAATCCTTCATGACACACTCTGATATCAGTAAATTCACATTAGCCCTCCTGTGAGTATCCAACTTACTACAATTTAGCGCAGTTTCACGCCCGAATCTATTCACAACCAAACGTATATCTGTCCTCATGCACTGCACTGCCCCATTCCTGCCAGTCATAATTCAAGCACACCTATCCACTTGGGAATGCAACGAGCGATCATGAGCGGCAGATTTTGCTGACAATATTAGCCGTGGACAGACAGTTGTGAGGCAGTTGAAGGGTTCAATTGGCGCGTGAACACTCTTAACACAATGAAGTCCTTGATTTTCTAACCTTGGCCGTTGCCAACGGCAAAACGCTTTTCTTATATAGCTCAGCAGGAAATCCCGACACCACTGCGGTTTATTCTACAGTCCTAATGATGGTTATAACGAACTACCCAAAAACAAACCCTGCATGAAACAACATCGAGTCCTGTTTACCAGTTACTGATGCACGCGACAATTTGTAATTCGCTTTCAAGTACGATATCTAATTACTGTTGACTATATTTAGCCTGATTGGAGACGGTAAACAACTCCACAAATAAATTATTTTCTATGAACATTGATACCCTTACAGAAGACAGTGCGGCAACTATGTTTACCTGTAAACTTCTTATGCCAATGATTGGTGGAGGTATAACGTTAATTCTCGGACTGGCTGTCGGGTTTTGTTTTTGAAGGCAAAATCCTGCAGCTGCTCGAAACAAAGAAGAAACTGGCACGAATGTCACCATAAACAGTACACCTCCACCCCCTTCCCGACAATGCAAATTGCAAAATTAAATGTCGAAGCGTCACTTTTCTCTGTGTAGGTCCCATCCTTAACCAGCTAAAGGATTCGTGAGAATAAGCCTTTTTCGAGTTAAACTTGAAATCTAGTATTCTGGGTTCAATGAACATAGAAATTTGTATTCTACATACTTAAGACATTGTTTCTTACCTCGTGATTCGGGGCAACCTTTTTCTTCTTTACATAAGAGACGCCTTGCACCAATAAACCATTTTCAATGGAGAAGAGCACAAAGCAATTTGTCCACTCCATAGTTGGTGGTCGCTATGCAAAGCTCGTCCCGAATCCCGAGGTACAGCAACAGCGTTTTTCGTCTGGGGGTTCAAATTGTAATGTTTATGTGCGATCAGATCACTCAGTGTATCAGATTTTATTCAACTTTAACTTGCAAAAAGGTTTATTAATGCTAGTCTTAATTACGTTTGCACATCAATGGCTTACAAATTGCACGCATATGCGTATTCATTTCACCTCCAGTTCACCGCCCCTTACATAAAATTGTGAGGGATCATCCATAGCATCTTTGAAATGCCCGCCAAAAGCCTTAACGTGCAAATCATACGATTCCTATCATTTTAGCCAGCAATACCTCAAATTCACTCCAAATGCAGTTTGTATAGCGATAAAAAGTTCGATAAGCTATGCCTGTCGTCAAAACTAATATTGCGCCGGGACTTACACAACGAGCAAGGCCATACCACGCAGACAACCTCACATATTCTGGGCATCTTCACCGCTAAATAAGGCTAAAAGGAAGCCGTGTGCTTTATACAGTCCTCATTAAACTTCTGAGTCGAACAGGTGGTTCCTACAACTAGATAAAGTTCCACTGGGGCTAGCTCTAGTTCTATGTATCTAAACCATCCGTTGGAAATCGCAATTTCCCTGATTAATGATAGATATTATTATACATGTAATTTCGAAGGAGGTTTTGGTTGTTTCCTTCAGTCAGCACAATTGTTTTCTTGTATTGCTAATTTATAATACAAATGCCATGTGCCTTAAGTGGCAGGAATCCGCCCCCAGTCGAAATGTTTTTCCTGTATCGCTGCAGTGCATTTTTATTGGGAGTTGAGGCTTGGGGAGTTTTACAGTAACTCTTTGCGGTCATTTTAACACGATTTTGGCATAAATTAGTATGGCGTGCAAACTTAACACTTAATCCCAGAATAGAGATATCTCTATTCCTGGACGTGCCAAGTTAACATTTATTCACGGAATAGATATATCTCTATTATTAATGCCTAATAGAGATTTCTCTATTCCTAATTAATAATTATTAATAATAGAGATATCTGTACACGTGGATTAAACGTTAACTTTGCACACCATAAAATAGGTTAGGCTTGCGGTTGCACCATGTAGAAGAAAATATCTCTTTTATGAGTGTGTGGTTCTGAGAAGAACCGACAGTGAACAACACTCGACATTCAAACAGTATACTCTGTTCGTATTCAGGTGTCACCCTCCAGCAAGCCTAACCCAATTTAGTACTTCCACCATGCATAGCATCAAGTCTTATCTACGGTTTTTGCAAAAATCGAACATATCTTTCTCACGCAGCGCGCACCTTCTCCACTGCGGTGCTCAATGCACGCGTACTGGCAAGCATGTAGCAAGTTCAAATGACAATAACAACAATAGCATATGTGTGATTGGGTTCAAACTTCACATTTGTAATGATAAGGAGTGTCTGATTATGCATGCATGCCAAGTTTCAAAAACATTTGGTGTGGCATGGTCGAGTTCTTCGGGGCCGGATCCGTCCCTTCCCCCTGGCTGTGAGATGGGTCAAAATAACCCGACTCCTTGAGACTTAAGGTATCAGGATACAGGATGGAGTTGCTATCGTTGCCAAAGATAACGGGATATAAGTGGAATATCCTATGAGATAAAAAAAACACAACGAGCTGGTAGTCGGGAGCAGACGAATCCCTAACAATTTGTTTGGATCAGGTGAGTCTCTTAAATGGCCGAGATCAGGTGTATCCCTATTATTGGTTGGGATCGGGTGTATCCTTAACTTTAGCTGGGATCAGCTAGACGTATATCTGTACTAAGCATAAGGATCAGGTATAGCCATCATGAGGGCTGAAAACAGGTTGTATTCTCGCACAGTTGAGATCATACCCAAGGGGTTTGCTCGGATTGCCTGAGGAAAATCTCCGTCACTGGCACGGTGCGTTGGACGTTACGAAAAAAAGAGATAATTATAGGCTCTGGTCACCAGACAACAGACTTTGTCCCGTTGTACTTTGCTTATTTAGATATTTTGATGCTCCAACAATCTACGTCTGCTTTGGGGGTAATCCTTCAGTTGTCAGTGACCATAAAATGTTACAATTTCTTTGTTTTATACTTTGGGAGTTGAAATTGCAGTTGGGTAAAATCCACAAATGGATATTCGTAATTTGTGAATTGAGTCATGATTGCATATAGTAAAGCTATGCATGTGATGTCCAGTCGATGAAAATCACAGGTCAGCTGCTGAGGACCGGCACGAGAAAAAGTCAGCATTTGCCAAGAGCCTTTCAAATACTCTAGGATCGAGTTTGTTGGGGTTTCTCTGAAGAGTACAGTCTTTGTGGCGTGAGTCGCATTTCGTTCGAGTTTCATTATTCTTTTCCGTCAAGTGCAACGTTGCCTGAGACAATGGTTGCGGGTCAGGTTCCGCAGCTTCCCCACTACTTTGCAAGGACTGCTATCCTTGCAATACGAATACAAGAATGAGAATAACCAGCAATGATACCTTAGGAATAATCCCGTATGTTTTTGACGCCCTTGAACCGTAAAAGGGCAACACCTAACCCAAACGAGATTGGCTATAATCTTTTCGTTTTATCCTAACCTAACAAATTATCCAACAACGAGCAAACAAACAAACTAAATGCTCTCTTTTTTGTACCAAAAAACGTACCTGGAAATGACTCTGGGGTGTTTCTTTAATGCTGAATATCTCCGTAAGGTTTGTTATCAGACTGCACAGTGTCTCCCAAATAACACTTCTGTTAATATGCCTGGGACGTTTCAAGAAATAAGTCAGACAGGATTTATGCCTCATGTTTATTCTTTCGTAGAATCCTTTAAGTGCAAAAAGCGGAGGCCGGTAAAAACGTTGATCCCCGCAACGATTTTCATGAGGAATTCCTGATGAATGTTTTATTGTGGCCTACTAATCGTCCATTGATCACCGTCCATTTCCCCTATATAGTCATCGCATTGCACCAGAACGTCAAAGTATCCAAACCTGCGCAGAAAATTTCCTTTTAGGTATGCCTTCACTGACCAAAGGGCAGCACTTACACGAGAAAGAATGTCAATCTATGGCTAAAGAGGATAAATGCCCGATTCCCCAGACGATAAAAGAGAAGACTTCTCAAAACAGTCGATTCCAGGAGCTACTTTTCAGTGCGCAATCAACAGTTAGTAGGTGCAATTTTGCTATGTAAAATAAACGGCAGGACATGCAAATAGGTTGGAATTTGAGGGTATTTGAGTGCTTTTGTATTTCAAACTGCCTTCAGACCCACTTATTTCCAATCTCGCCATAAGCCTTCACCCTTAAAGCAATTCCTGTGTAAAGAGCAAGTTCAACATTACATCTTTCGAAAGTAACTCAATCAGCAAGTCGAGCGACTCTAAGTCGAGCGAGCAGGGCTTATACGATTTCATCGACAAGTGGCGTGCCCCCAATAATTAACGAGAATTTTGCCCCATGTTTCAGTAGCGTACCCACCTGATACTGATCTATCGCCAAGTGGGAAGGATTGTTTCAAATTCAAATCAAGATCCAAATCAAGAAATCAACAGACAACAAATTCAATAGTGTTGGGAAAAAAGCATTCTGGAGTCGACTAACATATCAGTGTCTTAGTGGCCTTCTTATCTCCTACTAAACATATTTTTTTTGTAGCTTGAAAACAAGACACCTTATTTGCGCCAACTCTGTTTGTCATACAGATTTGTGGACATATTGACTGTAAGCCTTTTATCAGAGATAATGCAGAACTTTCTGTGTATACATAGCAAAGAAAGCATGTATCAATGAAGACAATCGGTACACACGGCTCTTGCTACATTTGTCACAGCAATTCACTCCTAGATTAAGGACGAATCCGAGGAGACGTCCGTCGATGTTTCGGAACCTTATACATTCGGGCGCTTTTATTGCAATCGTGCAGGCGCGTACGTTAGGGAAGTCCATCACCTCAATATGGCGTACAAAGTTAACATTTGATCCGCGTATAAAGATATCTCTAATCCTAGATATGCCGGAATAGAGATATCTCTATTTTTAATGGAGATATTTGTATTCTTAATAGAGATACCTCTTTTTATTATTTATTAATGTTAACTTCGCACGCCATACCTCACGCATGCGCCCCTTCTGCTTAAAATTACGGCTGATCCGACGCAAAAAATAAGACTTCCGATTCAAGTTGCCGGCTGACTTGCCACAAATGGATCCTCAGCAAAAGTTTTCTCCATGAAACGGATAACAACAGTGCTTTCATGTACAAGTGTCACTTCTTTGTAGCTAATAAAGCGTGGACATTGTGGAGAGACCTCGGTACTCAAGTGAAGTCGCGTATTAATAACGGAAGGAATTGCCACAAAAGAACAAAAACCTAACTTATGCTTGCAAAACAAAATAGGTCCATGACCTCGCTTAATGTAAACTAGCGGAAAAAAGCTGTCCCTCATAATGGTTCCTAAATAGAATGGTTCATCCCTTTTTAATTACAGTACACGTAATTTGATACCTTCATCCTTCAGCGACAAGACCTTTGCCCAAGAGAAGAATGGCCCAGCCCCCATTAAAACTTGCTCTTATCCGAACCCTCTCCGCTCGTTTGCTTTTGAACATCGATCCCACACATAATGACCTTTACCAGCACAAACTTCGGTTTGCACGGGTAGTGCCTTGTTGTTGGCAGACCTCACATCGAGGATTTGTTCTGGGCAAAGTGGAGGGGGGTCAGTCTGCTACGAAGGGGGCGCTGTTTTGAAAGTGTAAATGCCGAGCAAAGAAATGCAAATGATGACATAAAGAGCGTGCTGTGTGTTAAGGCGAGATGAAAGGGAGGTGGAAAGGTGGGGGCACGACGAGATCAGAGGAGGTGGTCTGGGTCAACCGACTGGAGAATGGAAGCCCTTTAACTAGTTCTGGCTATAGCAGTGATTGGCAGCAAATATAATTGAAAGAAGCCCATTAACATTTTTCTACCCTAGATCAGAACTCTCTAAGCAAACTTCACGTCACCTATATAAACAAAATCTCACTTGTTAAGAGATCTGTCCAAATTACAGTACAGAAGCCATGGACGAGGTTGCAATTGCGGTCAAACCAAACTTAATTTTGGGAAAATATATTTTTCTCTTCAAGGGTCATCAAGGAAAGCAAGGTGTAGCTTCTCTGCGCCCCGTTCAAATACAAACGGCACATCTCGGACTTGACATCGCACGATCTCAGCTCGAAGCAAACCGCCAGGGAGGGACAAACCATCCGCCTAGTATTGTCTCTCGGTCTCAAAATGCAGACTGCACTTTTGTGCCCTGCTTTCTTGCGTTGGCCTAGAAAACCTGAAGGGAACCCGAGCACCGTGAAATTCGTCCGTCCTCTCCCGAGGTGGCCCCGGGGCCAACCGCGCAGTTGACAGGGTGTTGCAAACAACTCTCCGTTTCACGGCCGCAGGCACGGCCCGTCAATTTGCAGCCTCAGCGAGACTGTAAATAGCCTGTATTACGTCCGTAGGCCGTACAAATGATCTGAGAATGAGCTGCTGCCGAGTGAAGGCCTCTGTTTTCCCCTCCAAAAAAGTTCAAGACCCGGAAAAGGGACGAGCAATCTGACATCATACTCTGACAATTGGCGTTTGTCTGCGGTGAAATGTCGTCGCTTTGTTTCTGGAGGAGTTCACTACTGCCTGGTTAGGGGGGGGTAGTCGCTACAGTCATCCAGTTCAGTTTGAGATGGTGAGAATGATCGCGAAGATGGTGATGCTCTCTGCGAAAGGGAAGAAACTTGGTGAGCACTGTGGCAGACTCACAGGGGTCATGAACCGACCGGTGTCGTGAAAACAGTGTTGCGTTAATTACAATACTGACACGATAAAAGTATCCGCGCTGTCTACAATCTGAACCTTGATTAACCGTCGTAATTTCCTGAAATCCATCAACCGAATTTCAAGAATCGATTATGCGGAATCGACACGGTAGGGTCAAGGTCACTTTCGCATTACACGAAACGAGGCGCCCTTTGAGAGGGATGTGGCACGGGTTTCCTGAAGAACTGAAATGATGCTGAAAGTTCTTAAGCAATCTGTGAAAATCACATGAGGAATTCTTCAGTTCGTCACAGTGATCATTGCTATTTATTGGACTTATTATGGTCAGGGATGCATAGAGGAACACAGTGGAGTAAATTCGGGCTGGAAACAGGGGGGCTAGGAACATGTAAAGAGGGGATGACTTGCCCGGTCATGAAAATTTTAAAAAGCGGGGGGGTGACTAATATGTATTCCGAATGGCATATTTATGGCTTCTTAAATTCTTTTTCCTTTTTTGAGTGATATTGAAAAAATTTTAGTTGTTGGAAGTCTGAATAAGTCTTTACAATCCGCTTTAATGTTTTGCTCACCCCCGAAAAGTTGGACAGGGGGTGATTCAATAGCCCATCCCTACCTCAAAAAGTGTGGGTGGCATATACCCCTGTCCATCCCCGTGGGACTTGAAATACGTTGAGGAGCAGATTCATTATTAACCCTAACACTCCTCAGTCCTCCAACAGGTGAAGGATATTGAGGAGGGTTAGGGTTAAAGATGCAATGGGTACAAACAATATGCAGTAATATCAGCCCCTAACTTGATTCGATCTCTCAGGCTCACAAATGACCACAAACGGTGCTCCAAGATGCCCATACAAGAAGGGCGTTGGAAACTAAAGCAAAATACCTAGTCATGGTTGAGAACTGTTATAGATATTGGCGGTGGTTAAATTATAAAAACTGTAAACAAAACCGTTATTGCACGTTTCCTTCCTTAAGCCTTCATCTCACAACGAGGAACACGCGTTTATTCAGGCATTTATTCATTTATGAAACAGGAAGCGTGTTCAATCATATTTTGCGGCGTACGACGGGGCCGTAAATATCGCAAAAAACGCAATACACGTTGTTTGTTGACCGTCATATTCCCCGCCGGTCGCTGAAACAATAGAAGTTAGTGCTCCAAGTCAGGTCGCGCGAGTTTTGCTGCAGCATAAACAAACAGGGCTGGAGTTGCGGCACGTGCGGTTTTCTACAGCCACCTTTCCTATTTTCATGTCGCGCGCTCACTTTGATGGATGGGTTTTAATTTAATTCGCCAGATATTGGCCATGGGATTATACATTTGGGTAGCGGCACTGTCATGCACGGAGTCCGGACTACAAACATCCAGGAAATACTGCCAACGGGAGTATATTTTTTTGTGTCCTGACAGCAAACATCCAGGAATATACATCCAACGAGAAAGGGCGCTCAACTACCGAAGTACACAATATTAATGAGACCGCATTCCAGAATTTTTTTGTCATTCCACCATTGCTAAGATGTAATCCCGGCCTTACGTGATTGACAAGATGGAAAATCCATTTCAATGAAACAGTGTAAAGATATTTCACAATAGCTAAGTGGCTACTGGGTGTACCGTAAGTAGGCTAAGACGCATGTCTTGTCTGAGAGATGAACAAATACATGCTGAATATGTGAGTAAAATACATTGAACGCTGTGATTGCCGCTTCTTTACCTGTGTTTTCCTCTTCCTTTTTGTTTGTTGTCCTCTTTGCATTTAAATAATAGCGACACCAACAGCATCAACAACACACCAGGCACTTAACAGGTAAAAGACGTGCCGAAGTTCTCTCGTCACTGATGACAATCGCCAGGGACCACAAGACGGTGCCGGGTGCACATTACAGTCCTAACATTACCTCTACGATGCAACGGAATATAACAAAACAAACCCAGCCAGCACCGCAAAAAAGGGGGCAAAACCTGTGGCTCTACCACTTGTTCAGCTAGCAATAACAAGTTCAAAATCAGCTGATCGTGAAATGACAGCAGCTTTCTTTAAACCGCTTCGAGGTATTATCAACTTGGACAAAAAAGGCGACTACAACATTTTGTGTATGATGTCTATGTAAGACGTATAAATCGGACGTAGGCCTAAGGGCAATAGCAAATGGTCTGTTTTCCCATTACTATTTTTTGTGATAGAAAACAGAAATTTAATGCAACAACTAAAACAAACGCTGTTCTGTTTAAAATTTCTCATTAAAAGACACCAACGTCTGATAATAAGGCTAGAAAGTGTTGAACCATAGTGTTTAGCAAGGGGGCTGTTTACATAAACCTACCAGCATCCATAGTCTAAAACTCCTCAAATAAAAAATACGATTCAATTAAGGTTATTGACTTCAGACGCCCTCGGTTAAATCACGAAAAACTGCATGGTGCGCGCAGGAAAAAAGATACCGTCAAGAAAAGTGGGAAGTCGGTCAAGCTTAACCTATTACGCAGAATGTAAGGGTTTTTCCGTTTTTCACTGTCTACTCAGTGCTGACACTTGCGCTCAGTACCTAATCGAGTTACAGGTAATCCAGTGCGACCAACATAGTGTTGGTACAGGCAGGTTTATTAGCTGGGCCTTTTACAAGACGTTGTCAAATCGAGTGCTTCAAGTATGAGTTGATATCTGCTTTTCCATTTTAGTCTAAGGACTGGAGCTCCAGGCAAGCAAACATTTTAAAGTGGTCAAGCGGCGCTCCACTACAAAGACAATGATGTTTCCATGCGGATTAACTTAGCGACTGAAATTTGCCATCCTTCTGAAGGTAATTTTAATGAAATAAAAGAAACAAGTGCTTACTGGTGACCCGGTGTACGAGAAAATGAAGATGCTGTTTTTAACAGCACCCGTAGTGCTGTAATTCGCTAACGGTAGGGGGGGGCTACAATCGGACCTAGAAGGTCAGTGGCCAAACATAAAGAATCAACCGTCAAGTATCGTTTGTTGTGAAGCTTTTGGACCGAAAACAAAATTGTCATATTCATTTTGTTAGCATTTCCATCTTGGTTGAGTGTTTCGAAGAGACTGGGAAAGGGGACACTATTAAGACAAAACACGTCACATAGGATATGCCTGAGGCAGTGTTATTACGTTTGTTTTCTCCAGGCTTCCTTAGCCAGGTCTAAGACTGTATGGACTTCGACGCCTGTTCGGCTTTCCTGCTTCAGGTGCCATTTCCTGTGTAAACGCGACACGCTTCGGAAGACCCCTCCTATAGCTTCGCGCAATGAGATCTTCTTCCAGGTCAGCGGAGCACGAACAAGTGGATTAGTCAGGCAAACCCCAGTCAACTTTGCCGTTTCAGAGGCGGAGTTATTCGCCGGCCTTCACCGCAGAAAGCATTCTTGAGTGAAATGTGCCCTACGGCAGAACCTCCTGGAGCGCGACGTTTTCGCCACTCATACATGAGACCAAAAAAAAAGGCTGCGACGGGTATTGAAAATTTCACAGACGTTAATTATGTCCACTTCCATAGACGTATTTGCTGAGCAAAATCCAGCAGCTGACCAGTTACAAGAGATATGCAGTGCGTGACATTTTAGCTGGTAATCTACTTTTGTTCAAATCTTTTCTTTACTCATCAGATGTGTCTACAAGTACTACGAGGCTCCCCGGTCAATCAGAAAATGACGCGAGGGGCTACCGCTGACTCAAGGACGCTCTTTTCCAATGTTGTTGGGTGCACGATTTCTCTTTCTGACCACCGTATTTTTCATGGCCGAAAATTTTCGTGAAATTTCCAGGGGGCACCCCTGGTGCATACGTTAATTTTCTTCAGAGGGCACCGAGAGCCGATGGAACTGCGGTTTGAAGACAAGTTGTTGACATTTCAAAATTTAAAGGAGGGGGGCATGTAGTTACGCCACTGAAACCGAGTTGCTATGTGTTTGCCACCATAGGACAACGTAAAGGCATTGAAGCTTATATGTTCCAGATGTATGGTAAAGTCAATTAAAGCCGACAATGTTCGCGGTTTGTGTACTTTTCCCGAGTTGGGAATGCCATGCATGTCAAATTTAATTTCCCTATCCATTACTCTCGAGTAAGTCGATGCATCGCCAAGGCTGATGAATAAGATAAAGTTGGAAAATTTGCTCTGCGACTTTGTCAATTTAATTGAACAAGCTATGTGAATGATTTCCAAATTATTCTGCTCATAAAGAATGCTACGAGCCTAAACACATCTGCTCTGTCGTCAATACTGCTTGGGATGCGTAGTTCATAATCTTTAAAGGGCAGCTATAATGAGTTTGTGTTTTATCTGAGGCACAGTTTTTCTGCAACTTTATACTCTACTTTAGTGTATGAAAACTCTTTTACACTCCTGTTTGCTTAAGCATTGAGAACTGCGCTTATTAAAACTTTACATATGACCCATGCTTTCCTGGACAACTGAGGACGCTGTTGCTGTGATGTCATCTCAGGAACACATACTTCAGTGCATAGGTTTTTCTGTTCAAATTGTGAACCCATAATTTATTTACTGAAAACATTTCTGAGAAAGGGGTTCATGTTTAGTTATTCCTATGCATATAAATAACAATAAATGGGCAAAGAGAAAATTTCGTCCAGCAAAGTTTACAAAAATGCATTACTTTTTCGTGCACAAACAAATGTGAAATTGAGTCTGTCTTCCTGGTATGACATCAGCAGTTAAATGCCCTTTGAAATCATGAAACAAAAGTTTAAAATAAGGTAAACTGAAATACAAAGGTTTGTTTTACAGGTTTGTATTAAAACAATTAAAACTGATTGCAGCTACCCTTTTAAAGGAAAATCAATGTTATTCCGTGCATAACGCAGGTGCATATTTCAGGTGGTGAACACAAGCAAAGCGTTCAGTGCAGCGAGTTTGCTTGGGGTGAAGTGTGTAAAAATTTTGCGATTGCGTAGGACGAATAAGCATTTGTACTCGCTTTTGCGCCGGGCCTTTAGTCTTCAAAACGAATTCGCCAACATTTTCCTCTAGCATAAGAGGGCAGTGTCTTCGCTTTTAGCAGCAATATTTGATCGTTCATTTTTACCAAGATATCTGTGGCACTACCAATACCACCATGGACTTTCGAGCCTTTTCCATGTAAACAGCCTAGAGGGCGCAGTTGGTGGCGCCCAATACAATTTAATGCGCAAGTCGGCATTCAAGCCGAAAAAAAAAAAACTGATGCATTGATGTGATCAGAAAAGATCTTTCAGTACACACTATGTGATTGAAGGACAAATACCAACTACATGTTTAATACCCGGGGAGAAAGGTTGACATTGGTGCATTGGACTTGTGTCAAGGAAATGCATGTTTCAAGATTTCAACACTTTTGCAAACATCCATCGTCCAAAACCAAATTGGTTTTACCATGCTCGCATGTAGTTAATTATGTGAGCTACAATCAGAGGCCTGTTTTGTAGATTGGTCTCTATCTAATCTTGTGGAGTCGAGACTGTGAAATAAAAAGTTCGGTATACCCATGCGTAGTTTCTCTCCTATGCCATATATCCAGCAAGAAATGAGACAGAAGGGTACCCCACCCCCAACATGTCCAATCGCTATACACACTCTAGACTACTGTTACCTAGCAGATCCCCCTAGGTGTCTGAAAAGATGTCTCTCAGTATCATATCTCGATTCATATACTATGCCATGGCACAGTCACCTTACGCTGCGAACCTCCTGTGCATTAGATGTGGTAGCTACCACCGATTTCAACCCTCGTGCCTGGTCTTTGCTCTGAATCGGCTGTCGAGAGTACTGCATAGCCTCCACACACACGCATCATCAACTCAGACATTCCATTCAAACGAGGCACTTACAATACGGTATGGTACAATGGAGTTGACCTGGCCGCCCAAGAAGTAAGTCGAGTTTTGGGTTTGGAACGAGCCCGTGTTCCAAAACAACAGAGGGGATAAAAAGGCTAACTCTGCCTGTGTTTGCGTTAACTCACCCGCCTACTTGGTGCACGTCCCTCCTGTAAAGAAGGATCCGTCTTGATTTTAATTTCAGAAAATTGATTTGGTACTGGACGTCTATCGGAAGTGTGTCTTGGGGACTTGGCGAAACCTGCACACGATCAGACCTCAAGGCGGCCATGTGCATATGCTACCTCCTTCCCGTCATTAGCTTGAGATGAAGGTTGAGCTCATGGGAATCACATAAGCTTGAGGTGAAAGTTGAGCTCTGCGTACTTTGACACTAGAGTTGGGGATTTGTAGATAAGCATGGTTATGTGGCGCCCTCAAGTGGCTAGCGGCAGCGTGCTAACCAAGCGATTCTTCATAATTCAGCGCGTGCTATTCAGTAATTCCGTACTCTTGAGTGCGCGGAATCCAGCAATTCTATCTGATTGTGTGCAAAATTGATAACATAAAAAATCACAAGAAACAACGACATTCCAACTAATGATAAATTAAATAAACATATTTTATTCATCATTTATAATGTACAGCTTCATTTACGATAAGATTATACAGACGATATTCTGTGCATACATTAGTTTTATAAGTAACAAGGGTTAACAATTTTGTTATGTACAAATTGATAGGTACCCAGCGACTTTTTGAAAATACACAGCTGTAAAAGACTTTAATCGTAAATTTATTTGTCAGACTATCCTCCAAGTTCTTGAATAGGAACCTTCATTACAGATACGAAAAGAAAGGTTGCATGGAGTCCCTATTACAGTCACAGGTCTCAAAAACTTGAAGCCTATCGCAGGCAATCCAATCTGACACAAAGTCGAAGTTAATCAAATAGAGCCACCACAAAAGCAGTCCTTTCATCCATAACTGTGACTGGTTTTGTTCGAAGGACTTGCAGCTGGACTTGAGAATCAACTCGCAAAGGGACTTGTGATGGAGCCAACTATAACACTGCTTGTAAAATTGTGCTGTATTTGTACACATTATGTTTCTGTTCAGGTGGCTTTTGCAGGGTTCATGCAGAAAGTCTTGCGGAGTATGAGCCTTGAGCTGGACGAAAAGAAAGCGCAATTTTCCTAGCAAGGGAGGCTCCTTTGGTGGAAACTGCACCTCGCTGGTTCACAAATGACTATAAAATACACATGTTCAGGTCGATCCCAGCAAAATGAACGCTCCCCACCAACTGTGGCCCCATTCAACTGATGAGGGGTATCTGCTCAAGTCGGAAAGGTTAAATTCGATCGGATGTTTCACATAAACTGCTTCTGCTCACAGACACATGCCTGCATTGTTGATGTCTAGTGGCCTAGTTGCTGGATGATAAAGGCAAAGATGTGACAGAGTTGCAGCTTTTTACCAATTTGACACAAAAAGCCATTTGCGAGTTAAATTTGAATAAAATCTGGTACACTGCGTTCTTTAAATTCACGTGAACATAACAACTTGAATTCTTCATACTAAAACCACTGTTGCTATACCTCGTGATTCGGGGCAAGCTTTTGCTTAGTTACATAAGAGACGCCTTGTAACAATACACTGTTCTCCATGGATAAGAACGGCACAAAGGAACCAATCCATTCCAGAGATGGTGGTCGCAATGCAAAACCTTGCCCCGAATCACGAGGTATAGCAACTGTGTCTTTAGTCTGGGGAATTCAAGTTGTAACGTTCCTGCGCAATCAGATAACACATTGTATCGGATTTTATTCAAATTTAACTCGCAAAAGGCTTATTGTTTCAGAAGATCCTAAGGCAATAAGCCTTTTGCGGGTTAAATCTGATTAAAATCTGGTACACCGAGTTATCTGATTACACATAAACCTAACAATCTGCATTCCCCAGACTGAAGACACTGTTGCTATATCTTGTGATTTGGGGAAGCTCTTGAGTAAAGACCACCATCTCTGAAATGGTCTGGTTCCTTTGTGCCCTTCTTACCTATTGGAAACGGTGTATTGGTGCAAGGCGTCTCTTATGTAACTTAGTAAAGGTTTGTCCCAAATGACGAAGTATAGTATCAGCGTCTTCAGTAAGGGGAATTCAAATAGTTACATTCGTGTGAATTGAAAGAACTCACTGTACTAGATTTTATTCAGATTTATGTCGCAAAAGGATTATTCAGATCTCCTGCAAATGTTGCGTGCGCCTGGACCACACAGCACGATCACATGCAAAAGTTTCTTGGAATAGGTAGAACCAGTTCCAAGGTAGATTCAAGATGCAAATCATAAAAACAAGCTTGACATTCGGAAATTTAGGAATTCCTTTAGACATACAGAAATTAGACTTTTTAAAAACAACCTTTTCCATTCCGAATGTGAAGGAGAAGAGACTTATGGCATATATTTTCAGAGGTACATATTTAAATTCGAGATGCAAAAAAAAAATTACAGATTTCTACCTTAACATGTTAACATTGGGATCACAAATATAAGAACAACTCGAGCGGCAGGATACATTTAACTGAGGTAATGATCTTCAATTAAAGTGTTCGATTCTTTGAGGCAGTGGTCCGGCCGGTTGAGAGAACCAAGATGATATACACTCTCTGAAACAAGCGAGACATAAATTAGATTCATAAATACAAGTGATAGAGCTGCTCAACAATGTTTTTCTCCTCCATTCTTCGTAAGGCTCTAAATTTTTGTCGGTTTTAATTCGCCTTTCCTGCCGTATGAGGGCGCCAGCATCCCAACGTGGCCGTAGCCGTATATATTTCTCTACGTAGCTCCGAATCCGGCGTGAGTCCCCCACAAAAAAAATCCCTTGTACTCTTCAGTTTCTAATACAGTAAAACGTGCGGGGCAATCGATCATGAGTAATCATTGAAGTTACCTTCGATTTTTCAAGAAACGTCTAACACAATTACCAACATTGTAGGAATAGAATGCTGTAGCACGGACACGATTTGTACACTGAGAACTCCACTGCTGCCCCGCCAGTCGTGGACTAGTTGCAACAAGAACAAGTCCAAACAACATGCATTTAAATATACGCACCACTGAGTGACATATTTACTGTCTATTGTGACACGAAAACAAATCAATAAAAGGTGTAGAACGTATTAAACAGATACATGTAGAAATGCCCCACCTACTATCACAAGTACTTTCCGTGTCGCTGGAATCTCCCCTGAGAGCGCTATTTGAAATAGCCATGCAGAGCCGTACAGCTCTGTGGTGCTGGACCGATAGCTTCTTTTGTGTGTGCATGTTCATTTAAAAGGACGTTGGACAAGCAGCTGTAAAGCGTTAGAATTTACAGCCGAGGACAGAATGAGCAGAGCATCGGACAGAAACGAATGTAAAGGAAGAATCTTCAAACCCACTGGTAATGAATAGGCCCTACTTAATTACAGTCCAAACCCGTAATATATTGCTCAGTTCAGACGACATCCCATTTACGACGAAAATATTCCGTTGCTCCCGAAAAAACTGTACACACATTCTTTGGACAGATAACCAATACATAGAATAATGTTAATCTCCAAATCACTACTAATACAGTGCTCAGTACTATTATTAAGAAGTAAACAAACAAGCAAAACATAACTGTATGCAAGATCTTTTGAATAAATATACATTTTTACACTCCTGTAAGCACATGCTCTCTTTACAAACTTAACATACGTTGCCTGCACCACAGTATTACTGTCAACATGCTCACCCGACCAATCATAATGGGCCTGTATGAAGAGTGAAGAAATTTTAACTATAAACACGTCTCCTTCCTGTCTTTCATAAGTTAGGTCTCACTAAGAAAATGTGCTGACACTTTTCATTCAACACTGCCACTTCTGTTATTGAAAGCCCCTTGCCAAAAGTCGGCCCTCAAACACTTCAGGAGGGTCACGCAAAGCTCACGCATGCGTACTGCTGATCTCGTCGATAGCAGCCATCTTCAGCTGTGGAGGCAAAGCAACGCGTAGGAAAATATCAATCATTGCATTTAGAGGTTCTCTTTTAATAATTTACCACGGTTTCCAATTTACGGAAGAATTGGGAGAAATATCACACCACAATGATCAAACCTGGAAGTACAAATGATTCACAATAATTGCTCACAGAGTCAGGTTTGTCTTCAAATCTGTCAGAAAGCAAACAGGAATGGGAGCGTGGAAGCAATTCTGTGAACTTCAAAGAGGAAGGCTCAGTTTCATTGAGCTTCTTCGTTAAAATGGTGTTTTTTGCCAAAAATTTGCGAAAAGCAATAAAACTTAAATCATTTACATGCATCACACACATGACACTTTGCCAAGAAACTGATGTTACTTAGACAAACTTTTTCGGAAAAATTCACGTACTTGGAAGCTCAGACAACTTGTCCTAAGACTCGACAAGAAAAAACTATCCAAAAATCTATCTGACTCGTTCTTCGTACAATACAGCATTCTGGAACGCAGGACACTAGCTTTTCGGTCACCGATTCGATATCAACCATTATCAAAATTGACTGGCAATTGAATCTGGCAACCGTCGCCCCTTCCACAGATAGTTTTACACCTCTGCAGTCACAGACGCTTCCAAGCCTTTGATGAATAATCCATTCATAATAACATGAAACGTTTCTGTCATCTTGTTTCGGCGCCAAAGCCATCCCCAAATGATAGCACCGATGCATGGTGAGATTGGTCTTTACGTGAAAGCCATGTCCTTGCTAACCTTTCAATGGACTGGAAATTAACACACCTCCCCCTTAATGCCCTTTCCAGAGTGAAACAATTAAACGCATGGGTGCTGCTAGAGTCCAGTAAATGTAATATTTCCGTGGATAACGAACTAAACGTTTCCGGTCACTTGACTGCAGCTTTGAAAACAAGGAGCGACAAACACTTTCTGTGGGTTTATGTGGGGGATGGAATTCGGCACAGAACACCGGCAGAGAAACCGTTAGCATCAATGAAAACAACATCCCCCAAAATGGCATGTCGCAATGCAGTGTGAACTATTGGACACGCACTTTTGCTTAAAAAACCTGTGTGGGAATCGCGGACCAGTGTACTTTTCTTCCTAATCACAGTTTCACATCTATATGTCCCTTATCGCTGGAGTTGGGTCTATCATGAGGTTTGTAGAGATGGATTTTTACATGATTTGAGAACGATTTCAGAAAGTGAGGCGTATTTTTCGTGCAACATGTCATATTAAGCAACCTGTCGAAAAATGTTTTCCATTACAGTAAACAGTCTATAAATCTGTAGACAGTATGAAGTAGTCGTGTAAATGGCTGTAAGTGGAGCTATAGCCGTTTGTGCACACATTTTATTTTAACTGGATCAGTGCTTTGAATAAATATGCAGGGCGTCTTCAAATGAGTACCAAATTTTACAAACATGCCTAGATAGTCCGGTAAGATCCAAGGGGGAAAAATCTGCTCCAGCTCCGGCCTAAGAGGGCACGGTCGACGGACTAATTGGGTGATCAGGTTCAGAACCCATCTCTTGGATGGTACAACAATCCCGTGATGGTCGTGCGCACGCGTTAAAAGCCTCTCCGACCAACAGTCAATACTCAATAACCAAAATGCACTCGCGCTCAAAATCGAGACTGCGCGCAAGTGCACTTGCATCTATCGGAGTAATGGCGTTTATATGGATTAGTCGTCTCTAACCAAGCGCCTTCTTTTATCGTATTGCACTGTCCTACGAACTTACATATTCGTTACCCACCGCGGATCCATTCGCTCGGTGTGACGGCCTGTACGCCGCCCGCGTCGTGCTCATCTAGTAAAATCAAGAAAACCAGCGGATACATCAGACTTTGAACACAAAAACTGGTGACTTTAACACAATATGTTTTACGCAGATGTTAATAATTCTTTGTGTCCAAAGAGAATATCTCGCACTCCCGCTTGGTTCTGCTCGCGTATAAAAATGCGAACGAATGACTTTATGTTTTCAGAAGTGCAGAGAAGACAAAACCACATGACAGTGTACAATAAATTCACAAAAATGAAAAGATATCGACAAATGGAAAAAAATCATATAGATTTGCACTTGGGTAAGGTGAATTTAAACGGGTCTTAGGGTAGTCAGTGAGGGTACCCACGACAATCAGACATATTTGTAATCGGGAAATGGGACACTTACCTCAGTCGTGGACGTCAGGACGGAAGTTCGCCGCAGGAGGGGATCTCGGTAGTACCGCCACGTGGACCACTTGCGATGGATCGTCATCCTCACCTTAACATTATTGAAAAAGGAGCACAAAACAAAGCCACAAACAGCCAAATCACTCAACAATCCTGTGGATTCTGTTTCAGAGACAATGCGCATGCACCAGATCAGCTCCGGTATCTCTATAATATCTATTAACCACTAATTACGCCTTATATTTAAGCGTGTCTGCAGTTAGATCTCATGTCACGCTCTCCGGCTCATACCTCCTGATTCAAGAAGCAGTACATGACGCAGAGGAAGAAGCCCTGGTAGGAGTCCAGGAAGAGGAACAAGTAGTTGTAGAGGACGATGCTGGCCCGGCTGTCGCGCGCCGTAGGGTTGGGGATGAACCAGACCAAGTTGGCCACGCCCAGAAGAGGGATCAGCAGCACGGCGCCTTTGGCAGCTTTCCTGGAGAGGTGAGAGGTCATGTATATTGCTGCCATTAGACTGAAAGATATATCGTGTGGCATGGGCCCCGGGCTGGACCGAGACAGGGCGCAATTGTCCTAGCAACGGAGGCTCTTTTGGTGGGAACTCCTCTTCGCTGGTTCACGATCGACTATGGGATGCTGGAGCGGCCTACGAGTCTCTACCAACAAAATGAACACTCACCAATTGGCGCTTTTGGAGCGATGATGGGGTGCTCCTGCTTAAGGTGGGTGACATCAAATCGTTTCTTACTCCCAAACCTTTCAAGCGACGATTGTAACAATTTCTAGGCTACTTGTTTAAGAAATTTTCCTCCACACTAAAGGGGCATTTTTATATAAGAGCATTCCTGCTAAACGCTACTGAAAATACCTAATCTGTTTTGTTTCGCTTGAGTTGCTGTCTCGAAGCTTTGTCACCAGAACCCGAACGATATTGACCAGGAAGAGAACGTTTATCTATGGAAAACAATAACAAGTCAAGCAACCATTTATGTGACACGGTTTCAGATGTTTAACTTTTCTAGAATAAAAACTTCTATAGAAAAACTGCCTTTTCATTTAGTCAAACTTTTCCTATTTTAAGAAAAACAACAGGATTTTATTTGAACGGCAAGGTTTTTCGGTTTACTGTAAATGGTGACACTGCATAAAAGGAGAAACAAACATCGTTTGGGCAAAATTCCGTCACAAATCAACTTGTTCTCAGCTGGGATTCAAGAATCACTTATGGTGTCTTCACGCCACATACATTTGTTTTAATTTCGAAATATGTTTGCTAAAGCAAAAAACATTCCCGGCTCAACACTGGATTCTGAGGACGGACTCACAATGAGGGCGCCATTTCGGGGGACTTCTATGATCAAGTAGTACGGCGACACGGCGTGATCCTTCCAGCACCTGATTAACAAAAAAAGGCAGATCGAAGGATGTAAATCAGTGAAATTTTACTTGATTTCTTTTAATACAAGAAAATGGCAGTTAATTTGAACAACACTGTTCCTGCAAAGTACCTACAATCCCTGGTTTTGAAACCAGTGGTAGGCCTATGTCATATATGTACTCTATAATCTAAAAAGTGAAGTAGAATATAACTCTTTTTGAAAGGTTTTTCCACTCACTAAGACAGGGAGATCTGCCTTCTAATGAAAGTGTTTCTTTGGGGCTAATAATAAAAACGACGCAGGAATAGTGAAGCACTTTCACTAATTTTAAAGGGACAACTTAACAGGTAACCATTTATGGAAGTGGTCTTTGCATTTCAAGAGCATTATCAATCTTTTTAAATACTGCCATCTATCCTTATCCTTATCAGAACCCCAACTGCACCCCTCAATCGGTTATAAACCATTGAAGCTGAAAGAAAAGCCGTGTCTCACAATGCTGTATTGGCGCATCTCAAATGAATTACGAGCGATTTACGCGAGTTTTGCTTCGCTTCAGTCCTGCCACGACACGTATATAACCCGAGCATTTCATGCACGCACCACCACGCATTTACCCACCGGGCGAGCGTCGCGAGCGTTTCTGCAAACGAGTGGTGGAAAAGCTACTCGCTTCATCACGCTGACATCCCGGGAAGTACGCCGCGAACCACCTCCAAGAAGAGCATGTCAACATGTTGACGACATCAGAGGACGATAAGAGCTCTTGTGAAGTAGCCCCGGACCTTTCGACTACACGTGCTTCACCTCGGCCCTGTGGTGGAACGCTTTCTGTATATCGTCCTAGCAATTACACGATTGCGCCAAGCGAGCGAGCGCGGTAGAAGGGCCTTGGGCAAAGCACATCTCTGCTAAGCATTACGGTTCCAATCTGACAGCCGGAGTGCTGTGAATCCGACGGGTGTGACAAGAACCTCCAGGAAAGATGTCCAGGAATTTTCAAGGGCTAATTGCGCCATGGTAAGAGAGAGAAAGCAAAACCCACAAACACGATAGAATAGTCGTGGGGTGATTTTCCACCACGATGTCACTCATGCGCGCCAGGTTATTATGAAAAAATCCAAATCTAAGATACATGAACAAAGTTTGCGTATTTTTTTTCGCCAAATGGAATAATTAACAACAGAACCCTGAAAGAATTATGAAAAGTTCTGTTTTTGTCTATATGCAAATTCAGCAATTTCTGCATCCACTCGAACTGAGTGTGAACTGAGATGTTCGCGTCAAAATAGAAAAAATTTCATCAAAGGAGTCTGGATTTCATGCTTTGGTTGAGTGAAAAAACATTAAGAAGGATAATCTCTTCGAAGAGATTCCCAAGACGTTAGTGGAAGCAAACAGGCTGGTCTTATTATTGAGTCGCTGGAGGGCGCACAAAGCACGATCTATTATCGAGCATTATCTGGAACTCTTTGCCCAAAGAGATCACAAGAATCCTGGACATACAAAGTTTCCAAATTGCCCTCAACACACACTTCAATATCACCCGAAAGGAGAAGAAGCAAAATAAGTAACTATATCACAGATCCAAGCGCACAACCAATCCTGCCCTTGTAACCCCTGAAGAGGGGTGTTGGCGCAGAATCTATCAAGACAAGACATTAGCTTCCAGGGGCCCAGGACTATGCTAATACGGGAAACCGTGTATTCTATGCAGCAAGTCATCACTGGCCTTTGAGAGTACCTCTATTCACTATTGCTTAATATATTGTACAAGGTTTAATCGGAAAATCGGGGGCAAGGGTTATGCAAGTAGGGCCCCGGGGTATCGCTGTTGGCGCGCTCCGTCACCATCGGAGGAATCTCGAGTCTGGAACGCCGATGAATTACGTCTTCGAGTGACCCCCCCCCCCGAAAAACAACGATGAGAGGGGCACACGTCATTGACAAGCTGTCACAAATCGCGCCCTCTTGAGTCACCTGAAGACACTCTCGCTTTCTCTCTCCCTCTCCACGTCTGTCGATGGTTACAATGAGTGGGGGAATTTCAGAATGACGCAATCCGTCAAAATCATCGATGTTGTCGCGTGACATTTAGTAAATAGCGACATATGGAACGTAGGTATATTGCAATAATATCGAGAACAAGGGCAAACAGCAAACACGAATTTCAAACATTCAAGTATTTACGTAAACCATATGCCATCGACATAGGTAAATTTTTTAATAGAGAGACGTATGTGGTCAGTTCCTTCATGACGAAGTAGGTACCAAGAGAAATACCAACATGTTTATTTGGCTGATATTACTTCAGGTAATGTCGATTATATGAATCCAAGTTGCCAAACTCGCTGCGCCTTTTTTTTTCTTGTCCTTACTCGTTTTGTCTCCATCCTCTAAGTAGTCCTTGCTGATTACATCGGGAGCAAAGTGGCAAGACGAGGCGACACCCAAAAAGCCTGACCTGTCTGATTCCAATCAAGATGAATACGCCCTAGAAGGACGCACGAACGACCGAGTGCACCTGAGTGCATTTCGCTGGTCCCGGCACCGGCCTCACAGCACAGCTCTTTATCGACGCGTGCTGTTTTACAGAGCACCATTGGGATGGAATTCCTTTAAACAATAACACAGGTTAACGTCTCCGCGATGGGGCAGGGGGGGTGTGAAACGCGCGTATTGAATGAATTATATGCATATGCATTGTTAGGGCAAGAATAACCCGCAATGCTCTTTCTGCTTAGTACACAGTGCCTTGAAAGAGCGGTGACGGTGTACGTGGTAGTCGACGCGAGAGGGGAATAAAACGTACTCTTGGAGGCCTTTGACCCTTTTCAGGAAACGACACTACTGGAGAAAGAGGCCTGAATTGCACTTTCAGAAGCAAACGTTAATCGGCAGTACTAGACCTGTGGTCAATCAAATAGGCCACTCTGATCACTATTTTAAGAAATACAAAAACTCTGATACCTCGCAACAGCTTCCTTTTTCAGAGTAAGCTTTGCCCGAAGCGGATACTCCATCGAAAACCCATTAAACGAAAGACCTACATCCCCCACTGACGCTAAGTGTAGTATTCTCCTAAGGTCCTACACCCATTTTCACCACACCACGCAGAATGCCCGGGACGCTCCGCCTCTGCGATTCTGCGTGGTCGAACTGGAGAGTGCACCCGAGGCCACCCTAGCTGTCCCCCGATCGCCCGAGGGCGCTGGGCTGCACTACTTCACTTCAAATGGAACCAAGTTTTTTTTTTCAGAGCCATCAGCCGTGAAGTTTCAGCAGGGATTGATGGCAGATAACGCGACCACTCCAGCCACTGATGGCCGCTAATGGCGTGTCGCCACGTCCGGCACGAAGGACTTCGCTTTCTTGCGCCTGACATTTCAAGCCCTCATTTCCCTGAGAATGACAGTGCAACAGCCCTGCGGCTTGCTGCAGTTTTCCTCGCACGTTCAACATGCTAACAGAACCCTTTGTCAAGTAACTGACGCAGCCGTACCAAGTTGTTGTCTCACTACGGTGGCTGACGGCAGGCACCAGAGACCAGAAGGGTTGTTTTAAATCTTCTTTCAAACAAACGGCGAGCATAATGGTTTTTGGATATCTTTGAGCTATACCTGTAATAAATGGAGTTGGCTCTCTAAGTGGGGAGAGAGGGCGGGATTCAGGTTGGTGTAGTTGGTTTTTTCCTCGCCTGGCCACCTCTGCGACCTGGGTTTGAATCCCACCAAGGTCAACATGTGGATTGGGTTTTTAATTTCTGCCTGATTCCATGAATTTTCCCTGGAATATTGAATCAGGGTTTTCTTCCCAACTCTAAAATTGAACATTACTTTAATGTTTTCTCAATTATCACTTCATCCTGTAGTTGGCGCTGAAAGTGATATTGGATGGACAGATATAAATAAGTAACAATAAATAAAATAAATTTCAGTTGATGTTTCTTAAAGGGGGTTATGTATGCTGGTCTACATGTTCCCCTGCATATCGCTTGCCTTATTCTACAGAATCCGCGTTATGATTTTTTTCTCCATTCATTGCATTTGGAGACTCCAGGCTCGTATCAGACCGAGTCGCAAACCGACATTCGAGAAGGTCTCTCCAATGCTACAAACACTGGTCCTTCGAGCAGGAATGACAGAAAGATTCGCAAGAGGGAGATCAAGCAGATTTATTTCCAATTTTTCCAAAGGTTAACATCTGTAGCCCGGTCCCCTGAAATCTGATCCCAACCCGTCTGAGACAATGCGACTTAAACCCCTTTCAAAAAAAAATCAACACATCAACCGTTGAGACAAGTCAACATGACAACCACAAACTGTGTCCCCCAGACAGAAAAGGGCATCCGCGGGTAACCGAGAGAGATGTCTTCTCGCGCCTCACTGCACTTGGCTCTGCATCAATTTAACGGGAGAGACAATTTCGAGGTCAAATAACCTTCGCTTGTCACAACACCCAAAAGCAGCGAGCGGAGATTGACCTGATAATTCGAGAATGGACGGGGGAGAACTTGGAGACTTAACGGCGTGGGGGAAATGAAAGCAGACAAAACCAAGCACCAAAGCCAAGCGCAATCGTTGTGGCTCTGATTTCTTGGCTTGGCCTTGCGCAATAACTTAAGGTGATTGCTCAATAGTAATAGCCCTGGTAGAGCTGGGGGCTGAATACGACACACACACCCTTTTTTACCTTCAACACGGTTGTACATTTTTCCCACACTAGCTGAGCCCTTAGTAAATATTTTGGTACGTCTTTCCAGTCATTTTTACATCATGTTGCTGAAATCAAAGGTACTGTTCTCGCAAAGTGCCCATTTTTCTGAGACAAGTCAGCCAATACACATATAATTTTCCAATCAATACTGTGCTCAATGTAAGCTGGCTGGCAAGTGTACGGCCTTCAACTTCAAACGACCATAACACCTTGACCATGACAATTAGGGTTGAAACTTCACATTTCGTACTGATAAGAGTGCCTACCAAGTATTTAAAAGAATTGGGTATGGAGCAGCCGAGTTCTAGGGGCGGAACCCCCCCCAAGATGGTACGTCCAAAATAACCCTCTTTGAGAGTTAACATATGCAACTTGGTGAAACTATTTCCAATAAGGGTTGACAGAGGGGCTAACGTTTAAGGCTAATTCGAAGGCAAGCAGTCGAAATTTCGATAAGCGCCGAAATACCAATCCGTGGACTAAACTGCCAATATTTGGAATGTAACAAGAAGGTCAACATTGCAAAGAGAGATTGTAAAGGCGGTATGGATTTCTTCATTGAAAGTAATACAGTCGCACTCTTGGACATTCGTCCGCCAAGTAGGTTGTTTAAAGTTTCCTCAGTCACTAACAACAGTGGTCGTTATCTTGCTGGACGAGTCTGAACTTCAGTGCTTCACACGTGGTTAAGAGCGAAAACAAGTTTGCGAAATCTGCCGCCGCACTGCCACGCTTATAGCGTCCTTTGAGGGAGTTCTGAAGAACTGGCTTAGCGCCGGTAGCACTCAGGACCTGATGTCCCTCACCTCAAATACTCGACAGTGGAAAACTTTGAAGTTCTTATCTAGCTTTATTATTTTTAAAGATATGGGGCTAGACGGAGCTAGAATATTATAGCTGCGTATTAACACAACAACCGCGATTGGCCCCGTTAAGAGGGGGAGACTTTGTCCCTTTTTAGTAACTCCCCCGTCCTCGATTTTTTTATTAAAAAGAGAACTGAAGGGTGCAGAAGTAGCAATCTTCATCAAGCTGGAACACTATTGCAGAAATTCAATCTCTGAACGACAAGACACATTATTTACCGGAGCGTAGACTCTTCTTGGATCACCGCCCCCCCCCGTCCCCGAAAGCGCGTTGAACCCGAGGTTTGCCCGCACTCGAGCACCATCGTCACAGATGTACGCGGATCCGGACTTCGTCACTTACACGCTTTAGAATGGTTTTTCTGTGTTGACACGTTTACATTCACCAAATAACCACAGTCTATTTTCGGAGGAGTTTCTAATTTCACTCTATTGTCCACTGGAGCATAGGATAAGACAGAAAAAAATTCACTTTCAATTTGGAGGGGAAAACCTTATTTTGCACACTAGATTTGGCATACGAGTAATTTTACCACTTATTGTTTGAGTATATGTGACGAATAAACCTCTCTTTATAGAGTTAACGCTTTAATGTGTTTTGTTGTCTCAAAGGAATTCTTATACTTTGAACTGTTTGGCCTGTTAGGAAAACTGAGTGACTCAGTTTCATTCGTTCAATTCACAAATTAACTAAATTTAACCTGTAATTCATACTGGTCGGCCGTACATAACGACATGTTACCTTCAAGAAATTGCTGAAAAGTATCGTCTCGGAAACTGGCAGAGCGACAAATTCCGGAGATAACACGTTATCAAGCCATTCACCCTTTTTAGCAGTGTAGTATAGATCGACTGAAATTTCGGCTGACAACTTGTACAACAGCCACGCTGAATGAACACGATTATTTCTTTACCGGTCAATTCAACTGACGCCATAGTACTCAGGTGCCTGATCTCTGTCCGATAGCATAAAATCTCGCTAAATTGGCACAAAAGTCACGTGCGAGTCCCGGATTCGCGTGAGTGTCAACTGTGGAGACTGGCTCTCGCAGGCTGATGAATCCCCCAATGGGGACAATGCGTACAACCTGCTCTAATTAGTTCGTGCCTGCTCCCAGCATAATCCCAAAAAGCAAGTATTAAAACTTGAGTCCCCAGATACCTTTAATCGCCACTGGAATCACTTTCTGTCAGCCATTTTCACAGTGCCAGTATCAATTGTGAGACGATGAACTTCCAAACTCCACATAATCCAATCTGAGGGTACTTGTCTGCGGCCATGCACTTTATATCTTGCGTTGTTGTGGCAATTATTTCGTATCAAAGGCAAGGCCTTCCCCCCCCCATAATCCGTGCATCTTAACTGATACATCGATTCAGAGTCAGTGCGGTGAGGGAAAGGCAACGCACGTTATTTACACTTGGTGAGCACACATCAGCTGCAAATGGCCATCAAATGTGACGACACAAAGTTAGGTCTACAAATAAACCAGGGCATTTGATCAGGGCACACTGGGGTGCGTTTGACTAGCTCAAACCAGAGCATTTTGTGGGATGTACACGAGAGCGTTTGAATATCCGCTCCGAGCGCAACAAAAGAGGGCGTACGTGTGTTTGGTTTTTTTTAATGTTTTCTGTGTTTTTATTTCGGTAACGCATAAGCGCGCGTTTATAATAGAGATCAGTGGTGCGTTTGACGTGAAGCACGCTGAGTAAGCATAACAAATTTATTCCTGTTATGTGTGGTCTTTGCGTACACGCAGAACGCGTGCAAGAACCCGCTTGGAAAACTTACAACCACGTCTTTCTTTTGCAGCTTGGGGGTGCACTTCAACTCGGGGTGGATAGCCATCAGGCAATTCCCCATGTTTACATTGGGTCTCAAACTAAGCCTGTTCTGCACAGCAGTGTATTAAAACGATCCCACTGCACTGCGCTCACAATGCCAATGATTTCGGACTGAATGTGCACAAAAAATCACAAACTTTGGTACAGGCCAGTTTTAAGCGGCAGCATACCCCTTGGCATAATGTGGGTAGGCATCGACGTAGACTATTCCTGACTGAAGAAAGCGAGCACTACATAATGTCACCGCTCGCCCTGAAGCACTCCCCGAGTGAAGTGTTCTGGCCACGTGCGTGTACACCTCAAAAATGATTCATTACCTCTCGCACAAAACCCATCCTGGCACCCAGGTTCATTACTATTCACATCGTCACTACTTTTATGATTTAAAGATGATGGCTTACCTCGCCGTGCTGGTGTAATACATGGCTATAGCCCAGCTGATGACGATCGGGACCGGAAGAACTATTTGAAAGAAAAATTGCATTGAGACATAACTAGTGTAACTAACATGTTCTGCTCAATATGAAGTTATTTTCTTTCAATTATTTGAGCAGTGTGCTAGGAAATCCCATGAGCAAGGGAAACTGTCAGTGTGCTGAAGTAACGGATATTCGTTTGGCCACAAAATGACGAAAAGGTAAGGTTCTGGAACACTGTGTGCCTCGTGCACAGAAAGATTTCTGCAGGCTGTGAATGTCTGTTACCTTCGCTTGCACGCATGAGGATGAACTTGCCAGCGGTTGATTTTGAAATTTTGATTACTACCAAGTGTCTAAACTCGTCTGACATTTGCAGCAAAACCTTCGTCATATCTGACAGCCAGCTGTCAATGTCCAAAAAGGCCACAATTCTCTAGAGTAGTGGGTTTTCACCACGTTGTGACAGTGGCCACAACAAACAATACTTTCCAGAAAACGTCTTGGCGTCAAAGATGGTGAACACAAAGTGTTACGAGAGATGTGACGTTGAGTGCGAAGCATCTAGCGCGGGGACATAGATTCTATTGAAATAGAGGCGAGAGAGCGATTTCTGTTCCAATTTTCGATCAGCAAGTTAGAAACAAGCTGAGGCCAAGAAATGATGCCAACTTGCTTACGCCATCCAACGATGTAGTAGAGGAGGAAGCGGGGCTTGCCGAAGACGTTGGCAGACACCAAGCACGTCAGGTAGAAGCCCTCAATGAACATCCAGAAGAAAGCACACAGCCGGCCGTATTCGCGGATGGTCTCGAACGTCTCACACAGCACCGGCTGTGGGACACCAAAGGAAATGTGCCAAGACACTGATTAATCCGATTTCAATAAGAGTTTTGCATATACCCTAGGGGATTACGGTTTATACTCGTTTTGCCTTTATCAAGGCCCCAGATATAAATCGATGGGGCCAGAAGTATCCATTTCTTTTTGCTACTGACGTAGGCTAAATGTGTTCGTGTAAAACTACAGTGGGGCCGTTTTGAGACGATATGAGATCAGGAGAGCACGGCTTTGGCTAAATCATTTTGCTGAAATTGCATAACCTTTCAAATCGTTACACTGAGAATCACACATGTACCTGGCAAGCCACCTCTGGCCACGTAAGAGCACTACACGTGGTCAAACGGAAGGACCTCTTCAGGTTTTAATTCGCGTTTAGGTTGCAGCAAAAGTGAGTATTAATAAGTTGCAATAATATCCCCCTTGGGACCATTTTAAGCAGGTAATATTACTCATTCCAATCCCCAGCAAATTTGCGGGACATACTGAGTTCTACATTATTGATTTGGAATGGATACTTTTAGTCTTTCATATGAGTACGTTTTCTCGGTGTGTTCTAAATCTAGGGGGGCTTTGGAACATACCCCTGCTGCCGAAGGTTCTTCGGAGGGTTTTAATTAAGGGCTTATAATATTGCAGGGGGTTTTGAGCGAACGCAACAGACGGAAGCTTACAGTCAGATGAATGGTCTTGACGTCTATGTTCCCTTGATTTCTGTTGGTCTCCTTGTGTCGTCTGTCGGCCACCAGAATCACCTCCAGGGTCATTCGGATCAGGAAGGCTGCGAAGAAGTGCTTGTGAATCTTGATACGATTACAGTTCAGGCTCCTGAAATAAATAAAACAATGGAGAGATCACAGAGCCGTCACACAAAACGTACCTGTAAAGGCTGTTGTCCTATGAGCCCCGAGCTGGACCAAGAGAGGGCGTAATTTCCCTAGCAAAGGAGGCTCCTTTGGTAAGAACTGAACTTCGCTGGTTGACAAACTACTATGAAATGAACGCGTTATGGTTGCATCAATACCAACAGAAGGAACACTCCCAACCAACATGGCCCTTTTATTAGGGGTGTTTCTGATCAAGGTTTGACAACCAACCGCAAAGAACTGGTGTCCCATTTCTGCCAACATATAATCAGTGGATTATGTCACACCCCAAGTCAACTTTGCTCCTCTTCATCTGCTCATAGTATATAAATATTGACTGCTTCGATTGGCAGAGTAAAACTAACCTGCCTCGGTGATCCACGGGGCATTCTATTTTCTCTCGGGTTTGCCTCAGGAAAGTAATAATATGCTCCGTGGATCATCCAGGGAGGCTAGTTTAGTTAACCTCGAGATGAAGCAGTCAATATTTGTTTTTATAACACCTCTCCCACAGATTGTGCTTATTTCAAGCGATAAAACCGAGTAATTTGATCTGAATGCCCACAAGAGGTATGCCTATTTGAATGCGAAATTTGTTTAAAATCTACCAGCACTCTTTCCCAAACTACCTCTTTACGAAATGTTTGAACCCAGCATCGTGGCACTATCACTTTCGAATGTGCATTGCGAGCATACCAGTGCCGGTGGTCATGTGTAGAGTAATTTGGTTGCTATGGGTACATTACTCTTGTTGACATAGTTTTTTGACATAGTTCTTTTGGACGTGAAAAGCAAGACTGGCCGAAAGTACAGAATCTGTTGGTGATGTGTCATATAAAAATAATAATAATTTAGAATTTATAGTGCGCTCTTTCCACCGAAGTGATCAAAGGCGCATTACACTGAAAACTTATTTAAAACCAAGTACACACACAAAAAAACAATTTAAAAATCCAAGCAAACAAAAACTATTTAAAACCAAAGCAAATTATACAATAGTAATAGAGGAAAAAACAAAATTGCGGTGTCTATATGCTACTAACAGTTGGGTTGGCGTTGTGGTTTTTCCCTCCTTCTCTACGGTCTGGGTTCGAATCCCGGCTTGGTCCACATGTGGATTGGGTTTTCAGTCCCTACCTGATTCCGTGGTTTTTTTTTCTATACCAAGAATATCCCTCTAGGAATTTCCTCCTACCTCTAAAACTGTTAGTGCTTGTCATTGTGTCCTCTCCGCAGGTTTCTTCAGGCTTAGAGCAACCGTGCCGAGGGCACTTTTGAGGATTCCGTGGTGTCATTAGCAGAAATGATTAATAATAACTGGATACCAGACGACTGATGACTTGTTGTACCGTACTTTTTAATGACGAAACAAACGCAAACTTTATTTGAGCTTTTTTGAGCGTGAAAGTAATGACTGTTCCATAAAAAAACAGTAATGAATGGCTTTGGCCTTGAAATTTAAACACTCGGGATTTCACACAAACTTCTAAAGCCGGCCATCCGTCATACCGCAATGATCAGCGGCACTTGGAACAAGGACTCCAGAGCTTACAACCGAGAATTTCAATGTCACTGCGAAATTACTGACCAACTGGAATGACAAATCACCCGTTATCCGCTGATGACTTACACAAACAAGCCACGGATCCAACGACGGCGATAGTTAAAGCTGAAACTAATAAAACAGTATTTCGACCCATAACTGTCCCAAATTGGGCATCCATTTACAAAGCTCATAACACTACAACTGTCATTTCAATGTCTATGTATTCCTTTTGAAAAAAAAAAGAAATTTATTGCCAATTTTCAAAGCCATAACTGGGCCAGTAGCAACATATGAGTGTGGCACTAAATCGACTCTACAAGCCTGAAAAATCATTGCAAATCTCCATTTCAATTGTTAAGCAACACCATTTCATATCACCCATTTTTTATCATTTAAGTGTTAGCGATTTTTTCATCTACTTCCACGTTAAACGTGTCCAGGATTTTTTAAAACGCCTGCTGGCCCCAGGGAACCAACATTGAAACAGGATGATGCTACCATGTTCCAAGCATGATAGTCCAATAAGTAGTTGCTCCACTTTAAGCGAAAGGTGTTTTTTGCCGCTGGTGGAAATTAAACCAACCACCGTCCCTCGGGATGAGATGAAATTGCCTGTTTATTATTGGAAAGCAGCATCACTTAGATCCTTTCTCCGTTGCTTTGAACTTTTACGCAAGCGATCTTCTGGTTTCCAACGCTTAGTACTGCATCGATTCTAAGCGTTGCAGGACGGCGTGAATTTTAAATAATCTACCGTTCTTTGCTGTGGATTTAGCGGTGTTTCCCTTAAGTTGATCTAAAACAGAATCCGAGGGAAGGTCGGTCTCACAATAAGCTTTTCAGTTTCTAAACGACTCGGGAGGTGGGGATTTGCCACGAATAAGGGAACTCACCGATAATCAGTTGTTTTCGTCTGTTGGATTCGGACGACCCTGGGTAAGGTCGTCTTATGATTGGAAGCTGACTTCGATAGATTTGTGGCAGTACCTGAGGCAAGTGTAGTAAAATCCAGTACTTTTTCCCCACGGGTTTTTTTATTCAGAGCCACTGGGAAGTCCTTTCTATTTATTCTTAAATCTAAGAGCAGAGGACGGGTAATTGGGTTTCCCCTTCGCGGTGAAACAGAGTTTCACATGAGCGGCCAACCTTTACTCCATCGGTGTTTGCTTTTCAACATCGTTAACACTTTGCCCGTTACGAATTTATCACAGAGCTTCTGTGTTTGAATGTAATTTCCTTGAGATCCAGCCCTGCCCTCACATCGCTGACCGTTGAGTATACCAGATACTGTCCATTTTACAATAACCTTGACAAACACGTGCGATAAACGTTGTTCATGGGTAAACTTTTTAAACAACCCAGGGCCAGATCACTGGTCAACTGCTTATCATCAACTTGCACACGCAATACGGTGCCACAGAAACGACTCAAAGCGAGCATTTTAGCGAAATCCCATCGTCTCTGACGTTGACCGTTAGTCGCACCTGTCGTTGAGTTCATGGTCTCTGCCATTTCACACGATTACTTTCACGTGATGGCTCCTTCTGTACTTAATTAGGACAAAGGACTGTTAACCAGCGACAGGGCTGCGCCTGAGGGCCTGGTTGCTGATGGTCGACTAGATAGTCCAACTATGCATGGTTTGGGTGACGTTGATTGAACTACGGATTAATATGTGATCGTCCTCCAAACATGCCTGACATTTGTCCACGTATACCCCATATTCCTAACCTTGCCTGGAATGACTGGGCTGGAGTGGTGTATCCACTACTTGGCGTGACTATGCAACTCCAAAATCTATTCAGTCTTACCCGTTCTTTAATTCGAGAATTCTTATTTCTTTTAAATGGAATAGATCTGGCAATAAAAAGTATTTGCTTCGAGCAAGAGGTCGATCTCCATTTCGACTCGACGGCGGTGACACAGATAAACTGGTTGCTAGTCAAAGCAAGAATCTCCAAGAAAATGGATGACTTGCCCAAGATGCTGTCACAAGAAAGCGCGCTGAGAGGTACTAATTACCGGGGATTAGGACCTCGGTAGTTACAAACAACGGTTAAGGGATAGCGAAGGGGGCAAGAAGCGTGCAGTTCGCAGAAGCCAATCTCTCCAGCTGAGAGCGATGCGTTACCCCTATCAACGTTGAACGAGGCCGCCTGAGGTCTTGTGCGACGGGGGCCTGTACCTCTCAGCCCCGTTGGCGACCTCAGAAGTGGGGGTCGGGGGATTCCGGGGGGGGGGGTTGAAACGGGCTACTTGTCAAATTCTGGGCCGGCTCTATTACAGTAGTTCTGTCATACCAGTCAACTTGGCAGCTGACCGTTATCATTCAAATCATGCCCATCTGCAACTATCCCTAGGTAGGCGCACCTCTCTTTGTAATGTATCTCGGTGTTAAGCGTCCATACCGCTTTCTTTTTCATCCAAGTGCAAGATTTGATTTTAAAATGATTCGATTCGACCAATCTTAAATGACAACTTTGGTTTAAGTTTAAAGTAAATCGTGGGGTCTACTCTCCCAAAACATACGTTTCTCATCTTCTCGGTGTACCAGGCTTTCTGTCTACTTAGGTCTGTCTGAGGCACATCTGTCATCTGTTAAGAGAGATTCTGATATTTGCTAAGTTTGGAATATCGAAGCAATCGTTCTTTACAAACATGGGGAACTTTGGGATTTAATGGGCCCCAAAAGGCACCCAGAGAAGGCGCGATGTTCCCACACCAACGGAGGCTCCTTTGGAAGGAATTCCACCTCGCTGGTTCACAAACGACTTTGAGATGCATGTGTTGCGTACGCGTCGCCACCACCAAACTGCACACTCCCCATCCACATGGCTTTCCAACCGAAGAGGGGGTGCTTCTGCTCAAGGTGGATACGATCTCGGAAGTGAAACTGCTTCTAAGGCCCAGCCAGCGACTAGAGTAGGGAACCCTTCTAATCCATACCCGGTTCCTGTACTTCTTCTCTCTCACTTTACATTCCTAAATATAAAATCTCCTTCAAATCCAGACAGTGCCTCGAGGGCAACTTGTCTTCCGCGGGAAAACGACAGGCTGCGGATTTTTTCCCCTCTTACTTTCATCCTGTGGTTCTTGTTTATTCATACGACTGGGGGAAGAAAATGAAGCAAGGGGGAGCGAGAGACGAGCCGTGACGAAGCAGGGAAAATGATGAAAGCGTAGGGGGATGATGAAGCGTAACAGGCGGAGGGGCTGACGGGCCCGCGAAGACAGAAACGGGACGAACACAAAGACTGGCACAAAGATTCGCACCACTTCAGCTGTCACTGACTCGTTTTTTTTCCCCGGGACGAGGAGAAGTGCACGGTCTCGCACGCGGTGCACTATTTGTTCAGAACACAACCGGGTAGCGAAAAGGCATCCGTACAGTCCATACGGCCGGCTTGAAATTAATCGGCTGGGGCAAGACGGATTGGGAACAGTCGCCATCCTGAAAATACACCATCATTGGCATTCCCTTGGGGGGACCTTACTGAGGATGCAATGGGACTCTGGGCGTTTTGAAATGCTCCACGAGATGGATTTGTCGAAATTACCTACAATGCAAATACTACAACACTGCTACCGTTTGATGAATGAACAGGACGGGCATTTGATAGATATTGTATACACTGCAATGTGTGGCAATTTATCACCACTTTTTGTCGTGTTAACTAAAGATATGCCGTTTCGATTAAGCTCAGATGAAAGCAAAAATCTCATTGGAGATGAGGCAGAATGACGACAAGATGAGCAGCAGCGAGAAATAGAATGAGACTACACTTGGTATGAAATGAGGAGAACCTTGCAATTTGAAAAGACTTTGATAAGGTGATAAAGGAAGACACCAAGTAGAAGACAGGGAAATCAAGGGAAATATAATAAAGCATGACGAGAACAGAGATGAAATTATGCCCAAAAAAATGTCGGTGCTAACAGATGTGCTTCCTGGTACGAAATTGGTCGACGAGATTAGATGTGAGGACCAAGGGGATCAGACCTACATGGCGAAACTGGCACGGGGAATTAAAGACCACATGATAAGCATTCTGTTAAACGAAATGGTGGAAATCGTTAAACGAGAAACGACTTGGCGATGTAGAAGATCCAGAGATGAAGCTCGGTTTGGCGGTGTTGGACAGGACAAGGCAAGACGAGAGATTTAAAGTCCAGGTTTCATGAAAAGAGGCACGACTCAATAATACAAGATATACAACACAAATATAAAAGAGAATTAAGATGAAAAAAAATGACAGAAGGCTAACGTGAACTACGGTATGGAACCGGGAGGGAACCGATCACAAGACGATGGCGGGAGGTATCAAAGGTAAGCTTATCGAAATATCAAGAATACACTTATTCTGGTTTGTGCTCAACACGGACAAAGTCTCTCTCAAAATCATGTTTTTAGTTTACTCACCGAAAGGTTGAGAAGATCAATAGCGCCACCACCAGTGTAACCCACGACAAGCAGACGCCGATTAATCGCATGAAATTGGCACCTTGGAGAACTTCTAAATAAAACTGAAATAACAATAGGGAAATAAGCTAGACTTAACAGTAACCTTAAATTCATGCCAGTTTCATGTTTGATGTTAATAAAATGCGTTGCATGCGTTGTGGGTTGACGAGCAAGTCCTTATACGAAGCTTAAATACGTACAGCTGGAAAGCATACTAGGTTTCTGTGAACATATTTAGTTCGTCAAAACATTTTATTGACAGACATTCCACAGGACGATTAGGTACTTGGCTCTCTTACATCAATTTTCTCATCGGAAACGTCGTCATAGTCTGGTGTCCTGGTGGGAATACTCTTGTGGACGAAGCAATCTCTGTAAGTGCCTCCCGATTCCCAGGTTGCGTTCGCGCCACAGAAACGGGAAAGGCTGGCTGTGGTGCAGAGTGGGAAATAAAGGACGAAAATATACCAGATAATGATTGGCTTGCCATCTGTGATTGGTCAAATAATATTGGTTTGCCATCTGTGATTGGTCAAACTATTCTGTGATGTAGCATCACCATCAGTCACGTCATCAATCAGAGACCAAGTTAAGTTTGACCCCATCCTTAGTAATCTGCGACTTACTCGAAAAAGTGAGAGATCGTGTCAATCTATCCAAACATTGTCGTGGATAGGCAAGGTACATTTTTTCACAGACCACTGGTATACAACAGTGAGTGGATCCTTTTGAGCGAGTTCCGTCTGTACCTCTTTGCTTTAACCTGCACCAAAAGGGCACAATAACATTTGAAATAAAAACAAATACGGTTTCCACCTAAAGATGGTATAATATGCAAGGCACGATTTAGGATTCATAGAATAATTTCGACACCCCTCAAAGTTTTTGATCCCCAGTTCATGATGTGCTTACCATCGGGGTCGAACCAGTCGAGGTTAGGGCACTTCAAGACGACGGAGGAGTTTGCAGGAGTAGCCGGCCAGCACAGTGTGGTGTCCCAGTCCGGAGGACACATCAAGCTTTCTAAATTGGAAAGTATTGGAAAACGCAGTCAAATTTAGAATGCTGAATTCTCCTCGAAATCAACCGCCTCTCCAGGGCCAGTTTATTCATACTCAGCAAACACCAACGTGAATTTGCCGACAGTATACCATTATGTGACTGGCTCCTACGAAATGAATCTTAAGGCCATTTCACAGTAGGAGCATTTTACCTTTCATGAGAAAAAACTGAGATATTTGTTTGATGTACTACCCCTTCGGCAACCTGAAGAAAATAAACGATTAAGTTATTGAGGCAGACAATCTACTGTTAATTTAATTTCTGCAAGATCATTTTACAGTCCTTTAACTCAAAAAGGCTCTCGTATTTTCCGACTCATTTTGATAGGCTGGGTCACATGTATGTGCTCTAAAAACGTGACTTGTTCGAGCTCCTGCGGCACGTTTAAGAGGTTAGTCCTCAAGCTTAATTCTGGCACGTGAGTGTGTGACGCCCTTTCGTTCGCCACTTTTTGGATTTCCAAAAAGCTCAGGGCTCAAGGCGATGTCTGTGATCGCTGACTTTTTCCCAAGCGTTGAAGAATTTTTCAAAGCTGTAAATGGTGATGATCGGAAGGATATCGAGACATTTTGTGGTACACACTGTTTCTGGAGATATCCTATCAAATAGGACAGGAACAGAAGTGGAAACATATGCCATTGTTCAAAACCTGTCACGGTCCTTGATATCATTCAAAATATGACAAAGCCTTTATAAAGATGCACGGCCCAGTATTATCCATAACTAAAGTGGGAGTACACAAAGCATAATTTACTGTTATTATCTCATAATAAATTTCAGAACAAACTATTAATGTTTAACCCAACGGAATCTGGGATATGAGGACCTCTAAGCTACGTGTTCACTTTTCTCTCAGCAAGCCCCCCCCCCAAAAAAAACAAAGGAACCAGCTAGTAATGAATGTGACTTCGTTATCCTGTACCAGACAAACAAAATCAACCCTTAAAATTTTTCCAGCGGCTTGTTCTCGGCGCGTTCCCACCTACACTGAGTCGGCGGCACACACACACGCGGCAGTTCACCATCGACCCTAGCGCAGCCCAGACTCTGTCAATCGACGCTTCCTTCAAAGAGCCCTGCAACGCTCATCGCTCGAACCAGATTTTGAAAACAAGGGAAAAAAGAAAGGGAAGCCCTAAATGGTGATGGCCTTAATTTAATCTGCCACGTTGATTTTGTCCGCAGACTTTCTAGCATTCGCTCGACAGACAAGGTTGACAAATAGCTTAGGATCTGCGGTCTATTCAGGGAGGCTATTAATAGCATACCGGTACGCCTCACGACAGTCGATTATACCAAGTTGACGTACGGCCGTGGTGTTTAAAATGATCAGCAATAATAAACGCAATTATCGGTGATGGCTTATTTTGATAATCGTTGAAATAATATAATGTTTATCTTATACGACAAAGAGTGTTTCGAGATACTTGCATCGTGCTCGTGATTTTGAATCTGTTTTGGTCTTGAAAGTATTCAATAACAATTTTCTCATCAGTTTTTTTTTCCATTAACTGCAGGTTTAACAATTCACAATCCAGCTTCTATCAAATTCCTGTGTTTCATAGTTAGAAAACTAAGCCCGACGAAGAAATGAAAAAAACGAAAACATGAATTAACTTAACATCACTTGATGTTAAACTACCTCACACGGCTCGGTACAAAGGAAGGAAATCGGCAAACCAGATAACAACAGTTTGAGGAAGACAGATATTCATTGCCGTCTTTTCTGGCATGAAAAGTGTCCAGTCCAATTTCTACTGCTGTTAAGAAATCGTGGCTTTCAATGCTAGATGCCACTTTTTAAGGCCTGGCGGTAACATATTGACGTATTATGTGAAACGTGTGCCATCCTAATAAGCGAGGCTTACATCGATAGCAAGTGTTGAGCTGCTACAGATTAACAGAGTGTTGATCAACAGAGCTCCCCTTGTCCGTTATTTTTCCCCAATGCAACACAACGCTGTTCAAGCTATTTCGTGTTTCTGGAGTCGATTATAATGTATCACCGGCACACTTCCAACAGTGGCATTTACCCTTAAAAGCCGCGTTTGTTAATAACAGGGAGCAGCCAAATCAGGTGTAAGAGAGGTTTATCAACGCGCACTGAAAATGTTGAGTTAAATGTGATATCTCGTTATATTTAGAGGAAAATTTCAGAATTGGTATTATCCGCTCCTAAAAATAGTGGATACGTTAACGGATGCCACTTTAACTTGGACTCCAGCAATCACAGTGTGGAAAAAAATCTGTGTGTTAAGCTCGACGTTTCATCCTGGATAGCTTATGCCAAACGAGTCGCCGATCACAGGCCCACGATCAGGGAAACACAGCCTTTCAGACATTGCAAAAGGCATTTCATTTAGACGCAGACACCAAATTTCTGTCATCTATTCTGAATGTTCTTGGAAAGAACACAATCAATACTCAAGACGACGAAGTCTCCAGCCCTCAAAATTTCCTAATAAACATGTAGTCAGTCGTGTATGTTTTTTCTGGACCTTTTGTGTGCAATTATTGCCTTGCAAACCTTAAGACCAAAAATGTAAAAGCATAGACCTCTTTGAATATCAAGTCATGGATTTTGTTGTAAAAAATGCAGACTTTCTCAACCAAAGGCAAAGGGCGCATTTGTACACACGTGATACAACTTGAAGTATTAAAGGAGAAGACAATTTCAAAGGCGTGTCTCACTTGATCTTTCTCGGACAACCATGTCTATACTTATCTTGTAATTCTTTCAATTCCTAACTAACCGAAACTCTAGACACACAGAAACTGCTTGGTCATGAGCATTCAGATTTATACACAATTCGTCATCATCCATAGCACTGTCAAAAATGTAAAGAAAAGGAACCATCTGTAGTGATATTTTTCATCTGTTTCAACGTGATCATTTAAATGAAAAGACTGAAATAAACCACTTTATAATTATCCTTAATACCTTCTTCCCCATGTGTATTAAGAACGTACAGATACAGAGGTTGACATTTAACCTTAAATGACATATTACATGAAGAGGTAGGTACTTGTGAAGAGAAAATGAGCATCGGAAGAAATGAAATCAACCTTCAAAGCTTTTCATTTGGCTGTCTATTTTAGTTCAAGTATCAATGTTTGGGAAAACGTGTATTTACAGCTTTGGAAATATTGCTCGGGGGTAGTTTTGAGCTTAACTTCCCCACTTTGCCTTATGTAGCACAAACCAAGAGATGTTGGGCCCAAAATACATGAATGTCCGCATGTCTTTCTTATGAGAATGAAACTCTGCCGAAAGATTTTGACAGGTTTCATCCTCAATGACCGAGCCGTATCTGTCAAACAAGAGCTGCACCATGGATAATGAACTAAGAAAATCTCGGACAAACGACATGGGAAAGAAAAACATCAACAGAGCTCCGGGATCGGGATCTGTCAAAGCGCGCTGATAAAATCACTCGGTGGCGGGGCCATCAAGGCGAATTTCCGGCCGAAACGGGGCCAATAACTACCGAGCAAAGTCCAACATGAAAAGGCCATCATCCAAGAATCAGTCACTTTCTGATTGACTCAAAGGAGAGCGTCTGTCATAATACCCGTCATTCGAGATTATTTTGGGGCTGACATTCCGGGGTCCAGTTGCTCCAATATAAACGAATGGACAGCGCGGCACGTCATGAAACTGCGATCCCGCAATGACACTGAGTTTACTTTCAGCAGTTTTCTGGCGCCAAATCTCGTTGGTCGTTGCCTTAATAATGGACCAAGCAATATCGACGAGAAAAGTGAAGAAGTTAAACTTCCACGATGCTTATTTCCCGACGAAGTTACTGCCAGAAACAGAAGAAAATAAAAGGCAAAATGCAAAGAGACGGTTGGATCATTTTCATTCAAAATCCTGATCAAGCTTGTTTCAAAAGTTACTTGGTGGAATCCCATCCAAAAGAACCCTACACTTTTAGTTTTCGAGACCCTGAATAGCAGGCGGTCATGAACGTGTTTGCACCACTGAACCCGCATACCGGTTGAAAGCAAAATCAAAGCTCTTACCGGATTCGTCACCGGAGGCAAACTTACAGCAAAAGAATCGGTTTTGATAATATTTGGCTCACTGTGGTGACAAAACTTTCATCGTGTGGGAAAGATTTTGCCATCGTATTCTATGCCTCTGGTCATAACGACTAAAAACCGATTGCACCAGCTACGTCACGTGACACAGCGTGGGTATTAAACATCAACAGACGTGGCGTCCTCCCATAGCAATGTGGTCTTTTTTAAGTATTGTTTATAAAAAATAAAGCCAATTTTCTGTATAGCACTCAGCACACCAGTAGTCAGAGAAGCGCAGCCACTGTAAACTTTTTTTTTGGTAAAGAGCACTTATGACACACTTTGCCGTGTTTGTTGATGTTCAACACCCACTTTAAGTCATGTGACTTACTGGTTGCGATCGGCTTATTAAGCCCATGCTAAAACCTGGTTAATAATTTACGAAAATGCAAAGTAAAATTGACCGCGCGCAACATTAATTGGCGAGCAAAGAAATGCGGGATTTCAAGACGTGTTCCAGTTTTGCAAATCAGTGGATTGAAACATGGCAGGTTGAATATAGTATGAACACCCTCAGATGTCAGATGAAACAGTCTTTTGAGGTGGTTTGTAACGTAACAATTTAGGCTCCATTCCTGATTTGTTTAGTAAGTGGCAGGGTCCCCTGTCTCGTAGTCGCTGGAACTGCAGGGAGAATTACAGTTCAGTTTAAATATATAATTACGAAATCCCAGTGGTGTACATGCTTACTGTGTGGCTGTTGACCCTGGCCTAGTATACGTGTGAAACATTTTGCAATCTCCGATCAATCCTTTCTCAGAATGCATGTGCAAATATTTAAGACGGGATATCGGCCCAGGCTGGTAAAAGAGACAACGTAATTCGGTGGGCGCTTGCCCTCCTCCGTACCCCCACAAAAATAAAACTCCGTCCCCTCGATCGCCCGGACGTGAGGCCAGCTGACGAAATCTAATTTATCCTGGGTAAACAGTGTCAGGGCCCCCGGGATGATATTTGGACAGACGCGGCTGTTCGCGGCATGACGGCACTGCGCGGACAACACGGACGAGACAATTTGCAAGCTATTTCTGCCATCCGTGGTATCCCAGCGCTCGCACGTGTGTGCGTACGAGTGAGAGCAGACATCTGGCAAAGTCACGTCAACACTGTCGTCTTTTCGACCGAAATTTTTCCTCCCGGAAAACCCGTTTGCATCTGCAACTCTGGCTTAGTGTCAACATGAGAAAGTGCCTTTCGTGGTCCTAACCTGCCCTTTGCAACGAGGCTTGCGCGCCATCTTTGGAATTCCTAAAGCTGAGTGGGCAAAAGAATGGATATTTTCATTTCTTCATTCTTGATTCGCATTCCGACATGCACGTGACACGGTGACAGAATCGATGCCAAGCATTACTGTCGATGGGAGCTTTGTGCGGAGTTCAACTTATCGACGTCATTTCAAACATTTCAAAACATTTTCACGAAAGCCATTTGGCTGGTGCAAGATCAGCGCACGCACCTTTTCACTCGCAGACAGCTGATAACAAACATTCGGCTGAAATGGGGGGGGGGTAATTAATCATGAAAAACATCAGGAGATCTGCTCACTATTCATTGTTAGCTGTTAAATATCAGCTTCTTATCAGCCTAATTCCAGAATCAATCCATAATCTCACGTCCTATGGGATAACAGAATTTTTGAGTGGGTCTCATTGCTGTAGAGGGGTAATTTTTGTGGAGACGCCAAAGAAATTCACAACATGGGTAGTTTCCAGGTATTTGCATCCTAACGAAGAAGACAGAAATAGATCAAGTAACGGCATACAGAAGCCATTTCTATTGCCTTATTTGATTCGTAAGTGTAGCTTGAGTAATCATAACATACAGTGCTGTGTCCTTATTCTGTTTTTCAGCAGAAACCAAATATCGTGATCACACTTTGGGTGCAGAAGTGGCCGAAGCCAGCATTTTTTTTGGGGGGGGGGTCTAAATATTGCCCCCACTTCAGTAGCTGCACAGGCACTTTAGTAGTTCCTTCTCTGCGAAAAGCATCAACCGATCCGGGTTTAGTAACCAGAGTCGTGACTCTCCGTTAACTTAAATGATTTGGGTAATGTAGGAGTTGTCGAGAAACCTGCACGGACGACGTGCTGCTGGTGGCACACGTTCGGCGAAAATCAGGCAAGATCGACCCGAGGAAAACAAACATGCTATTGCAACGGGACAGCACTACGCCGCACCTGTGGGGAGAAGTGCTAGGTTATGGTCTCGATTCTAGTCATCCTATTAAAGCAGCCACACGGCGAGAGATATTGCACGAGGGTGGGACTTCGGGACAATTCGCCCACCGTATTGCATGATTCTGCCTCTTCAGTTGCCAGACACGCGCTTTTGCAAGTCAGTTTGGCCCATTTTTTTCGATGCGTGCTTTGCCAGTACATGCACATGGCCTAGGCTCTTACTTCGACTCCTGGGAACGATGGGGTATGTAGCGCCCTCTCTAGCCCACCGATCTGATAATTCAGGACGAAGCTCACAGATGTGAGCCTCGTCTACGACGACATGGTGCACGGGGCATAACTGGCATACTCGAGGTATATTTTCTATCACCGAGTCGAGTTCGCGCCAAGGTGTGTGCCTCGCATACAAAGTCCCTTTCCGCGAGGCAGTTTGTTTCAAGTTGAAATTTGCATGCACTCGCGCCCGTTGACGGCTGGCAACCGAATTTGCAACTCGCCAGCGGACTAACCTCATCACCAAACCAGGGCGATGGTATTTCCAGAGGGGACTTAACACAAAACTGATTCCTTCAAGCATACAACCTCGTGGCGCCACAATAACTCCTCACACCGGTCATTTTCTAGATAGGGAAATCTTCCCCGGCTTATCCCGTTTGATTATGGTGGGTCTGTTCACAGTTTCCGGCTGCTCAAGTTCCTTTTTCCACGGCATGATTGTGTCAAGTTGTCAATTTTAATCACTTTGTTTCACTGGGCTTTTAAAGGAACCAGGTAATGGGGTTTTATGAGCTTCATTAATAGGTTGCGACTACATTCCACCTCCTCTGTAGCAGTAGAAGGGAGAAATCTCAACATATTTGATTTTTTTGCAAATGAAGATTCCAATGCTATAGTCATGAGCAAAGCGTGATGTAATTATAGGGAGAACAGGAATATGAATTACGTATAGGACCTAATTTTCATGTTAAGATGCTTGTTTCGACAAAAGTAGTGGTCAAAATTTCTTCAAACAATGTCGGTGGATGAGTTGTAAGGACTGATTTTGTGGGGGGTCTGTTCTAATTCTCCTGGCAAAAAGTGCCTTGTATGACAACATCGAAATAGCGACCTAGTGTATTCGTTTATGAAAGAACTGTCTAAGAATAAAAACAACACCTCTTTTCCACCTCCAATTAAAACAAGTATTTTGATCTTGTTTGTAATTTTGTAACATATCAGTAATATGCATGAAAACAAGGTGAACTGAATGTCTTCTTTACGCTTCTTTTTAAGTGCAAATCCCATTTAAAGCTAGCGTGATCTCTTGACAGGCTATCTTGCTGTTTTTATGCATGAAGCATGATTGCAAAGCCGATGATTCACGCTTGTTTATAGGGGAGCTTTCAAAAAAACACAATCTTTTTTTCTCTCTTTTCTTTTACAATTTGCTTGCAGAGACACTTCTTGGGAGTGCAAAAGTTTTGATTTGCTTACCAGATTTGTAACGATTTGACATTTTTATGCGTCCAAAGTCAAAGGGGTTTGGCGTCTCGACTTGACTAGCACACAAAAATTAAGCGACTTACAGCAACACTGAAACCTGTACATTACACCTCTCTTGGAGGCACACGTAAACATCTTACGGATGTGTACTTATACTTCAATTCGAATCTATGTACAGGCCAACCTCTACCCAGTCTGTGTCCCTCTCATGTCTGGGTGTATGAATATCAGTGGTTCAAATCGTGGCACGCCAACCGTGACTCGACTCGACCTTCTTGACGACCAGTCATCATTATGACACGCCTGCCATTTCCTTCAATATATCACTGTCGTGCTTTCACCAGAAGACGATAAAGCATGTTCTAAAAATAATCGATTCAGGTTGGAATCAGTAGCATTCAACTATTTTTAATTATGCCAACATCACACCATACTTTTTTCATTCAAATACAATTTAGGTTGGCCTTAAATTTGTAATTCTGTGACGTGATTCGCCGCCCCCAAGTAAGGTCAGCACAAACGCTTCTTGATATTAATTTGTCACACAAGGTCAAACAACACCCAGAGATCCCGAGCCAGAATTCCTCTCGCAAGGTGAAGAAAAGAGCAGGCCTCGACAGAGGGAGAATCAGCTTAATACTCAACACACGCAGCCTCCATCAATTATTGACCACAAGCTGAGAGTAGACACTGTCTTCGCAATGAGGCCAAACGGTAAGTATCCTGTTTTGTTTTTGTTTTTTTCTACAACTGCGGCACTTGATCTCTCCAATCATCGACACCTCATCTTCCTTGATCGCCCTCACCTTGGGACTCGTGCCATTTCATCCCTCCCATTTTGCTGGTGTTTCAGCGCTGGCGATTAAAGGCTTTGGCCACCGAATAATCCGGTTGCCAGGGGAGCGGAGAGTCGCGACGCTGGCCGATGTGATCACTATCAAGGACGAGATAGCCTTGAAGCACGCCTACAGTGCTCTGAAACTGTAATCCTGCACTGAACAAAGCGACATCTCCTTCGTCGACCGTAGCCTTATTCTCAGGGGCCAGTACTGGCAAGATAAAGATGACCGACCCATTTTTCAAATACCTCTAGTCTTGGGAGGGAAGGTTACCCATTAACACAAATAATCTGGAGCATTTTTAGAGAAGAAGAGTCGCCAGGATTAGGAGTCAATCTCTGAAGGGAAATGAGAAAACATGTGTCGCAGATTAGGATTAATTGAAAGCATATATTTATGACAGTACCAGGTGTGCCGTTTATATTTGACTTTCGTCGGTTGAATTGTTTTGACAGTTGTAACTGTCAGCCCTGAACTTGCCCTTGACACGACGAATTGATTTAATTTGTAAGAAATGTAAACCACTTCGGCGAAACTACGTTTCTTAATCGGGATTTTGAAGTAGATTCCTAAAATATACTAATAGATTTGTGGAGAATTAACCACTTTGCTGTGGACTCATTTTGTTGCGGGCATCGGCGTTCTTAACACGCAATTTCGCACCACAGTGGTCTCTATTATAAAGTGTAACACTCCCCTGTCGGAATGCTAAGTACCATCGAGATAAGAGTGGTTTCGCAACTTAAACTACTGACAAGCACATTCTGCTCGCGCAAGAAACCCACCCTAACCAATTCCCACTGAACGTGCACAGCTATCTCGCAAACCGTGGCAAATTGTCTGTGAGTGGAACGGACCTAATTGCTTTTTTGCTGACCGAAGGCATTATTTTATAAGCGATAAGTGACCTGACTGAGATCGTGTGTGCATAGTTGGCAAAGACCAGGAGAGCATAACTAGGGAGAACAGCAAAAGCAACCCCAAACGACATTGAAACGACAATGTGAACGACAAAACATGGTTAAGGAAGGTTCATGCTTCCGTCTGGCGAATGCACAAGACAGTCAAATTTGACGTAAAAAAATTGAGTGGAAATGTGATCGCCTTTTGCTAAATAGCCAATTTGCTTGGTCTGACATCACAGAATTCCGTTCGTATTTTCCTTTGCGCGAGTATAAACCAGTTCTTATCCATTACCAGAGTTGTAAATGCGATAAAAAAAAATATCAAAGGAAATTGTCTGGGTTGAAAGGTGGAAGCATAAAAAATGATGCTGACAGCGGGCAGTTTGCGATTAAGATAAAAAAGAGGAACAAACCGGTATATATTTTACATTGTGTAACAATAAACACGATAATAAAAACACTTATTTAATCACTATATTTGATTCACCATATATTTGGTTCACTACGGATCACTAATGCCGTCCCCATATCAACTTTTTCCCCGCCTGTTTGGGCTGAAATGTGAGATTATTACTCACTGAGAATGGGATTCTTTAAAGCGTGACCAAATACGGACGTAAAAGCGAATGTTGATGGCATGTAATGAAATAATGGAAGCCACAGATTCCGGCTCCAGCATGTGCTATATACGATTCACAGCAACCTTGAGAGGACAAAATATCCTCCGTCTCGAAGCGTGGAAGTGTAGGGAATATCCGGCTAATATATCCCCCAAATCCTGCATGATTTCACACTTCTTAATAACAGAGGGATAACAGACACCTCGAGTTCGATTTCAAGTAAAGTTCAATGGCATTTCCTCTTGCACAAATTCTGGGGGGAGTCTCATCTTCCAAAACGAGTCTGTGAGCGGGTATCAAGGACGATGCGTGGGAAAACTGCCACTGAAAAAATGCATCCTTAGATGCGGTAAATACGGCTTTAGTGCATGTATTTTGTATTTATACCCTTCGCCCTGATACAATTTCGACAACTTACCCAAATTGCAATAAAAACAAGGGATGGTAAAACGTAAAAATGCGGCCACTTAATCAAACTCAGAGCAGCAAACTTAATGTTTGTCGGTACCAGGTTAATGCATACATTAAAGTCGAAGAGTCTGCGTCAACGATTCTGAATTAATGGAGCCTCATAATCTCTTCTTTTGTTTAATTTCCAAAGAGCGTACAACATAAAAAATTGGATAGAATTAGATCTATCTTAAGTAATCCAAAGAGGTACAAGATCCATTCGAAATGGGGCGTAATGTTTAAACAATTCTGCAATATAGTAATGATGCACTATTTTACCGTCGCAGAAGAGTATTTGTATCAGATTTTCTAGATAAAGCATATGAGAAAGTCAGGGTACAAACATTCCTGTGGATTTAAGAGTTTTCAGGGAGCTATTACGCACCATTGGCCTTGTTTTCGATCTGCTGAAATTGGTTGCAAGATGGATAAACAAGTCATAATCGTCTTGAGCCGGTTTCAGGTCTAAAGTTCATTTGCAGCGGTATATTTTTTGTTAAATTGTGACGACAAGCTCGGCCCATGTTTCTATCTTTGACTTTCCCAGGGATCGGAGGAGCACTAACCCGCCGATTTCCGGGTGATCATCCGTCCTAAATAAGGTGGATGCCAGGGTCACGCGATAGAGCACGCGTGCGAAGGGGACTGGCGCATCTTCTCCCTATTACGAGCCCGGCCATTCCGCTCGCGGGCCCCCGACTCGAAAGTATCTCGCGGAAATGAAAAGCTTTCAACCAATTTATCAAGGAGAAACCGCCCGAGCCTCAATAGCTCCCTTCGAGGAAGGCAAATGCTGCAATACCTTCCCGAAGATAGGACGGAACAGACGACTATATGGTAACTAAATAATGACATGAAGTTATATGGACTTGCTTTTAGATAAATATCACCGATCTGCTTGAATGGAATTAGAGTACGAAGTGAAGATACAATCGGATATAAAGACTAAATTCTCGAGACGAATAAGGTAATCATTGTGAAATGTTTTTGAGAAGTTCACAAAAGGGCTATTCAAAATTGATTGGAAGAGAGCTTTTCGCTGTTGCCAATCCTTTAAGGTAATCTGATTAAGTCGCTGCTGAATTTCTCTTTGTTGACAATCTGTACTTCTCTGGATGCTCCATTTTAGGGATAGCGCACGAACGGTGTGAGCTACCGGCAGCCAAAATTTCATTTCATCTTTTTTACCGCCAACTTTTCAAAATGCCCAACCGACACTGACGCAAAACTGACGAAGAATCCAGGAAAGCTCGCACGTCCTTTACACAAAAAAGCTGCGCTGTTCGGGCCGGTTCATACGTAGTGCGAAAGCGAACACAAACGCAAATTTTTGACGTCAGATCAAGTATTCGCGCTGCAAATTCGCACGACCTGAAACTTGCTCAACTCGTGCGAATTTGCAGCGCGAATTTTACAGCGCGAAATGTTGCTGGAAATCTTTCGTGGCGTCAAATTCGCTTCGCTTTCACCTTCGGCTGTAGTTGTGAACACGCCTTTATACAAGTTGTGAGATACTTTTTTTAGGTTCAGCCAATGCCTTACGGCACGTGACCGCCTCATACTGACGGCGCCCGAAGTGACGGTTGAAGCATTGTTCTTCTTCTTACAGGTTGGCGAGATCCTGTCGCTATGACTGCGAGCACCGTGAATTTCCTCTCATCCCGTGCACAGAGCTGTCTGGAGGGGTGGGAAGCCTGATAACTCAAGACTTTCTCTCGCACGTTTACCTTTAAGCATCCTAAAAAGGGGACCTGATGAAAAAAAGCAAGTGCTTTCGGAGGACTGCTGCAATGTCGTTGTGAGGCCCTCTGAAGGAAGTTAATTCGTCAGAAAAAAGGGGGAAACCCACCAGTAAATCAAATACAAATAACCACCTTGAAGTAGATTGAAGTGTGTAAAATTGTTGACTTATCTGCACTGACGTTCCCCTGCTCTTGCCAATATTCCGTCCAAACATCATAAATTGGATATTAATGATATGATACGAGGAATTTCTCTGTTTGTCTCGGCCAACTTTCGAAATGATTGAGATTTTCTTCTTCTTTTTTTCTGGTGGCACATGACAGGACAAGAAGTTTCATGCGGGTCGGTGGAACGGATGGATATTTCTTCCACAGGAATCAATAGTCAAATTAATAAACTCAGTGAAAATTTTCGTAGCGCAAATTTCCTACTCTTCTTTCCAGAGAGTTCATTTTATCCGCCTTGAGCAGAAGCACCCCATCATCAGTTGAGAAATCGTGTCAGTCGGGAGTATTCATATTGTCGGTAGCGATGCAACCATGACGAGTGGATTTCCTGGTCGTTCGTGGACCAGCGAAGTTCCGTTCCGACCAAAGGAGCCTCCATTACTAAGAAAATGGCGCCCTTTCTTGGTCCAGCTCGAGGTCGATTACATCAGATCCCGGTCTGTTCGTTGATTCGAAACGTTGTGACAACGGGAGATGGGTAAAACGGGGAAGAAAGCAAGATAGAAAGGTCATGCGGTCCGAAACATATTACCCAGATACGGGAGGAACAGCAGGGTCTCCAACTATGTACAACGCGAGAGATCTTCTTACTTGTTTTGGTTTTAAAGTTTCGAGCGGTTTGAAGCACTACAGCTAACCAATCCTTTCAAAAATTTGTAAGTTTTCTGATTGAACATTCTGTTATAGGCCTTCATTCCTCTACCACCATTTGACTTTTAAAACAAGCTGTCACGTTATTATACTTTAAGGATCATAAAAATTACTAACCAGATTTGTCAAATTCAAAAATACGCGGTCAGAAACCCATTTAGTAGATACTTCGAGAAGGCCCTGTGCACACCTTTTGCAAATTGTTACGGCTGTGTAACAATTTCCCACAGCCAGTGGGAGCCCATTCAAACAAGATAGGTCGATGTGCTGGAATTCTGCAAACAAAACGCTCCCGCAAGGCTGTTTTTGCGACTGTCTGTAACACTAAGTCAACATTTCCCCTGAGCCCCCTGCGTAAGGCAACCCGCAGCAGGCTGTGTCAACGCTCCACACGTTGAGAAGTGACGGTGATGCAAGGGTGGCTATCGGTTTGTCATCATTGGAGGACGGCATTCAAAGCCAGGTGATGTGGGGACGTTCACCTCTCGGTTCAAATAGAAAACCTGTCAGCCGGAATACGGGACTAGTCGGAATGAGAGTATTTCCTCGAGAGAGCAGGTAACTTCAGTATCAAGTATACGCAAGAAGAAGCTGAACTAACTCTCTTGTGAGCTGCATTCATTTCGACCAATCAAAAGAAGACGGTGAACAAATTCAACCAATTGGGAGTTTGCAGAATATTGAGGCCTATCTGTGAGCACGGGTTCAACACTCTGACCAACTAAATGGTGTGGGAACAGTGGAATGGTTAAGTGAAACTGACAATCAGCAAAAGCTGGACCAATCAGAGCTCACTGTCAACAATTGGACCAACCAGTGCGTCAGAATTCAACAAGCGCACCAACGAGAACGGTGACTTTCACAAACTCGACCAATCACAATCTTGGAAAGCGTCCACATAGGGACAGGTGCATCTGAGGAATCGACAGGACGGAAAGACATGTAGTGCGGAATTAATAACAGCTTATAATCTTTTTTTAAACTTAATACTCCTACCATAACAGTACATCCACCACGTGACTAAAAACCTTCGTGATTGATAACGCGACGTTTGGGGTCATGCACTGATTTCTAGTTTTGTTTTTACTCTTCAGTACCTACAGTCCGTCCAGATTAGTCTCCTTTAGTCGTTGACGGATAGGGCGCAAGCAATTAAAATCCAGCGCGGGCCTCTCTGATTTCAAGGGAGCACCGCTTTCTCAGCCGGCACGACGCCGGCGGTAGCAGACAGGCACCGTCTCGCTCGGCCAACCTCCTGTCACATCCTGCCTTAGTCTCCTTATGATTCTGTAAGAAAACTCCGCAAGATCTCCATGATTACGAGATGCTGTACTTGATACAGAAACAGACATTTCCGTCGGACACTCGACACTGGGGCTTACGTCTCAACCTTTGGGAGAACTGTCGCTTGTCCGAATCACCATTAGCACGGTGCTCTGGTATCGATTAAATGCCATTGTGTAGCGTACATCCCGAGACGATCAGATATCGGCTGATTATCACGCATTTTGCATATTAGTGGTTTACTGACATCCGCGTTTCCAAAACAGAGACTACTTTTATTTCCATGGGTGTGGGAGAAATGAAGAAACTTGACAACAGTCGTTCTGTACCAAAAACAATCTTTAAATAACCGTAGTTTAACCAGTAGTGAGACGAAAACGTCTACTAAAATTGTGAAGCTGCTTTATTGATCTTCGAATTTTTCTCATCACGTTAAACGTAAGTGATATCTAATACGGGCGATTCACAATAGTGCGCCTCGAAGAGTTTGCAACGCGTTGGCCAATCACAATGCGCGAAATTTGTCGACCTGATGCGCCTTTGGAAAGGGTCGACAAATTCCGCGCGCTGTGATTGGCCAACACCTTTCCAAACGCGCATCGGGTCGATAAGTGGTGAACGATTGCATTTACGTTAAACCAAAGTGGATGACAATGAAAACTACAGCGAAGACAATAATCCAGCACAGCTGAGCGACATGCTTCGGCAGGAACGGGATTTCCCGCGTGAACAATGGCCATCTATCCGCCTCGAGCAGAAGCACCCCCTCATCGGTTCAACAGAGCCAAATGGGTCGGGAGTGGCCATTTTGTTGGTATAGCGATGCCACCCCAATGCGTGCAGTTCATAGTCGGTCGTGAAAAAGTTCAGTTCCGACCAAAAGAGCCTCCGTTGATGAGAAAATTGCCCCCTCTCTTGGTTTTAGCTCGAGGCTCATTACATGTTATAAATTTAGGCATGTAATATAATATTATATTATGGTATATATATATATAAATCATATACAAGTTTTCTTTAAAAAGTAATCCAGCATTCACCAATAGGCCCCTCAATGCATACAATTCCATTTTCATTTCAAAATTTTTGTCCAAGATTTTGAAAGAAAATATGCTAATGAAAAGGGCTGCAAGAGCACGTAATTACATAAACTGCCTTTGCTTGCACTGCTACCGGTGAAAAAATAGTCTCCGTTAATTTCAAAACTGAGTTCACAGCCTTCTTTCAAAGTTAAAGCAACTGTCTGATGGCAAGCATAATTCTGAATCATTAAGAAATCCAAAAAACCTCTTATACCTAACTGAAACTGGCCTGGTCTGGAAAAGTTCATTAATGCAAGACGACAATGCCAAAATTGTTTACACGTACAGAACGGATACGTATTCAGCCTTCAGATACGTGCCTTGCTTTAAGTCGGATCAAGTTAACTTCGTTCGTTTACTGATTGGCCAGTGGGGCAACCCAATTTTCTTCGGGCTGTCACTGATTGTTTCAAAAGATTTTCCCAAAGAATGAAGCAACTAAATTACAACATCTGTAAAGATCTGAGTATATATATGTTGTGACCGGTTTTTAGTCAGCTTAGCTCATTCCAAAACGCAAACTGAAATAAACAGTCCATGTTAAGTTGGTAACCTTTCTCACAAACGAGTCTGGCTACAAATTAATTCAGTGAACCCTCCCATGCGCAGAATTTCAGTCCATAGCAGATTAAATTAATCTTGGCTTGTTCTGAATTTGAAGTATATTGCCGGTAGAGATAATTACCCTGGGGAATTTTTCTGTGGGTGGAGGGATTCTAGCGCGCATTTTGGTCGCAATTACAGGCCGCTAAAGAAAGACTTCTTGCAGGATCCGTCGAGCCGCCGTCCCGCATTCTCGTCGACGTTTGCCGTCACTTGGTCGACCTGTTTTCGCACCGGTATTAATCATCGAAAACTGTGCCTCAAAGAATTGAAAATCAAATTCTCGCCACATTTGGGGCAAAGATCAAAACGTTGCAGGAGCTGGATATTGGTTAATCAGGACCTCCTGAAAAGCGGCTATGTCTCCCACCGGTCACACTTAGAAACAGCGGTGGTAATTTACTATCGTCGGGGCAATTCGAGTAGGCAACACAGCGAACATCTAATTCAACACAATTGTTGGCTAATTTCTTTGAGGAGAAAAAGCAAAAACGACTGACGGAAAAAACATTAGCCGAGAATCAAACTTTAGCCAACTTTCATTGCACAACTTCCGGGATAAGTAACAGGCCCAAAAAATGACCTTTAAAGATCAGGCTCTTTTAAGGCCTCGACTTTGGTCAGCGCCAAGATGCACGAGACAGCGCACGAAATGGCAATCTTCAAGCTGTCGATCCTCCTTGACTCGCCCTTACCTCGGCACAAGTCAAGGTGGCGACAGAGCAACTGACAGCCAGGAACCTTTTTGATAAGGATCAGGCAAAGGACCTCGCTTTTACCTGTTTCATTGGTGCGCGATTGCTATTCCGGTATCGTTCGCAGGGGCAGGTGCAGGAGAGAGGGAGAGAGGGGAAGGGGGGACGGAACTTGTGTCCGGCACGCCAGGAAGATGATCAAGCATCTTAATCACCACAATCAATCGCCAAGGTCGAGCCCGAGACGTTCTTATCAAGCGCTGTCGCTACTCATTAGGCCGGCCGCGCCAATTACCAGGAGGCGATCGTCAAACAGATACTTTTCTATAGCCATACAGAATAGATTTTGATTCAGCTTTGGCTTGAATCACGGAACTCCCTTTAATAACATGGAAATACGTGGTAGAAACGGGTCTGCTGATGTGAATAAAACAACTAGCTAGAAATTATCAGTCTCTAATAAATTTCTGTACTTTTTTGAGGAATCCTTTACGAAAGCATAACAGCAACTCTGATTGTTACAAATAAGCTGCTCCGGGTATAGGGAAGTTCCATTAAGTACCGGTAACAAAACAACACTCTTTATACACGACAGAGTAAAGCCGTGGTGGTAAGTTTCAACGCCGAGGTGTTATCTCGCAGTCTACAAGCTGGCGCTCTCTGGAGTGACGTCTGTTCCGCGAGTGTTGTAACCGAGACACACCCTGTAACATGAACACGACTGTAGCGAGCGACTTCCAATAATTCGCCCGGCGGTTTGTTGTCGTACGGGGGGGGGAAGCTTCTCGAAATGTGCGACTTGCGCACGGCGTGTGACTGGCGTGACATCGCCTATACCCGTGTCCCGCAGTCTCAGTTTCAGTTTTATCTTCCTGAGTACCGTGTCCGGAGAATCTACTCAAGCCTCCGGCCTCCTTCTTTTTCAAACTCTATCATAAAACAATAACGGTCGGGGCAATGTCTGTCAGAGCGGGAGAAATCTAACCCGCGCCACTCTATTTGGTCTGGAACCCAAAGCCGAATTGATGAAGTCTATACCGCTCCCTGCTGTTTGTGTTGCCACAGGTGCTGAGATTGAATGGCTGTACGCGGTTTGGTTTGTTGACAGTGTAAACCTCTATTTTATTTTTATTTTTTTTTATTTATTATTATTATTATTCTTTTTTGCTTTTTGCCAAAATAAGTTTCAGAAGGTGTGAACCAGATTCCTACACGTCACATTCTTTGTTTCATTTCATCAGGAAATTCGACGAACCACAAATGGACTCCTGACTATGCAATATCAAACCGTATATTAACCGTTAACTGTAGGAAATCACGGATATGTGGAGTTTACATCATTATGCCTGATAAATAAGAGGTATATTCAAAAATTGCATTTTAAAAAAACTAAAAAGTCCTTATTAATTCATGTTTTATGTGACATTTGATACCTAATTCTGTTGATCGGGGAATTCTGCTAACTCGGACCTTGAGGCGAGTTACGAAACATTAAATCATCTTTACTGAAACGTTCCAGATCAATGTTTTCCTTGTACGTTAAAGGTCACGTCTTAAACATAAGAAGGTACGAGGTTAGAAAAGTACATGTCAAATTAACTAATACAGAAACAAATGAACAAAGATACTGAGGAAATTCAGAGCACAATCTAAACTGTAAATATTTTGATGTGGGGGTGTTTGTTCGTGAAATATACCGTTTTAATCTCCGTATTGGAAAAAGCATCAGACAAGATAAACAGCGACAGAATTCAGAGCCTACAGTCTTGAGTAAGCCCGGTTTGTACATGTACATTAAATTTAATCATTTCACCATTAACTCAGGTTCCAGAATGGGGACCGTATTAAATCAAGAACGTTAAAATCTCAAAATACTGGTCGAACAACGTCAATACCTATCCTTAATACAATATATATCAGTGACCGCTAGCAAATCTTTTGAAACAGTGAAAACACCTTTAAAACGTAACCTTGTTCGATTAACAACATACGGCAGGCATTGTAAGATACGCCAAACCTTTGAAGCAAAACATATCTAATTTCGATACTTTAAAAAATTTAAACCGTATACTTAGTTATAATTCTTTGATTAACCTTGGTCCCAAGTGAGAAAATATAGATTGAAGTATTTTTCCTCAATTAACTGAAATTGTCCTGAGAGCCGCCAACTCGGGTTTGTTTAATTGGGGAGATTGAAACCCGCGTTTAGGTTATTTTGACAGCCACTCCAGGGAGAATCCATTCAAATCCTATATTCAAAACTAAAATATATACCTCCCCGTGCCAAAACTGAAAGTTGTACCCACCTTTTGTTCCCGTGTTGAACTGCTGATCGCGAATAGCGCATTCGTCCTCTCCCCTACCCATCTCTACAGCCTCCTCAAGTCCACGATCTCAACATCCGGAGTGGAGAGAAGGTAATCCAAGGTTAACTGCGTGGAAAAAGTGCAAAAGTAGAGAGACGCAAAGCATCAAAATACGGCTTGCATTTTCGCGTAATTCGAGATCTGCTGTGCAAACAGCGCTCCGAAGTGCAGATGCCGTTAGATACGCGGCGCTGTATTACTGTCCCGCATCAGTCGCTGAATCTGCGAATATGCGGGGCCCGATGGCTATCACGCCCGTATTAAAGGCAGCGGGTGGCTGCAGACGATCTCCGTAATGAGGGGTCTCCTTTGGAATTGTGGGATGCTTCATCCATCACCGTGCCACTCGAACCAGCCGCGCGCAAGATGCCGACACTCGAACTCGTGTCTGTTGCAGATCGCTTTCGTGTTTCCATTCCGCTGGCATAGAGGGGTGTGATCGGGAAAAACGCTGATGGGTGAGATTGCGAGGTTTTTAAGCGGTCACTCGAAGCTGTTTCCCCTACGAGGTGACGGGTGTGATTATCCATGCAGTGGGCTGTCGGGAGAGCACTCCTGACCCCGACAGCCGATAAACGGTCGCGCTGCCGGAGTGACACTTGCGGGAGAGGAGAAAAGTTCAGCTGGACGTACGGTGAAGCACTTTCCCTTTCCTTCGGCTGTCCAAAAATCATTGTTCAAGGTTCACATCCCTATCGTGGTTTTAATTTATAGTTACCAACAATTTTGCAATTTTTGTCAATGTTCTTTACATCTTTTTTTTTCTTGTTTTTTGAAGTTGTACTTATGTATTGAACTAGGCGATGATTTCCGTTTCTCTTCTCGGGGTATAGGCCTATTTAATTTCTTGAAGGTCCATGTATCTAAAATTTTAATTTCCCACGCATAGGGGTTCGTGCAATTACAACATGAGCTGTTTTTATCTGTTTGTATTCATAGCCTGGTTTTATTGGTTGCGAAAGTAGTTTTTATTTATACGGTAATATGCTCCTCTCAAGTTTTATTAAATGTCTTAATGTATTATTGTATGTGGACAAGTCTTTATTTTTGACTATGTTAATGTATTTCTTTATTTTCTGTGTATTACTTGTAAACTTGTATAAATTTTGCCAGTGGAGGTTGAATTTGTGTGTTTTTATACAGACAATAAATAGATTATCTTGAACCCTCTCAGAACTTCGAAATCCACACTTGTGTGATAAGTGTGATTGAGTTTTTCACCAAACTCCCTGTGAGCAAAGTGCAGCCAACTATTTATTCGCGGCCCGTACTCTTGAAAAAATGTTTGGTAACTTTTCCCCAGTAATTTTTTTTTACATTTAGCACTCGTTTTCTGTTATGGGTAACAGCAGGTACGTGCACGTTGACCATAATTAACAGTCTGTTCTCTGCCATCAAGCGTTCACTTGAAATAGTCTACACTGTCCAAAAGACGAGTTAATAAATAATTGTAAATTTCTGTGGCTAAGAAATATTACTCGTAAAGAAGAGTTAAAATTAATTGGCCGTTATGGATTTAAGCCCTATTTCAGGAGCGGCAAAAGTAAATTTACTTTCAATAACCAAAGGTAACGCACAGTTCATTTTTAATCACCAAACTTGCAGAACACTTTGTATAACTTCAATATTTGTAACCGCGTATAAACTGTTTGGGAATAAACACTGTAGCCTACAAGGCTCGGGAGTCTGCCAACTTGCAACCCTACAAAGTTTCTGATCCTCTTCAAAGAGGTGAAAAGCTAGAAACTGGCATCTTGTCATCATTCATGTTAGTGTGGGTATTTTGCGTATGCTTGACAGCCCTTTCTGATCGTTCGCACAGGCAGGCAGACAGAAAACTCATTTGAAGTGACGGATGTCATCCTAATCCGCAGGGAGATAATATTTTGCACTGACGGGCAAGCCTATTAATGCCATCCGTCAAGACAGGCTTTGCAGCTGACACACCCCCCCCCCTGAATCCTTGGCCGGCTGGCTGACATCAGTCAGTGCAAGGTACAGGAACAGGACGCTCAAGGGAATGTGAGATAAATCTTGCTCTAAAGCATCATTTACTGAAATAACTGACACTTCTATTTGAAATCTGCATGCTATTTACTGACACCTCAGGGGCTTCGATGCAAGTATATCCATGGCTGTGTAAGACTATACAAACACGCACACAATGGAAGGGAATATGGGTAAGCCTATATGTGGATAGCATTTTATCGGATCACTTGTGGCACACAGATCGTCTGCCCGAGGATGGTGTCAGTATTCGCGCGAGAGGTGGGAAATTTGTGCCTACAGCGTTAAACAGAAGTACGTCGCGCCACGAGTAAACTTAGTCGAAAGCGTGATGTGAACTCCAACAGCCAACGGCGTTGGAAATGGCACTGCAATAACCCACTTTCTGAACAACTTTTGAAATTCACATCCGAGACTAAGTTGCGAATTCTACGTCGCACTGATGTAAAGGAGGAGGTGAGGTTGAATTGTTACGAACTGGCTCTAAATAATGTGACTAGCAAGGGTGCAATGTTGATGAGACTGAGGTGGGGATTATGAACGTTTTCATGGATGAGACTGTTCTTTTCGTGAAAACTCAATCCGGGGCGTCCATTCTCGGCGCAAAATCAAACTGTACTTTATCCAGCGTGAAGCATCGTCAGAATAATAAATCAAATTGTTCTCATTCCCGTGCTTCAGCGACACCACAAAGTGACACCTAAGTGGACTTGAGTGCTAGCGACGCACGTTTATTTCACCGAATCGAACAATGTTCATTTCCACAGAGTAGCATCCATATTAATATCACCAATTTAAGGGTTTTTTTTATTTCTCTGTAATTCCAAGAAAACACGATTTAATTACATTTCTGTCAAACATTTTCGTAAAAAGTTTCATCTAAATCACATTTTTGTGGCCTTGTAGAAACCAAAATCGCTCGCGTCAATGTCCGATGTGCGCCCGCACAATAGGGTGTTATTTTGTGAACCCAAAATTTGTCCATTTGTCAGCGGTTTAACAGTAATATCATACTGAACTTGAGCGTTATTTCGCGGTGTCGGTTACGAATGGAGTGAACGCACTCCAGTCTAAACAAGCAGAACAAACTCCATTACTTTTTAAGGCTCACGGTGGAGAACAATCAACGGCTACATTATTGTCCCGCTACAAAATCACACACTTCCAAATATTTCGATTTAATGCCTAACGTAGGAGGAAGAGAAAACGATGGGTCTTGAAATGGAATAAGAATTCGTCGCGAGACGCACGCTTGCTGGATTGGGCTTCGCCTCTACATGTTGTAGCGCCGCGGGCGTTCACTCAAAATAGCTAGCTTAAATTACGGCAGGGAAGCTCGTGTCTTGCAATGGGAATGGGCAACCGCCGCAAACTGGATGCTTTTATCTAAGAATCAGGGCTGCATTCAGACCCCAGTGGAAATGAGTTTCAGAACTCCGCCAGTCCAACGTGATGCAATTGAAACTGCCGCGAACGCCAGGGGCGGGCGTCTTCCTCTTCGTTCTGTCCGGAGAGTGGGAGGCTAGGGACGGGTGCGGGGGTTGACTGAACTCCCCACCGAGCGAGACGCGGACTGCCGAGAAGTTTTACAGCGGTCGCTCCAGCTGCAAGCCTCGGGACGGAGGAGTGTGTGCGCCCTCATCTACCCCGACGGCCTGATGACACGTAGGCCGCGGCAATGCATTGTCCCATGTGTTCCAACCCTTCACGACTACACGGAGAGCGCATAGTTAGGACCCCGGATTTCTTTCCTTTTTTTTTAATCAGAACGTCCATGTTCCCACAATGTTGCACTGAGACGCGTCAAAGGAATGCATTGCATAAAGTCAGGATGCCCAAGGTTTTTTTTTTCATTCTCCAGGCGAACGAGAAAGCAAAACGAATTCGACACCACGAAAGATTTTCCAACGAAGTCCACTCAAGTTGAAAATATGTTAAACCTTGGCGGCATCCGTAAATTATTTGACTTGAAGTCACAACTTCGGCTCCATATTTGCGTCCGGGCCAAGTGCAAATACCTTAACGCAGGGTGGATACCAGCACCAGTCTTACCAAAATAGAGACTATTCAAGTTGAAGCTGCTAACAAAGGTTTCAAACCAAAAGCTGGCGCTATTACAATCTATGTAAAAACAAAGTATTTAGTCTGGTGTTAATATCTAGAAACTCCTAAAACCGATTTGTCCAGAGTGGTTATTCTGGCGCGAAGTATACTGTCAAACTTAGCGGCTTGTGCACGTCATTCATGGAGCTGCATGAAGTGCAAGTGGGAACAGTAACCAGACAAGTTGGCAATGTCTATTTTGTACAGAGTGGCGTAGATTCATCCTGGGATTTGTTTTCTTTTAACATTCGAACATTTCCTTTCCTGAGTTATGGAATGGTCCCATTCACAAAAATATGGCCCTGAGTGTATCGGATGGACTGCTGTCGCTGTAACAGCCAGTGTCGTTGTGGACTTGGACTGGAAACAAATGGTTAGCATTTTTTCAGAGTGAAATTCTTATCCTTTCGCAAATTTGTCTTCTTTGGATAGGAATGTCCTAGCTGATCGTTATCCCTAGTTTTTTTTAATGTTATTCTAACCTGCGTGTTGTAGCACGTAGCGTTAAATTAAGGCAATCAATAAAACACTCTTCCTCCTGGAAACACATGAAACTAAAATCTCAAAAAAAAGTAATCTTAGTGCTGTAAACACTTCTGATTATACTTCAGTGACAGAGAAGCCGAAATTTCAGAATCCTTGGGATGTCAGTTATTATACAATATAAATTCCTGTGCAATCTTCCAACTCGCTCCAGCGAGCACTATGGCTATTATCCTTGCTGCGTGCTTCCCGCTCTGTTGCATCGATGGCTTGATGGGTTAACAGAGGCGAGGATGGCCGCTTCCGTGTCCAGCACTCGGTCAGGCTGTCACTTCAAGAGCAGAGTGGGCCTGCACCTTACAATCTTCACCGATTAGCGGAAGTGACTAGTCGGCGAGAGCGAGGCTTTTCGCATCCGGCAGAGCTGTTGGAAGATGGGAAGAGGGGGTCGGACGTCGGAGGCAACAACCCTTGGTGGGTTTCATGCATTTTGATACGCGCTGACACATTTGCACATCAATAAGACTACAGGTTCGGCAAACGTAGGCATGCCTCTTTTAATTTGAGATGGAACACAAGCTACATTTTAGCGAAATCTTCCGGAACACTGCGCTAACCGAAGACCATTTTATGCTCTTTGCTGCAATACAAGTTAATGGACTGCGCATGATGAGCACCTTGAAAACGTCTGATCTACACGCGAGAACACGTAAAAGCAGAAGGGCCATTATTTCGCTACCACGGTCTGGCTTTTATCTTTTAAACAAATAAAGCACAAACGTTGGTTTATTGGGAAGAGTGATGCGATTGAAGCAAAGCGTCTGGCCCAAGAAAACACAAACACGTGAGACATGCATAAAAACAGCCCCGCTGACATTCAATACCGGAGCCATAATTGTAACATTTACCCCTGAGAGGGTTAACTTTCTTTTCTGGGTCCGATGTGAACCATATTATAACAAAAGAAATCTTGATGGGTATTACACAAGAAAAGTTAAACTACAACTCTTGGCGAGCGCAGTCGATAACCTCACGAGGCAGCCGGCCGATAAAAAATTTAAGACCAATTGTGGCCCTGGACATTAATTTTTCCCGGCTGGATTGATGTGACGGCGGAACTGATTCGCCTGTCTGATAACTCAAGCAAGCGTGTGCCCTGACGTGCAACAAGGCCGCTTGTCCGCTTGCATCGCCAGTTAAAAGATTTGGAGCTATAAATTTTCCTTTTCCACCTATATCAAAAGGATTTTTTCACCCAGGGAGAGATCTTTGATAATTATGGAAGACTCGCGGCGAACACTTTACAGCGTTTAAGGCCAAGTCCAGCCTTCCACTGATCTGCAGTAATCTTTGAGCTAGGATCCTTATTGCCGCGGTATAACTCAACTGGTTTTAGAACCGAAACTTAGAATCAGTTTATCCGTGAGAAACGTTATTATCCAGTCACGCATCGCATACTGAGGACTTCCTTCCCCCCCCCCACAAAAGAGAACTTCGTTTTGGGGCTAAATCGAGGTTGTAGACACGAAAATGAAAGACAGGCCGATCCTGCATATTAATCTCAGCAACCGTCCCCCAGCTAAGATTCGTTCAGAACTGGTAAAAAATAACGGTTTCCATCTGACACCCGGACCACTGATTTTTACCGATTCTGACATCTCCCAAAAGGCGTGCTTATCTGCTATCCTCGAGGAGAGCTGGTGGTTCACGGCTCCACCTGCACACGAGTTCATCCCAATTCCGGGCTGAAAAATTGGTCAATTCACTTTTGCGGCAAAAACGGGCGGAAGAACTGATGATGCCGAATGTTTTCTAATCACGGGCGCTCTCTGTTGCCAGTTGGGAAAAAATAAATCACACTGCATATCCCCAGAAAGGCTAGTTGCGGACAAAGAGAACGAAAACGGGATCGAAATCTATACGCTTAACCAGATTGCACTGAAACACCCCCACAGCGGGAATGTCGTCAAGGCCCAGCCGCCAGGAGGTTCGCTGTAATTTCATCGAATCAACATTCCAGTTTCTCCTCAATGCGCAGGTTGCCGTAATTATTTGCTTAGCTCTTCAAACGCGCTTTTTCCCCCTGCACAAATGAAATTACCCACGGGAAGCGGCGTTTCGGTAGCCGCGGGATACACCGTTGAAATTGTCAATACCCTCATTATTCCCGATCTCGCGGGTGGCGGAGCATCCGGGAACGAGGATGAGAAATGGCGCGAAAGCGATTAATTAGGACTTTGCCCACCAGGATTTGGTCAATCGAAATCAACTATAGGAGGACACAACTCGGCCTCTTCACACCGAGCAAGTTCATCACCAAGTTGTACAGGGTAAATGTGTTTTTCAAAGCAGCCAACTGCCTCGCCATTACACTCCAAACAACACAGGGATGTCCGTAAACTTGTGCTTGAGTCGGATTCGTGATTCAGAACTCAACTCCCTGGATTGGCAAGTCTATCGGCAGGACCGGTTATACAGTTGTAGGGCCTATGTGCTAGCTGCAATCCGCCTTGAGCAGAAGCGCCCCTTCATCGGTTGAAAAGAGCCACGTTTGTGGGAAAGCTCATTCTGTTGGTAGTAATGCAACCATGACCGTCCATGTGCACATCCGAGTTGTTCATGAACCAGCTAAGTTCAGTTCCGACCAAAGGAGCTTCCGTTGCGAGGAATATAGCAACCCCCCTTGGTCCAGTTAGAGGCCCAGTCCTTTGGCAGTGAATCCTCTTAAGGAATTTCACAAAAGTCTGAAGATGTTTTTCGAAGCACTCCCTCGACCTTAACGTAGACACAAAAGACATGAGGTCGCCATTCAACCTCATTCATACCTACTGAATCTTGAAACATTCTGCTCATGCCGTATTGCCACTCAAAGAATATCATCCTAACTTTGAAATCATGGGTTTGAACGTTCTCGTATCACTCTTGTGAACCATTCTGTTACAGAAGGATAAAGTGCATATTTTTCCACCAAAAAACCTCTCCCTATGAGCCCTAAGCTGGACCACTTGAGGGAACAATTTTCTTAGCAACGGGGCCCCTTTGGTGGGAACTGCACTTTGTTAGTTCACGAACTAATATGAAATGCACGAGCTTAATTGCATCGCTACCAACAAAATGAACGCTCCCGCCAAGTTGGCTTTTTCCAACTGCGGAAAGGGTGCTTCTGCTCAAGGCGGATATGCTTTTATAATGAGTTGTCTTTAGAAAGCCATATCCTCTAGAGTGATCACTGTTCACCACTTTCTATATCATGTATATTTCGGGCAAGAGCCCTGGCTATTTGGTGTTTTGGGTTTTATGGCTTAATCTTATCAGAGCCCACTGAACAAAGATATTGAAAAATCGAAAGAACCACAAGGCTGAGTATAGCACAGTGGGTAAAGCCGGATGCTGTTCTCCGGAGGTTTCGGGTTCCTATTCCACTCGAGTAAATTTCTTTATTCATCTTTACAAAAATTAAACGATTACGTGATTAGATCCCCCTGAACAAATAGTGACGCGTGGGGATTACTACCAACATAGGGCCGAGTAGCGCAGAGGGTGAAGCGCCGGTAAGGTGCACTGGTGAGGTTTCCGGTGGTCGCACGTTTACTTCCCGCTGGAGTCAATATCTTTATCTTTTTCAACATATTAAAGGATAACAAACGAAACGATTAGAGCGTTGAAAAAGCATCTTATTCTCAGTACAATGTGCGAGTCCATCTGGGAAAGTCTACTTCATTCAATCGTGCTGCAATACGTCTTCTTAAGTAAGACGATAAGCATGCAGGACCCAAAGGAAATTAGTTTGGATCTATTTCAGCGTACCCCGGGTGTAGTAAATGAACTAAACAAATCACGATTCACGGCAGCGATAAATCTATCAGTCAGAGCTCAATCGTTACTTATGTTGCCTCTCCCTATCGGGTTACCACGAAAAAGGTTACCGCTACAAATGAGTTTTTTGGAATCCACGTTGCTGCAAAAATGGACGTGAAAGGGTCTATGTACGGGCTCACTTTAAGGAAACCAAACCAATTCTTTTTCAAAATCAGGTGATTAATCGATGAAGGAGACAAGACAGCCGCTGCGAGACCCCCCCCCCTTGCATCTACCCACCGACAATCACACACCGGGTCTGGTGCCTCACCGTCATCTAAGAATTTGATTACAACAGTCTTAGAGATCCTTTAAAAATCGATTCAACCCATGCATGCACTGACAAAATAAAGCATAGGTTCATTAGAAAACGAGGCAAGGGAAGATGAAGGGCAGACTACCTTTAAAAGAAACACCTGCGGTGATTTTGGCAGTTTTATAGAAATTGGAAAGAAGAGTGGTCTTTTTCTCCCTCTGATGAAGGCCATACATAATTTAGAGCTGCTGGAGACCGGTGCTTGAGGGGAAGTTTGGCCGCACCGGTAAAAAACAGCACACGGGAGCAAGGACCTTTGATGTGTAATTTGCTTTCGTTCCGCGTTTTGATATCTCTATCCATGTTTTCCCCCGACCCCCGCGACAGGAGCATAGCGGATCTCAGCATTCGCAGATCGACCCTCTAGTTTTCTGACAAATCGGGATGATGCATAAGACACGGCCACTTTAGACAACTACCAAGGTTTGGTATGGGTTTCGCAGTGATATCGTTCACGGTGTTCAAGAATTTCCGGTGCCTAGCTACTTGTCGGTGTTTTTCCCTAGACTGGGTTTCCCGTTTGCTGTGTTGTTTGGTACTGTTTAATCTGACATACTCTTGGCTGTTAATTATGAGGGTTTTTTTTTAAGTTTTTCTCCTGCTTTTGTGAATTTCTTGTTGCGGTAATAACGTTGGCAATGCAATCATTTGCCGTTTAATCAACGGCACGGCTATTTTTACCGCTCTTTTTTTTCTACCGTAACGATGCAATGTTGATTATGCCAATAATGCAGGCCCGATGGAGGCTATAGTTTGGAGACAGAAAACATAACAATAATCTGGAACTCATTTCCTTCCACTCTCTTTGAAAAAAAGTTCAGGAACGAATCTCTTGATTGGAATCTCTCTTCTTTAAGGGCGTAGATTTATTGCTCTTCTTGAGGTGCTCCGACAAAAACTATTAGTTGGCAAGGTTCAACTGAACTTGCCGAAAGTGCTGTTTAACAATTTTATGAACCTCCCGTCATATCGCGAGTTCATGTGATCGGAACAACCTTGTACGATTCAATGGTTAAGGCAAAAAAGCGCTACCCGCGGACATTCAATTAAATCCTGTAAGCATTTATCGTTGTGAATGGCGCGTTGGATTTCATAAAGTCAGGAAGCCCACAGACCCGTGACTTGCCAGTGAAACTACTTCAGATTTTTACAACACCAGCCGACAGTTGGGGACAATTTGTAATACCATCGATAACTTAGAGCGCAAAGTAGGATTAAATTGCGATAGTAACCTATGACTAGGGTGACTTGTCGTTAATTTTGTGAGTGATTGTTTGACGAAAACCATCATTTCTCTCTATTGACCGAGTCTGCTCACAGCTTTCCCTGACAGTCAACTGCCGGTTTTTATATCTGGGAATGTTGAGTTGAGGCTGTTTGTATTTTTGGACTGCGTGTGCGTGTATGCTTCGTTGTTCGATTGTCCGTTCTCGTTAATGGTCACGTAACTGCTTGTTGATCAAGACCTCTGAGAATAGGCTGTTGTCGATTTATCTTCTTCGAGTTTACCAAGTGTGTGCGACTACTTTTGATGGCTGCTTATTTTGGAGTTTGCCATTTCCTGCCGATCTTGTGCGTTTAAATGTACTGTAACAGCTTACCCCTTGCATATGCCCGGTTGCTAGTCCAATTGTATTACTAGACCATGAGTATTTCTCCATCCTGAGCGATCACATAATAACATGTCTGGAACAATCTCTACTAACATACAAGCACATAAAGAAGAAACGTCATAACGTACACTTGGAAGTATTTTGCAACGAGATGACACCAGCCTTCAGCCATTGACAGCGTCGAATACGTTGGTCCCATCCGGAAAATGTTATCTACGGTAGAAAGCGGATTCGTTCCACATGGTCGGCGTTCTACCAATCAACACCGCGTAAATTGGCGCGTTCCTAACCCGCGCTGAAAAGTGCAGGACGGGGATATTAACACCCGTCACACGGCCTCGAGCAACTTGCTTACGCGAGCTCCGTTTAGGTGTACGCCGTCTGCCTTTGTTTATACGTTATAATGGGGGGGGTTATAACTTCTGCCCTTGCTGGTTGTAACCATACCGACGCTCCAACCTCATCACATTTTACGGCGCGGGTTGAAGCGACCGCTCGGCTTTAGGTGGCATTTTTATTTCTCATTGTAAACGAGGGCTGCGATGATGTTGATAACTTTTCAGCATACAACATATCTTTGTTTTTCAGTGGAACTTGTGAACATAAATGCCATTTCCTACATACTTTTCACAATTTACTATTCAAAACGATAAAACTGAGATTTAAATTAAATCCAGCTCCTGAGGATATTATCACAAGGAATAATTGACGGAGGGCTACTGTGCTCACCGGTTTAAACCGGATGCGTTTAATCCTTATAAGAATAAGAACATATTAATTACTTCTTCGGCTGGTTTTTATCAAGGCAGGAATCGAGGCGCACCACGTGTAATACAGATTTTAATAACACACCATAGGCCTACCGTAAAATGTCCTTAGGTTTATCTTGGAAATCAATACGACGTGCTATTTTCAGCCGACAGTTTGATCATTCTGGGTTTTTTTTATTACAGTCATTCAGGAACCTTTAAGAATTTGTAAGAAAGCCAGCGCAATTATGTTGGGGGTAATGCTTGTGTAGAACTAGTGGTGCCAAAGAATCATAGAATATGGGAGTGTTCTCCGCGCAGTATGGTACTGCTCCTGAGCACGACATTTTCAACAGCTGATACCCTCTTTTATTTTTAAGAGGATTTCTTAGCAGTCCGCCTTGAGCAGAAGCACCCCCTCATCGGTTGAAAAGAGCCAGGTTGGCCGGAAGGTTTTCCTTTTACTGGTAGCGACGTGCCCGTAACGCGTGCAATGCATTGCCATTTGTGAACCAGCGAAGTGCAGTTCCGACCAAAGGAGCCTCTGTTGCTGGGGAAATAACATTATGCCCTTTCTTGGTCCAGCTCGGGGCTCATAAGCACGGTGAACTGCACACAACTCTCAGAAGCAATGTGCTTTATGCGGTGACGCAGCTATGGTAGCAAGGGGGAAGCTTAAGCGAGTCCTGGCCGCGCACTGTGAGCAAGCACATGCGGTTTCTTTGCTCAACACGGTAACAGCTGCTGACTGAACGGCCGGTCTTCAAGGGAACAGTACCCTGCAGCCCAGCTGGGCTTCAAGATCTCTGCCCAAAAGCAGGCCTATGGTGAGCACCGTTCGCGCGCCTCAGCGCGTAGAGGCTAAACCGCAGACGTTAAGAGAAAGGCTTTTACCAAGACGGGGGCGGGAAGGCTACGCCCCAAGCCTGGCCCTTGAGACAGAAAAACTGGGTTACTGTACCTGGTTCAACTGCCGGCAACACATTAAAAATCTGCGGAGTCGTAATTTTTCCAAAAATAGTTTGGCTCGGGCAAAGTGCTCCCAACAAGGGCAAAAGGCCTCAGCAGAATGTATACATCTCCGAAAACGGGCTTGCTTTTTGTTGCTGGCTGCCAGCGCGTATGATTTTGTATTAAAAATGCACCTGGCATGCGATCTGCGGCGCAAGGTAAACTCAATATTTAGAAAAATATAAAAATAAAATTGCGAAAAATTAAGAAAAAAAGCTTGAAGCGTAAGCGGTGTTCTTTGAACCTTCGTACCATCTAGCTTTGGCACGATCCACTTACTAAGAAAAAAGTCCTAAGGGTAAAACAGAAAATTTATTTATTTTGTCAAATTTGTTTTTGATTTTCTGTGTGTTTTTGAATTTCACACCTGGAGGTGCAATTGACCTCTATTCTAGAACATACGCAAATAAAGGCTTACTGAGGGTGTAGCTCCATGCTCTGCTGAAGCTGGAAGCGAGCCTGGATGCTTACAGTCCATGCCAAGTTACTAAGGGTTTTGAGGTTAACTGCATTGTACTGGCCATTCAGCAGACTAATGGAAATACATTTTCAGTTAAACAACTACACGTAAATAGTGCAACAGCCGTTTTGACCTCTTATATTTCCCCCTATCTATTAGCTGCGTTCACTCAAAACTGAAGCTGACATCCATATGTTTTGTCCAATCAACAAAAGACGCTTGCTAACCAGCCTCCATCAATCGCTCCCCCTTCATCCTGTCGCTTTGCTGTCTTCCTTTTTTTTTCTTCTGCCTGAGATTTCTCGCACGAGACAACCCATCCATCAACGGCACGTCACACACTGCCATTATGAATCCAGATAAGACGGCGCGGAGCCTACGGAGTCTAGCTCCCGTCTTGGTCGATTCGGTTTGTCATCGTTTTCAATGGTACGCGGGAAGACCCACGTTCATCTTCTCAAGCAGGTAATGTCGATCACTCGACTATTTCAGCGTGAAAATACTACAATGTTGAATTGAGATGGTTATAAAAGATATCATTCACGTAGGGCCATTCAGTGGAATGGTTTTTACTCCAACAAACTGGTTCCCGTTCCAAGTTGGAGACTATTCACTTTTGTAAATAAGACAGATCGTATCTTCGTATCAAGGTAAATAAATGCAGTTGGTCTATCAAACCAAAAATCTAAACTAAGAGATCTGTCTGAAAATCATTTTGAGGCATTTCTTTTAAAATAGCGCTAATCAGGTCCAAAAAATAAACGAAGCAATATTTTAACGATTCATTTCGAAACTATGATCCCGATTATCTTTCAATCAATGCTCAGTGTAACACAAGACGCTACACCGAGCCATGTTCTGAAGTTTTTGTCTCCGAACTGTTCCGATTTATAATTCCAATAAGACGAAATCCTATTTCACCTAGCAGTTTAAAGTGTTACCACGAATCAAGGATTTGCAATATGTAATAGTATTATTTTAAGAGTAAGTTGGTTGTCCAGCTTGTTTCTATAGCGCCACAAATGAAAGTCTTAATCGCCGAACTGTATCCTCAACGGCAGTGGGCGCTCTTGCTCAAATTTCAGATGAGTGTTCCGTTGTTTATGCTTTTCGGCAACACCCACAATGACAGATCAGCAACGAAAAAAATGGTGTTATTGGCCCCGAGCCAAAGTTGCACTTCCAGTGAAGCTGTTCAAAGCCCTCTGCACTTGATCGGCTACGAACGCACACTTGCATCGCCACTTTAATCCCAGAGCACGCACAGGATTCATCTTGCACGTTGGATTTACGCTTTGCACTTAGAGTTGTCGACGCACCAACCTTATATCCCAGGAAAACCTATGCTCGAAACGGTCCTTCAATTTCTTCTTGTATGTACAAATGAATTTTTTAGAAGCTGACTTAATGGAAAACATGATCTCCCTCGATATTTTGCGCCATTTTCACAAGCATGGCCTTGAGCGTTGATTTGCGTCTTTGGCGGGGGCTTCAAGTTGTAACGTGCGACGGCAGGCCAGCATGCGGAATCAAGATGACAGATTGAGGCAAACCGTTTGTTTTTGCACCAGATATAACATGAAACAAAACACAACATGTTTATATGGCATTCAGAATGGTATTTGGGCTGCATGCAGGTTCATTGTGACATTTCAGAACGTGCCGTTACGGACGGTTGCCAGAAAACCATCAGCGCAGGCGCACAGCAAGCTTACATTAGTTTTTAATTCTTTCTCGTTTTTATCCTGAAAAAAAATCTTGGAAGAAAAAAATAGCCTGGAATGCTGCATGATTTTCCTATTGCACATACGCCTACTGCAAATGGTCACGTATTAAAGAAAAAGCTATCGTTTCGCTGCACCAGAAAAAAAATAACAAAGCTCAATGAATAAAATATGTTGTTGGTTTTTTATGTTATTTTTGGGCCCGGTTAGGGGTATGGCTGGGATGGAATTGAGTTGGGGTTGAGGTTGGGCTGGTTTCTTATATGAGATATTAGGTGGGAGCATGTCTCTGTTAAATCGTCTTTGATATAAGCCTCTACCACTTGGAAAACCTTGTGTCACTGACCGTTCGTCGTTGATGTACGCAGCGCAAGCACTCTTCGTCCCTTTAAGTACATGAACGCATTTCAAGGTCGACCATGTCACTGCTACTTTGCAAAAGCCTTCTTCGATCTTCAGCGAGATCGTTCCTCTAATTTCTGTTGGCTCGGTCTCGCAGGTCGCGAGGTTAGCACTATGCAAGGTATTATCTCAATATACCGCAATTAGACGCGTCCAAATAGCCAAATATCGGTCGACGAACAGCCGGCCCACTCGTGCGATTAATTTTGGAGGCCGCACTTGGGGCCAGGCCTTGTCCGCCGCCGCTAACCGGTTTGATTGCCACCACGAAATGATGACAGCCCATAAGCCTCTAACACGTCATCGAAACCGTGGTGTTGTCTTAAGCTTCTCCCGAGTTGCGCTCACTGACCGCTGGCCCCCCTCGTTTGCCAATGGCAAGGTGCTATAGATAGAGAAGCCACCGGTAGCGATCGAGGCAACGAAACCTCGTATCTCTGCGACGGACTTGTCTCACACTGCTCCCGATAGCTGGCGGCTAGGGGTCGCCTTCGACCCTCAGATTTCAGAAATTAGCTGCCAGGTTACAGCAGCCTGGATCGAATCAAATGCCAATTTCGTCTGCGAAACAAACAATTAAGCGAAATGGAATTTGCGTCGATTGGGTTTTGATGAATTTCATAAGCAATAGTTTGTGGGGGAGAAAGTGAAGCTGACGGTATACAAATCTGCGCGCTGCAACACGATTGCAAAAACAAGGACCCGTCACTATAGACAGTGCTCACTGTACAAACACTCAGACAGTGGAGTGAAACTATGCGAGACAGACGAAGGAATTAAATTAACAACGTTCTCGCCGTCTGCATTATCTCACCCTGAAAATACAGCACGTCCAATAATTTCGAGCATAACATACCATTGTTCTACAAACCGGCTCATTTACTTATGAAAATTTCAAGCAAACTGCTCGGCTGAGGGCGCTCTCTTCAACAAAATCGAAATAAGCCATACCAGTGAAAGCATCAGCCGAACTCTGCACTGTATACAGCAAACTTACGAATTTAGAACAGGCGGACCGTTACACCAGACCAACAAGAGACTCGATCTGACAACCCATCACCGTTAATAAACTAGGCTTTTACAGCAAAAAGTAAATATTAGGAACGTGGCAGTAAAATATTATCGTATTGTGTGATGTGGGTGCCACGGTAATACGTAAGGCTTAAGCTGATAACGCATTGAAGGGGGCTGTTTTCCCTGAAATAAAAAAAGACTGCGAGGTTACAAAGTTTGGCAACAAATTGTAACGATACGCCTTCAAAATATCCCTTCAACTCCTGATTTTTTTCAACAGAAAACGGATTTTAAAATGGAAGGGGAAAGGGAAAAATGGTACCCTCTGGTTTCAAACCACGAACACCCTCAGTATACTTAATTAACCTTTACCTTGCCCACTACACAATGCACGCCAACTCACCGAACTCCCCTTCCTAGGTGTCCACGATCCTGTATAATGATGCTGAACCTGTTACTTCATCCAAGCGCCTATCATAATATATTACCTGCATGCTTCTTATGGTAGCATTTTGACTTAAAAGGCTCGTTTATTAATGGCTGTGAAGAGTCGAATAGAGTGAACTAGAAAATGTTGCACCGGATTTTAAATAACAAGACCGCGGTTTTTCCCTAGGTTAACAAGAACATGGTTTTACTGGACGGAGACCATAATCTTCCATCTCAAAGGACAGTTGCAATGGCATTTTTTAAAAAAAATCAAAACCTTAACATCTGCTCAGTTAACCTGATTTGCAATTTCTGTTTCACTTTTTCAAAGGCTGTTTTGCTGCCTTTTTTGGTTTTTATGCTGAGTAAACTGTGATGTTATCCCGAGAAGAAAGCCTCAATGCACATTGGTCTATGCAAAAGAGCTTCTGTATTTATGTTTAGATTTTACCCTTCCTTTGGTGATGCATTGTTGTGTAAGTACTGAGCAATACGATGCATTCAACTCTTTCTCAAAAATGGTTAGTGAATAAATTCTGGATTCAAGAGTTGAACAAAAACCGAATGCTGTGAGCCATGTCTCCACTGGATGGCCTCACAGCAACAGCGCCCTCAGTAATCTACGAAAGCAGGGGGATAATTTCAAAGGTCTAATAAGGTACCCTTTTAAATACACTTAACTAAATAGGGATGAAAAAAGAGTACAAAATTGCTGCAAATTCTACTTGCGTAAAGTTCACTGTAACTTCACTTTAACATGAATACAAAATAGCATCTTGAAGCATTCTTTTAGAGGAGCAGTACAGATATACATTGATCCACTCAGCATGAAGTAAAGGCATGTTTCAATGTCTTCTGTCCCCTCCCAGGGCCTTGTCCTTCGAATTGGACATGATGCAGTAGGTTCCACGCAGAAGATCAGCACAGCTAGTTCAGGGCCAAACAATGAAATTGCGGCAGAGAGAAGTGAATCAAATTTGTTTGATGCCAATGAATCTTTCTCGCCACATCTCCGGACTACCACAAGAATGAGACTGCTCCATGACTTCCCCGAAACAAGAAACAATCAAGTGCTGTAACATACCGTCGAATTCCCAGACCTATCACAGGAACAGAGTGCTCTACTCGCGGCGGCGAAGATCCCCGTCATGGGGCTTGTTAATGTCACGGTCAACGCGCCCCAATCAAAGGCTTTACGATCCACGAGCTTAATCAATTTGATTACAGGCCTGTCACTTGTTCCAGATACCAGTGGATTTCAATCTGGTTTTCGCGGCAAAATATCCTTTGAAATCAGAGAGGATTGCATGTGTACGTTCTTCCTGTAATCCAGGCCTCTCGAGAAAATCTTTCAAGTTGGAAGCTATCGGGTTCCATCATGAAATCTGATTGTCAGGTTTATGAAATATCAGATTTGACAGGGAAATACCATTACAACCAGAAACACAGATGTTTCTGCAGCATCGTGGATTGACACGCATGCTACGAGACGGAAGGTCCGCTACTAAGTAAATAACTGATATTCCACGAGGAAAAGAAAGCTAAGAAGACCCTGCTTAAGTACGGAACAACTGCCAGGTAGGACGGTGCTCTGAATATTAGAAATGGTTGGTAAAAAGAAAATTGCATCCCTCCTTTGTTAATAAAGCACATTGCACCCTGTTCGGTCTACCACTGTGTCCTTCAGCGACAGACTTGTATGGTTGCACTCTATTCATATTCCGCGGTCGTGAGACGGTGCGATTTCAAATCCCGTGCGCACTCGGCGTACGGGCTCTGCCTAACTGTCGGAAAGGAAATTCAGCGCGATGTGAACGTGTGTCAAATTAAGGCACTGCTGCAAATTGAACGACAGACACAATAAAGTGGTAACAAGACATGATGTTTCTATTTGAAAGGCCACGTGGTGTTCGTTAATGTTACAAAATAGAGCATACACGTACTATGGCAGCCTCAGGTGAATGATTAATGTAAGCATAATCAATGCTGGTTCTACGCGAAGGGTCAATGTCTTACAGAATAAAAGGAACCATGAAATAGAAATACTTTTATACATTTTACAAAAACCCTTGAAATTGCATCTTTGAGTTTCAATTAACCTGATTTTACATTTTTGTTTGTAATTTTAAGCCACAGTTTGATGCGTTTTTGGTTTTTAAGCTAAGGCATATTGGCATATTCATGATCAGAACTAATGGTATGATGTCATCCAAGGCACTGAATCTCAATGTTGCACTGATCTGTTCACAGAAAATTTCTAGATTTTTTAACCACTGCTATGGCAAATTTTATTTTCTTTGGCAATTTATCGCTGTGTAAGTATATGGCAATAATCCAGCAAAAATCCTTTTCACAGAAATGTTCCCAGATAGCAAATTTGGGGCTCACAATTTGAACATGAAAACATGCAATCACGTTTCCTGGATTTACATTAAAGCAAAAGCGTCCCCACTTGTCCAGAAATGCTTGGTCAATTTTTAATGTTTGAAAAAGTGCACCGTTCCGTTCACGCAACTCAAAAAAGATGTCAAACCGTCTTCACACATGGAAGAGGAGTACAGAGATACACAAAAAGTAATTCTAAGAAAAATTCATTTCCTGGCTCCTTTAATCGGAAAACTGTAAAGCTCTCTGAATGGACAGGCCATAGTGGACGAATGTATCATTCGTTAGAAATAATTTTGCACTTTCTTGATTTGCGGACAAGCCAAACCATACAGAAAAAAATAATCCTCACAGTTTTTCATTCCATGCGTTCTGTAATTCTCTAAATTCCCCGAAGCAGTTTCATGCTGCTGTGCAGATATTTGCTCGATGACAATTCTTTAACGAATGGCCTTTAGCATTAGTTCATCGCTTGCATTAATTGGTTCTCAGGTTCAGCTCCAGTTCCCATCAGTTCTTGATCATTGTTCTAGTTCTTATAAGCAGCCACTCAGTTATCGTATTTGGTTTGTCGTATGATAATATTTCAAAGGTTAGAATTCAATTTCAAGACACTGCTCACCCTTCTGTAAGTATTTTCTTTACTTGAATTGAGATCTGCTTCGTTTGGGCGAGCATGATCGACACGTATGTGGTTGAGGAATTTTTTCAGCCGTCCTATATATGAAAAACATCGCTGTTGAGAAAACGTTTCAAAAGTTATAAAAACAATCAGTCTACAGAACATGATTGAATGCAGAATGTGTTACAGACGTGTCCTCTCGCACTGAGCATCAAACGGCAACGAATCAGGGAAGGGTGGTAAAAAAAATAATCAAGGTTGTCAGTTGCAAAAACGTGAGCCACAAATTCCGAAGCGAAGCTGCTCTGCGATTTAGCAACTGAGAGAATGTGAATTAAGGCGGGGGGGGAAGGCCCCGAACGCTCGCCAATTACTCAAAGTAAACCCTGTATGCTATGTGACATTCCAAAACAAGATGCCTGTCATGAGTGATATTTAACGTGTCATTTGTACTTAAGGTAAGCGTCAGTTCGTTCGCGCAACTTTTTCCCCCTCAGTGAACCCTTAGCTCAGTTCGACTTTTTTTTTCATTTCTTGTGATTCCAGCCGAGCGACCCCGACGAAATTTGGGGGGTTTCGAGTAAAATCTGTACTCCAGTCGTCAGAAATCATATACAGTGCATGGACACAAATCACCGCGCGTCCTGCTCCTGAAGCAGGGAGAACGGGACAATCAAACGGCTTGTGTATAGACTACAGGAGGTCTGCGCCTGGACTTGTAATAAGATCAGATAGCGGAACTGGGCTGGACTTAAGATTATTGGCTCGTCTTATCCGGGGGCTGTTTATGGGGAAGGCGTGCATTGTTTATCACTTAACTCACGATACACATAATAGGAATGCCTTTCACCTGATATTCTGGGTCGGGGAAATAATATTTGTTTTTCATTCAACTGTACACATGCAAGGTACTTCGAGAACTACTGTAATGTATATCATCTCCGGCAGGAAGCATCAAACATCTTTAAGCTTCTCCGGAAGCTTATGACGCCGTTGTAAAATTGGCAATTCAAAACCGGTAACATTTCAGATGAAAACTCAGTGAATACATCACGATGAACATTTTCAAAAAAGTGCGTAATATATAGACATAACGCAGGCATATTTCATTAGACATTCTGTAACCTAAGAAAATGGTACTTTTGAACCTTACTGTATAGTGCCTCGTTGGCGCTTTTGTGAAAATTGGTATTCTTTACCAATCAACGGGTCAGTATTGCATGAGCTTTTAATCCTCGTATACACTGTGTTGCTTTTGAGAGCTTCATAAAGATCAGATTTAGCTTTAAGGTTGAGTTAGGGTCGGGTTAAGGGTGGAGGCCAAAGTCTTTCTTACAAACACAACAATGAAATCCCACTTGGACTGTCCAGCAAGTGTTTCGGCCATACTGCAGAAGGTAAACTTCCTTGGACCTATGAATTTGTTCCACCGTAAGCTAAACTGCTAAAGTCAAGCTCACTCCAGGAGTCGAGTTAGGCCGTAATACATGTTGCACACTGCCATCGGAGGCTCACTTTGATCTTTCTCGTAAGATGTCAGCAGAAGCCAAGACAGAAATTGCCAGTGTTTTCCCACAAATTAAAACCAGGGTTGGTGTTAACTCGTTTGCTGTTCAGCCCTTTTTCATCGTTCACAATTATCAAAAAGCCCAACACTTACCACGTGCATGGGGAACTTTTTCCAGCTTTTTAGTTCTGAAAACGCTGCAGTGCACGATACAAGCACTAAGCAAATTGGCGTCTTATGTAAATATGCACGTAAATACAAGAAAACCCATGACAAGTAATGTTCACAAACATATTTGGGCTGGTAACGTGATTTCGCTCGGCGAAGCATATTTGCAGAACAAATTTCTGTACCTAGCCATCAATCCCCCTGCTGTAAATTCGATGCGAACGGCTCAAAACTCTTCAACTGTGCCACAAACTTCTGTCGACGGTCTCTCATTTGTGAATTACTGTGGGCTTTATTGACACCAATATCGATCTGACCACACTGGGAAGTGTAGGACTTCACAGCCCCGAGTCAGATCAATAGCGGGGAATGAATGTGACCGTGACAAATTGATGATCGGGTGCCTAATCACGTGGACCGGACATACACATTTGTCGGTCGCTTAGACGTTGAGCTCCCTCAACGCCTACCGGGCCTGAGTGACCTTTTCTTCAGGACGCTCCGGAAATGCTAAATCAGCCACTCCCGAATCCAAAGTGAACAACTGAAAATTAAGGTGTATATGTATCATGTTAAATATTTTTAAAGATCTCTATTAAAGACTTCGAAAGGATATCTGGCGTAAAGATTTAAAAACCAGAAGTAACCGTGTTAACCTCAAGAACTGACCTAACCGTTCATGTGAACATAACTCAGAAAATTAATAAAAATATTCAGAAAGCAAGAGTTGTAGATGTAATTAATTACACATTTCAGCCCTACTGGTAGTGCAACCAGCGGTTATCTAAAACATTTAAGGAAAAAAACGAACAAATGTCTAGACTGGAAGAATTCCCAGGTTCAATAATCAAAGGGAAACTATAAGCGGGTTTGGACGGAAAATCCAATACTTTTACCAGCCTAAGTGAGGCTTGACAACCGACAACTACAAGTGGGGGAGGAAATGGTACCACGTCGCGGACCGGACACTACAAAAGCACTTTCCCACAAAGGTACGCTCCTAGGTAGACCTCTTCACTGATGCTATTAGTTTCTAATCCAAGCGGAATTTTTAGTGCTCTGTAAAACGACTTTACAGTCGTGATTTTTCCTGTACACACAAAATGGCCGAATCTAAGCTGGTCTCCTTTCGCGCTGTTTTATAGCAAAAAAGGATTTAATGGGATTTACATGAGAAGAAAATGAACAAAACCAGAAAACCTGAGAGAAATGAACAAAACCGCACCCCTGTACGTTTTCAAAGGCTCACTCACACTTGTTGCCGCCAAGGCAATTTGTGCGCATGCGTGCATAATTACGGATTTATTAGGGGAAAGGTCTATTCCCCAACCATCTCTCGGAAAATTACAATTCGATTCCTCAGATTTTCTTTACAGAGTTCTAAGGCTACAATCTCCAGACAGCGCAGACTGAAATGGTGTTTGGATTCCAACTTGACAGGATGTTTTTCAGCTGTTAAATTGCTTGAGACCTGCAATACAACCCTATTTATCAACCCTAAAAATGTTGTTGTTGTAGTCCACTTCAACAGCAAACCACCACAAATATTACAATGGCCACAGCGGGTTTTGCGCATGAGAGAAGACAAGTATAAAAACACAATCAGGCTACTGTGTGGCACCTCAAGGTGGAATATGGGAATGATCCCTACAACAATGGGCAGGCAAAACGGTGAACAGACCAACATTACCAGACCTGCGACATTTAATCAAACATGTGAGGACGGCGTGGTCCGAATAATGAGAAAATCAAATATGGAAGGTCCAGTCAAAGTCAATACCGTGGGCTTTTCAATCTCACACACTGGCTGACGATGCAATCCATATTACTGTGTACATATTACTCTCACGACACTGGGACAATATACCGTGCATTCTCGGTGAAAATCAATCATATAGTGCAGCAATTTTCTGCATTCTTTGGGCCAGCTGCCTCCAAAATAAACCTCCTTAGAGCCCAGACGGTCCTCCACACCCTGCTGCGGTGGAGAGACATTCTGACGGGCGAAGGGGGGAAATAGAGGCGAGATCTCCTTCAAATAGGACCGAAATAAGACGGTTCTCCTCAAGTATATCTGACGGCGAAATACAAACATTGTTGTTAGTGATCTGCAAGTAATGGTCTATCACAACACCGATTTTTCCTACGGGAGAAGTGGTTTCTTTTTTGTTGAGGTGGGCGCCAGACGAGTATACTTCAGATATTTTTTCAGGAAGGAGAACTGAGTGTGTGAGCGAGCGGTCGGACTATGATCTAGGGCTTTATGAAGACTAGTCCTGCATCAGAAAAGCTATTTGCAAGATTAAGTCCCTTTCGTCCACATAATGCAACTGAGCTAAAGTGGGTCTAGGATATCAATCAACCGCTGGTGTAAATCAACCCGCATTGACAATAGTGCACCGGAGTAATCCATGGTATCACCAAACTTCGGAACCGATCGAAAGGGGAAGGGGAAAAAATCAATCGAAGTCATATTATTTTATGACATACCAAGCTCCGGTTATCTCATCCGGGTGGGTGAAAGAACATTATCAAACCAACATGCTCACGCCTTCGAGCCTTTTAGCTATCAAAGATTAAAATCTCTCAAGGATCAGCTGATTAAGATATCAATCTCCCCATTTGGAATTAAAGGCCTTGCTATGACAGTGACAAAATCGGAGACTGGGCCTATGTTGACAAAAAGTGCCCCTTCGCTTGAGAATTATCCTCTCCGGAAATTCCTTTATGAGAAATATCCCGAAGGCCCTTTTATAATTCGTCGAGTATTAAATTCCTCCGGCCCTCGACGGACGTACAGTCCGCGCGGTCGCATTCAATTGCAAACGATATCACAACATGATCACAGAAAAAAAATTGAGTCCCTAGCGGTTCCCGCCAATTCTGGGCCCCTTCATCCAAACATGGCCGCCGGGTACCAGTCAATAATACCGATCAATCACAACGTGACGACTACGTAGCCTCAATGAGCTTTCTGTTTTTTCTTGTCCTATTTAAATAAAAAAGGAGGCCCACGCGCCAAAAAAGATAAATTTTCCAAATTACCGCAAATTGGGCTATTTAAATCGAATCATGTCAGCGACCCGACTCAAAGGAAACTATTCAAACACGCCAACCCCTTGATACTGACGCCAGGCTGGTTCTGCTATTTGGCCACAAGAAAGATGTTCAAGAGGCAGGAATCTGACTGATTTATCTTTTTTTTTCTCTCTCGAACAACGTTTTCCTGCCAGGAAGCTATCTCCAAGAATCATATACCGTATTTTGCGTTTGAACTAAATTCCTACGCTTTATTATTGAAAGGTAGTAAGATGCACAAAAATTAATTTCATTTCTTTTCAATCTTTCTACTAAGGTAATTTAAGAATGCTTCGAACCTTTTGTATCTTCTACTAACAGAATTTCCATGTTCAAGGAAAATATGACAGTATACGTTTTGGTGTAAAATGTACGTCAGTAAGCACAATCAACAAAAGGCGCTTAGCCAGAGAAGACATGATGTGTTATCCAGAGACATCACCCCTTTCTATGGCACAGGGCACGGCAACTGCACAGAAAAGAAATGAACCACAAAGGTAAAGATACAGAAAGGAGATGTCATCTGTTCATCGCAGGCTGTGAAACACAGACTCGCAGCTATAGCCGTATAGAAAAGGGTGTAAAGGCAGCAACGAAAGCCATCCGAGGTTATATATTCCGCACATTAATCCACACGCATTCCTTCCCATAAAAGCAGAGCAAACGCTGCGGATGGTTTAATTAAGGGTCCGCGTGGTTCGCAGATGTCTTGTCTGTCGACACCTGTACCGTAGACATGGTTTAAAATAGATCATGGTTCTCCACAATAAAGGCAATCTTAACAAAACGGCGAGATGTTCTGATAACGCAGGGCAACAATACTGCCCACTGTGCACGCTAAAGCCCACGGGCTGAATTAACGTAACATACTTTTTAGTTTTCCCTCTTGGTGGAGCTATGAAACCTCGTCTCAATGCAAAAGTATAAAACGCTGCACTTCCATTTACGTCTGAAGAAGTATTCAACTGAAATAAAGAGTGGAAAAATAATCCTAAATACCCAATCTCAGACCGGTAATCTGTTTAGACCTATTGTACAAACTGCCAACCAAAAATGAAACGATTGGATTATGGAGTGTGTGGTCCTGGTAAATTCGAGCCAAAGTGTCTCCAAGTTGTGAGAATTATTCATAAGGAATACTAGTCTAGGACGTTTAAATTCACATGCATCCACTTTCCGACCTTTAAGTATCGCCCAAAAATGGCGGTTAGGTGGACATGTGATTTTTGTGATTCGAAAAGCTCATCGTTTACAGAACAGCCGCGGAGAAAAATGAACCAACGATACTAATAACTGAAGCCTGTGTTGTGATGGAACCTGTGTTCAGGCTTCCATTTGTGAGAGTACACAAAGGGTCTTCCCGCAATTTAATGCACATTACCTGTTCTTCGGCGAAGGGCTAATGTGCATTGTCAGCTCATTCCAATTGAGACCCGCAGACCTGACTAGTTTAATCATGACGCTTCCGGAAGAAATCGTGACCGACCAACCCGGATGGAGGTGGAAAACATTTCAGTCAAATTTTAATGACTAATGGAAATTATTTCCGCACCAGAAATGGTAGCTAATGGTAAGAAGTCGTATCCACAGTATGCAACCTCAGCCCTTTCAATGGCACGCCAGCCAACGAAACACTTTCATGTACATGTGTGCATGTAGCCTTATTCAATGGGGTAACTCACGCGTGTTTTTCTAAACTGTAGCTCGCCATTGAAAGCGGTAAACAATATCGTGTGCAGCGGACGAAAATGTTGGCGACGAATTCTACGTGGAATGTGTGCATATTGATATTCTTCCAAAGACAGTCAACAAATGTAATCAATTTGGGAAGGATGGCCCTGACCGATTCTCTTCGAAGATTCCAAAGAGCACATTTAAAACGGTTGAACGGTTAAAACGGTTGCCGCTTTATAAAAATAGAAATTGGGTGATGCAATAATGCTTCCAGCGTAGGCCGACATTGACTAATGGCTATATAAATAGCAGGTAATATTCCTAATTTACATGTAATGGAGATTGAAGAGGTAACTATACCGCAGATGCTGACCTTCTTAAAAAAGGAAGAGAAAACCTAACTTAATATATATTGTATATGCTCATAAATCATGGAACAGCCTTCACGCAGCCTTAAAATATGTATGCCAAGTGGAGTTACTGCTACGGTTAAGTGTATGGTGTTGGAGAATGACATTTCCCAGTCCGGTTTATGTAGGCTGTGCAAATAGCACGTGGAGTTTCCCCCACACCGCGATTGGGAGCAGCTAAGAGATCCGCTCGCGGAAAAAAATAACGGGGTGGGGATCTGATTAGATCGTCGATAAAGAGCATTCCGCCACCCTTGTAACAGACGAATTAATCATTCCCCGTTGGACAAGAGACTACTACAACGTCAATTACGTGCCGTTTAGGGACACAATTACCCATCTAATTGTTCCGTTCCACGGCTCTCGGCTGTGGCAATGCCCCCTTCAAATTGGATTACCCCAGGAGTAATTTCCATCTTAGAGACAAGTTTCGTGAGACAAGTTCTTCGAGTTATCCTTCTCCCGAGTGGGGTCGGCTTAGGGGTAAAACTCTACTGAAGTCTCCTGTGGGGTCTGGTCAATACAAGCATTCAGCTGGTTCGTCCAGATTAGAGCTGTGTATGGAGAGAGTAGCGCCAACTTCAGACTTTGGAACGGAACCAAAATGGCTGTTCATTATGTGTGCCGAACAGCACGCAGCTTCTCAGGGCTGATTGCCCATGTGAAATGACGCATAACCCACCATTTTGGTTCCAACAATCGTGACACTCATGTCGCAACTCCGAATTGCTCTGGTCCAGATGCAAGACGGCTGCTAAACTGGCCGTCGGCTAATTGGCTGATGAGTTGATGGAGCAGAGCGACAACACCGCTTCTAAAGTACAGTCAACTTTTGCAGGTATACCCGAGCATCGTTAAATGACTGTTATATCGATAATGTCTTTCGGCTGGGAAAGCACACCTATTTCTGTATTGATATCAATTAAAACGTCTCATTATTGGAGTTGGACAACTGTAAATACAATTCTGAATTACGACGTAGGACTGATATGGACACAGAGTACACTACCTGAGATCCCGGATTGTGACCCCTTTAGCAACCGGTCTTTTTTGCCAGTTGGCCATCTTGAATTGAAAGTGAGGTGGTCCCTGTACATTTTTCTTAAACCGCAGTGAGCGTGTGGTAACAAGTAGTTCCGAAACATGAAAGTCACGTCACCTTTGATAATCCAAATAAAAAAACAATTCTACATATTTTTGGTCTCGAAATGAGCTCAAAACTGTAGTTGTGAGAAATGGTCACACTCTTTCAATTGCAAAGTATTCAATATTGGATAAAGTGGATTTGAAGAACACAATTGGATAAGCCCATAGTGACCAGCAAGCACTGCGGTGTAATCTTAGTAATGTAATACAAACTTCCAACTTAATACTCGCATAAGATTCTGTTGAAGGGTAGTTGCAATCCATTTGTTTGAGGACAAACCTTCAAAATGCACCTTTGTGTCTCATTTAACCTTATTTTCAACGTTTGTTTCAGTACTTCAAAAGGCAGTTTACTCCCTCTTTGGTTTTTATGCTAATGAGATTTCCATAATCATGAGCAAAGCTATGGCGTCATCCCAGGAAGAAAGTCTCAATGCTGCATTGAGTTGTACACAAAAGAGTCCGGCATATTTGGACATTTTAGGCATTGTTGGACTCACTTTTCTACGCTTTGCTGATTAATCGTCGTTTATGTGCACAGTAAAAGCACGCATCAATCCCTTTCTCAGAAATGTTTCCAGTGAGTAGATTCTAGGTCCACAATTTGAACAGAAAGGCCTTTGTACTAAATTTCCCTCGATGACTTCACAGCAACAGCACCCTCAGTTGTTCGGGAATATATGTATAATATAATTGTTTCAAGAAGTGCGTTTTTCGATGCATTTAACCAGAGACAAATGTAAATGAGTTTTCATACACTGAAGAAAAGTACAAAGTTGAAGGAAAATTGTGTCACAGAAAAATTCATTGCGGCTACACTTTTAGTCTGAAACTGGATCTCATGCCACTGATTTTATTCCAAAGCAGTACTATGAAGGAAATAAAAGACCTCATACAACTGTGCTATAACAACAGACACACACACAAAAATCGGTACAGACTGAAAATTGCAACGTGGATAGGAAATTAGTTTACCAGGCCTTTACCACAAACAGCTGACTCAACGAGCTACGTTTGTTCAGTGACTATCACTCGGCAGAAATAGAGAATCTGAAAATGAGGACGCAGGAGTTTACAAATAGAGCGCTGGTTGGACATGGTTGGTTGCAAATGGTCCTTCAGCTCGAAGCAACGACCCTGGCTTGATTGTCACAGGGGGAATGTAACAATTAAGAGCTAGAACCATTTACACACCTGCCTGGGGTGAAAATGGTATCTGAGACTCGTTCGCCTGGAAGCAGAATCACACACAGTGTGCTTCTTCCTTGGGAGTTTTGAAACCCGCTGAAGGAAGGCTGCGTGACTAAGTAGAACACACGGGGTTGGTAGCCACGCCTCCAACTGCCGAGAATTACATTGTCGAGGCATCGTCCTCAGGCACGCATGCGCCAGTCGCAGAAGTTGATGGGATATTGGCTATGCGTGTAATGGTTGTTTTTTTTTATTTACGAGGACAAAACGACATATCAATCTTGAAGAAAATTGCAATTACTACAGGAGTAAGTGCAGCAATTTCGCTGTACTTTCATTTCCCTAAACACACGTCTCTGATAGCATTATAGGATGAGAATGTAACACAAAGTTCTGGATGAACGAAAATTATTATTCACAAATACAGATTTCAACTAACAAGACTTTATTTGATGACTCTCCTGACGATATTTTTACTCGAAAACTACCATATATTGGGGAACATTTTTCAGTGTACAACAACAGCGCACTATCACACGCGAGACGCTTTGGGACATGTCATTTGGCTTGGATTGCATTCTACAGCAAAATCCTTTCGCCCAACAGGCACACACAGAACATCTGCATCACAGCACTTCGACAGTTGGATTCGCATCAATCACTGACACACTGATATAACTACATGATAACAACCGCAACAAACATGGAACTGAGTGGCACATGAGCCTGTCCAGCCCCCACCAATGGCTAACACACTGACAAACAAGAATACTCTAGGCTGGTACTCATGTTAAAGAAACATGTAGGCGAGGTGAAAGCCAACAACAGTTAAAAGTGAAGTTAAAGTGTTTACACCCAAAGTTTAATGAGACCACAGGTCACAAGGTGACTTGGAAAGGCGAGATTCAAAGGCAACATTCCAGAACGTTGGCGAGACCCATCACTGTTACAATTTCATGAAACCATCTGCATGTGAAAACATTTCGTCCTCGCTGTGAGAGGAGAAATGGGCACTGCAGTCATCATCACCTTCAGCCGAGTAGACAATATATTCTGTTCGTCTGAACATCACGCTGGGACGCTTTTGGCACCGGTTTGCTCAATTACAGAAATGCCAAGTAATCAATTTTCGAGAGCGAAACAAGTAATTTCAAAATCACAATTCAAGAAAATTTAATTTGCCTGAAATCAACAAACTACGTGCACCGTGATTTAAAGTCATTTTTATCATTTCCTCAGATAGAGGGCGCCACACAAATAAAAAATCAGGTCTAAAGAGGAAAGCGTCAGCTCTTCTGGACAAACAAAATGGAGCCCAAATGTAAGTATATATGCAAAATAAATGGTCGCTCGGTTGTCAAATTAGAAGACCCGTGTGAGGGCGATGACATTTTTCGATATTATGTTCATTATTTTATGTATTGTGCGCCGCACAATATTTTTCTTCGAATGTACTTGACAATCAGCTACTAGGGTTTCAGGTTAGGCTCTAGCTAAAAATTCTAAAAACCACTTAAGGACAAAAGGAAACAGATGTGTGGGAACAGTTCCTACCCAGTATCTCTCTTTCATCGGCTGTATGCCGTATGTTCTCTGGCAAAAGACAGACGGTCGTGAGCAAAGTGACTTAATATGTTATTGCGCCGGGGAATCGGTTGCTAGGCAACGCTTGAATCGGCAACAAAAATGAACAGCCTACCACATCCGGTGAAGACACTTCAGTTTCAGAAATGATCATTATTCGTGAATCGAGGAACGGCTGGCGGTAATAACACCACTGCGCTGTCCAAGGTTGTGGCCCCTGATTGCTATCCGCGCGGTGTCAACAGCACGATTGGAGGCCGTCCTATTAAAACCGATGGGGTGCCTCCTCTCTGCTTTTTGGAGCTGCAGGTTTAATGTGCGTCCGCGTGTGCATTTTTCCCACAGTCCCGAGTAAAGAAGTATTCAAGGGCGATCGCCCGCACGTTTCAGTCACTAATAACGAAGTACACCTCTTAAATGCACGCACTAAATCTTCCCACCTAATCAAAGCCTAACTAAACGGGTGCACGTCAAGGGGAATATCATCACATTCACTTGAATTACGCGTAGCAACTGTTAGTTTTATTCTCATGGTGATCACTAAAACAGCAAAAAGGAACATCGTCATTCATGCTAATATTAACACATATTTCCACAGTTTCAAGACCATGAAGTTAATGTTAAATGAGACTTCTAATTGCGGCGTGCATGGGTCATTACGGTTCTCCGCCAACCTTGTTTGTTAATTTCGTTAATCTGTTATCCACGTTGCTCGCTGGACTGTCTTGTGACCTTTCTTGAAGCAACGGCAATTTGGCATTCTAACTGCGTACCTGAATATTGGGGTGGAACCGCTAACCAAACGCACGGCTTAGACATGCGCGTCATCAGTCGAAAAGAAAAACAACTTACACAAGTCACAAGCAATATTCATCACACAATAACAAGTTGGGTGACGACCTGTTTTTTCCTGACCTCAACGTTTTGTTTCTTAAACTGGCTACCTTTTACATGACTTAAATTGCCGAAGATACCTCTTGTGAGTGGTAAATCAGCCCAATAAAATTCATGCTTGCGAAAAAAAAATTAAGGGGAATGAACTTATGACGGTGAATTTTCGTAGGTGACCCAACGTACCCCTTTCACTTCAGAAATAGGCGACATGCTCCTTTAACGTACTCTCTTCTTCCTTTGAAGTGCGCCATGATTATTGAGACAGCCGAAAAAATCGATGCGGAATCTTGGCAAGGGGACACCAATTGCGAAGAACAATAAACCACCAGGTGGCCAGAAGGTCTTATTGTTGGAAGGTTTTTATTCACAAAGCCACCCTGACTATTAACCTTGCACACGCTTGTGAATATGACACCGTCGAGTTTGGACGGATTTTCTAAGCATATCAATGACAGATTTTACCCGCCCTCTCCTCTAGACCACTCTTGACAAATTGACGCGCGCCACGCTCGAATTGCAGCCATTTTCTGTAAAATATGCAACAGCATGCACAAGAGAAAGTGTTAAGCAGCTGGGCCCTCGCTTGGTGCAGATTCGCGACGAATTGGGGACCTCTGGGGTTATAAATGACCGAAACCAGTCGTTGCCGAATGTGACAAAGGTCGGTCTTTTTAGGGGATAATGATAACGCAGTTCATTACAAAGACTTTGTGGGAATTTTTTTATCACCTCTCACCGCATGCGAAAGTCACGCCGGCAATGACCAGGAAAGCAGAGTATTGCGTTACACGAAGTGGTTTCCGTATCGTGCCCCTATTCCCCAATCGAGAATACCCACGGTACAATATCCAAGTAGTAGGTCTGATAGCTTTTGCTAGACAAGTTGATATTAAAGTAATTGGTTTTACCGAATGAAAATATTATTTCCCAACTGGGCAAATTCTCCAAGGAGTGTCAAAAACCCACGCATCTGAAGATAATCTTTCTGTGCATTTCAGTGGAGAGAGGACATCAGCGTATTAGTTACTCGAAGTTGATTTGTTGCTTGAAGCGCACGGTGACATGTACTACGCTGTACTGTTCAAAGACCTCTCCTCTGAGGAGTTGGAATGAACGACCAAAAGGTTGAATTGACTTCGGATCAAATCTGGAACACTGAGTTCTTTAAATACACCTGAACACAATCTGAATTTTCCATACTAAAGACACTGTTGCGATACCTCGTGATTCCGGGCAAGCTTTTGCTTTATTATTGTTACATAAGAAACGCATTGCACTAATACACTGTTTTCAATGGATAAAAACGGCACAAAGAAACCAGTCCATTCCTGAGATGGTGGTCGCTATGAAAAAGCTTGCCCCAAATGTTTATGTGCAATCGGATAACACAGTGTACCAGATTTTATTCAAAGTTAACTCTAAAAAGGCTCATTGGCTGAAATTTCTGCCGCGGTTAGTGATAGATTTTGCTCAACGTGGTACACTGCTGCCTACTAATTGACGAAGCTATGGTCTTTTAATTAAGTGTGCATTGAATATTGCAATATCAAAAGCATCTATTTTTATTCCAAAAATTAATTTTTCAATGATAGCGCACTGTAGTTTGTTAACAAGAAGTCGCCATAGACCATACCTGGCAACTTTTTCTCATAGAGTTTCATAACCCATGCCGTAGAAGGCAAAATTGCCCTTCTATAACATTGCAAAGACTCACACACCTGAACAGAAACTCTCCGAATCCCATTCGAGAAAGACTGATGCGAAGCTTAAAATAGTTCTCTATTTTACAATTCACTTTGACAAAACAGGGCACTCAGAAATCAGCAGTCTCGACAGATAAACCAGTACGTGTTTTTTTAAACACCTTTGTTCTAAACCTTTCCGGCCTCAAAGGCAACGGAGATGTCCCGTAACTTTAGTAAATGACACAGGTGAAAATATTCAGGGGACACCTTCATAGGAGATGGCACCCCTCTAAATCCCGGATGGTCCTTTCAACTGTCAACAAAATGTTAAATAATTATTACTGCCTTACCATTCTATACAAAAATTAAAGATTTTTAGGAGCCACAGCGCAGGTACGCCGAGATTGGAACCCACGTTTCCAAGGATTATGACAGGGGTCAATTGTCTTTCAAAAACATGGCTGTGCCGTTCCAATAGAATTGAAAATATTTCAGGGATACAGCGCACGCTTCCTAGGATTATGAGAGGCTGACACATGGCTGTGCCGTGGTAAGACAGATTTCTGAGGGTCCCAGAACAGAACGATTTACTGTAAAGACACATTCAGTCGATTCTAAAGTCAGGAGTCTTTGTATATGTAGGCCTTGTGTAGACACAAAATTGTATTGCACCACAAATGAAGAACAAAAAAATGCGTTTACTTACGTTTATTCCAGCAATACCACCACCAACCACGCCCTCAGCCAACAAAATTTACCAAGCAGTAGGTACACTCGGTCCAACCACCGCCAGCGTTTGGGGAGTCTTCCAGGCCGTCCCTACCGCGTGTTGGAACTCATTGGAAGCACTGATAGCGCTGTGCAAAATGCCCGTGCAATCCAACCATACAGCAAGTACCCAATCGAATCTCTCACAGTTGAAGGACCCCTTCTATGTGTTTATGCGATGAATACGCCAATGTTACCGTGCACTGATTCACGAATACTCATGCACGTGGTGGATGGCGCACTGGACACTTAAAGGCTGCGGTGCATCTTCTGGAACGTGTCCCTCTGGGATTTGTAAAGACGCAGAAGCGCCCTCTGTCGACAAACTGGCCGCATTCAACATCATGCCCACGGTAGCCATTTTGTGTCCATTTTGGACAGACCTACGACTTCAAAACTCTGTTAGCTAACCACAAAGAATTTTGAGGTCCAGTATAACATGTCCGTAGGCTTACTCTTTAGTCTTTTTTTAGGAATCTTTGTCTTGTTTCGTATAATGCAGCAAACGAGGGGAGGGTCGGATTTCAAGTTCGCTGTTGAGCATCCAGTCTGTTGTGGCAACACCGACCTCAGTCACAGTCCTCCAAATTAGCTACACCAAAAAGGGGACACCAGTCACAGGATTTACAACGACAAAAATTCTTTAATCCACTGAAAGTCTGCTTACAGCTTTCCGCACTGCGGTCCAAACCACAACTACACCGATACAACTCTCATCCAAAAATATGTATAACAATGTTAAACAATTTCCACCCGGGAACTTTGCCAAACACTTCCCCGGGCCCCGCCAAAACCGCAGGCATCCCGAAATAGAGACTAATTTCCGGGGCGCACAAAATGTTATACAATTACAAAAGCAGGTCATCAGGGCGCTCCACTGAAGACCAGCCCTCCGCCAGCGGCTGAGGCTATTCTAGTTGCAACAAAAGCCGTATTAACGGTCCGTTACAATATGGTCTGTCGCCCTTTCATCCCGTGCGCAGGCCCAAATTGAACTTTGGGTGAGGCCCCATCTACTACTGGCATAGAAAGAACGAGAAAACAATACAAAAGCCACTTCAACCATCAAGCTCACAAAGCCACTGAAATCAGGCAGAGCCACCCCGTTTACCCCAAGCTTTTAATACTTTTAACAATCCGTGACTGTTCATCACTCGTTTAGTTCGTAAAGAGAGAGAAGTCAATATTGAGAGAGGTGCCCCAACATTTAAGACAAACGGTGGCCTCTTCAGTTTAAGATGACAATCTGCATAACCACGGTTTCATTTGTCCAAGTGGTTGCAAGATAGCCAAAAAAACAAACTGATTGAAGCAGAATTAGGCCTATGAAACTGAAACTTAAAGAGGTTTGCGGTAGCACCGGGTAAGGATGTTTCTTTTGGGGCATAGTTCTCAAAAGAACCCAGGGTACGTTTCAGGGTCATGCATACTAGAAAAGAGATATGCTTGCATGGTGATACCAGAAACATTTATAACTAAACTGCTACCTTCACACTGGTCTTGGTCTGGGTCTTGGTCTGGTTTTGTTTTCTTTTCTTGATTAATTTTTACGAAAGGTTTGAAGTTTTGTCACGTTTGATTGACCTCTACTATCCATATGAAGAGTATTACTGAATCTGTATGAAATGTAAACTATGGGAATTACATGTACCTGAAAAAGACTGCACTTTGGTTGGCGTTGCTTTCTGAAAACAACCACACGAATTCGTTTACTCCCGGCGGCTGAGAAACTGCCTAAGACGGAGCGAAGGCAACCGTGCCGTTAATCGCAGAACATCCGATGACCTCAAAGATGGAATCACTTGGCGGGAGCCAGCTACCAGTTGACTTCCAAAGGTTCGTGCCCTCTTTACTCCACGCTTAAAGAATGAACTCAGTGAACTCAGTGCTGCAGTTGAAGTTGACCAGAACTAGAAAAACGAAAAGAAAAAAACCTATAAATTTTATTACTTCATCAAAATACTTCCCAATCAACAGCCACAACTAGTTTTACTCGTCGTCGCCCCCATCTGCAGGGCCCCGTCAACAGAGTGTTAAATAACACAGTACTGGCAAGATTGTTGTTATTGAACTGGCTCAGTCTTTCTCATCCGACAAAACCTAAGCGCACGTGCTAATGGATGAACTCGTCTAAAATGTGCTGTAAAGACACTTCCGCTGAGGCCATATTGCGGGGGAAGCTATTTTCTCTTAGTGTTGAGAGTTTTAATTTTGTATTATTCTTAAGGCTACGAGTTGTGATAATTAAAATCAACGGTTGAGTGACCCAAACTCTTGAGGGGTAAAAAAATGCTTTTGAGGCTCAATCACTGAGCCTTGGCAAAACTTTCCCACAATTACGTTCACATGCAAGTAACCTGTACCTCTGGTTTTAAGGCACATGTTGCATATGTGATCAGTTACGACAAAATAAGAGTAAAGTCTCATCCCGCTCTTTCCAATTTTGAGGGTTCAAACTCATATTTGTAATACTGGAAAGAGTAAACTGTCTCCTTTTAATTCCATATAATTTACAGGATCTTAATTACTCAGCTGATTTCAAAAATACTTATACCTCAATTTCATTCAGCTCATTTTGTGGTGGCAGGTAACATATAGATACCACGTGGCTGTAATTCTAACAAACTGTTCACGAAAGCGTACACTTTGAACAGGGCAAAAAGTGAAAAAAGTAAAAACTCTAGTGTTAACGTCAACACTTCTTGGTGTTATCCGATGCCCACACCTTAGAGTGTTACTTTAATACCGCTGGTGTTACTAATCAAACAGCATTTTAGGGTGTTGAAAGTAACACCAAATAACACCAATTTTTTAACACTAGTGAAAATTGTTGGTATAGTCCTCTGATAACACCTGAGGTGCTGAAGTTAACACCCCGGCTTTTGCTGTGTGTGTTTATCTTTTAAACACAGTTTTGCTATCACTTTGTAAACATGCTTGGATGCTTAACGTTTAGTGTTCAAGTCCTCAACATCAGTGTTCAGTGGTTAAATACAATCCATTAAATACCCGAATACGCTTAGCATTTAAATATGTTCACAAACTGATACCCAAAAAAGTTGTTTTCTGGCTATTCTGATTCCAATAATTTAAAACCAAAGGTTGTCGAATGTGTCTTTCCCTGTTGTTGTGCACTCACACGAATGGATCAGGGTCCTACAAGCTCTCACTTAACTCTTTTTAGCTTCTTTAAATCTCTACAAACTCTTTTCTTTCTTGAACAGAAAGTGAATGCCATTCAAGTACAGTCCTGTCGTCTGATTACGAACATTGACCCTTCCCCTCAGAGTTCAGTTTGTAGGGGTTTTTATTTCCAGTACCTGTCACCGAGTATTGGGTGAGGTTTTGTACATGCATATCCTGGAAATCGCCTTGCTACACCTCAAACAATATATGCTACTTTGCATATATATATTTGCTCCGTGGGCGTCGCTGGGGTCAAAAGAATTAGCGGGCTGATGTGAGCATAACTTTGAAAACGCGAGTTTTAAAGGTTTTTTTTTCTGTCCAGAACGAGTTTAAGATTGCACAAAGAATCCACTTAGGGAAAAGACTTTCCCTTGTGTAAATTACGGTCATCTGCTACAGTTGCTTTCATAATGCTCATTCCAAGTCGTGACGTGCAAAGAATGTATTGGCGACATACGTAATAGCCGCAAGTGCGACGTTTGCAGCTTTTAATAAGTGAAGTTGAAATTTTCAAACGTGGTACACATGAGTGCATGAAGAACTCGTTTTTGTCTATCATGCCTATCATTTCAATCACTACTAAATCATCAGTTTACACTGTCATTGCCCAACCTCTCAACCACGATCTTGCCATCATCCTCTGAAACTTGTAGTCGATGGTTCTAAACATAACATCTCGATCAGGCTTCCAAAGAATCGATCCCCGATTGTATATTGCGGTAGCACAAAAATTTGTTTTTGAAAAACAAGGAAGACTAACCTGCATCTTCCGGAGCAGAATTTGTTACGTTTCTCGGTGCAACGGAGAGAAAAACCAGAAAGATCTATAAAGTCCACCCCTTCTTCAAGCAGCTGGCAAGCCGGGGGCCGGTTCTGCGAGTGCGCAGAGTCCCGGATAACGGCCAGAAGAGCAAACCAGAGTACGGGTTAAAGTAGCCAGCAAGCTGAACAGCATGGGTGTAGGAAAGTCCCTCACTGACGACTGACCGCGCAATAGTTGGTAGGGCGCCCTCAGTAGTTTGCTCATTCTCGCACCGTACATTCCGTTCTAAAATCAGGTTTACCAAGCACATTTCCAATCAGAATACCTCCAAATTTGCCCTTACCGTGCGTTACTGACAATTGTGAGTACAGCCATATGTTCTTTAGTGTTTATAGTATAAGATCATTTAGTGATTCTTGTGTTAGTATGTAAAATAGAGGAGTTTAGAGTACAAACCTTAGCCTTAATCGGGGACAATTGTTGCAACGTTACATGTACAATTATGTTGTCGTCTAGTGGGTACATGTACGTGCATTCCAGTCAATTTATTAGTATTTATTTCTGTTTATTCCCCAGTCACCACGGTTTCCTGTTCCATATATTTCCAAGACTTCATCACTGGTTTCAGCTCCACCACTCCGTTCACAAATCACAGTTTCCCCAAGATTGCTACGGCATCCTGGCCGAAAGTGCGTTGATGTTCTCCTAAGCTCGCTCTAGTCACTGGAATCGTTTTGCCGTGCGATTTGGTTTTCTACGGAAGCGTGTATAGGACATGACAGAAAAAAATTCTGCCGTCTATTTCGCCTTGGCGGAATACGATTTCGCCGGGGCAAAATAATAATCCGCCCGGGCGAAATCTTATTGCGCCAAGGCGAAATAGAACGCAGAATCTTTTTCAGTCATGTCCTATATACGCTTCCGTAGTTTTGTATACTTGGCCACGCTTTTATGTCCTATAGGTGACAACTACGGAGCGCATCGTGGCCACCAATTTTACGATATACAATGCCAAAAAGTTTTTAAAATTAAAACAGGGTAAAACTGCTACACTGAGATAAATTGCAGACCGCTGCACTTACATTCACATTCATTCAGTTTACATTCATTTAAAGTGCTAAAGTACATTTAAATATAAGTCATTTGGCTGTTGAAAAATTCAAACCTGAAATTCCACATGCTTCGGTTCTGCACTACAAAAAGGACGGACTGACCAAATGGTCCACCCTTGTCAGAAGGGTGGGGATCACGCCCCCAATGCCTTGACTTTAGGCAGCACAAATAAGACTTCTATCTGTTGCAAATCAAATTCAGAGCTAACCAGAGCCATTCTTGCTCCTCTTCGCGCAAACGAAATGTCTGAGAACTAGGACCCACAAAACTGTTGATGTATTCGCCTTGGCGAGATATTAATTGGCTACGGTGAAAGTGTATATAACGCACTGCTGCAAGATGGTATTATTCGTTTTTAGGGGGTTGTGGTCCTTCTGGACTTCCGTACTTCTGTATTCTTCATATAATAGCCTATTTTTAACGACGCTCTCAGAAAGTCTTTTAAAAATTTCCATCATGATATCATGATACCGACGGCTGCCATTGTCCGAAGTGCAACTCGACACAACATGAGTAAAGAATGAATCGTGGGAAAGCAGTCCACAAATAAGGCACTGTGCACAGAGAGGCCAAAATATTTCTCTGATGTTTCCGGGTTCAATGAAATCCCGACAATAGTTGGACCTTGGACATTGTCATCAATATAGATGGGAAAGTAGGAGATACAGCTAAGGTGAAACGAGTGCGGGAACCGTGCCATATTGATTTCACAGGGTAACACCTAAGGTTTGAAATGGTGGAAAATTTTATGGAAACTTTATGGGCGATTCCATGGAAATTTTTAAAGGAATTTTACAGGGTCTAGAATGTTTCACATTTTGGTATAATATTTAAAATAGTAAAACGTCTGGCCCAATGGTTTAAAAATTACAACAATTCATGTACAAAAAAGAGCTTTTACATGTTTGATGACTTCCTTGAACTTTCGAAGGACTTAGATGCTAGTTTGTCATTACTACTCTGATTACAAGCCTTTAAGGGAAGGTCTGCATACAAACAATTGTATCTCTGGCATATACTGCGCAGTTCCTTCTTCAATACACTGCAGTGCGCAGGCGCGAGCAAAGGGCATTTAGTCGTGAACACATAGCATTTGAGGTATCCTTCCCGTTCTAAGATTAACACAAATCACTGCAAGGGTATAATTGATAAGACTTTGATGTTACGACCTCAACTTCTGCACAATTATTACACACTATGTAATACAGATAATGGTTTGCGGAGCTGTGTAAGTGCCCTCCGACTTGTTGAGATCATGACATTGTTACAAACTGACAACACAGATCCTCCCCAGTAAAATCGGAGTAGTAGTGACATTTGTGTCCATAGTTTATCATTTAGGCGGGTTGAAAGCCCAAGGTAGCCAGCAAAGCAGGGGAGTATACGAGCTGCGTAACACTGTTTTCATTTTTAAGAAAACGTGACACTTTATCAGTTCGAAAGATGGAACATTTGACTTTGTTGGTAACATGATGGCACAGTGACTAGTACCGATTGATTTAACTGCTCTTACACAAATCAATAGAAGGCTCTCTTTAATATGATTCAGAGAAAGGAGTGCTGTGAATTGCAGAGAAGATAGTGCACAGTAACTAACGAAGGTTTAACCGGTTATTGAGCGGCACAGCGTCTTCAGTCTGGTTTTGTCTCACTTTGCTTATGTTCACGTTCAATTTGACGCATCACTGACTGCTTGACCGTCGACACTGGTGTCGACAAGCCGCGGCAATACTGTTCAAACGCTGTCTGAGGTCTTTATTTCTGAAAGTGTAGATGAAAACATTTAACCAACTGTTTGTCATGAGAAGGGTGTCCGTGAAGATCTTGACCTCGTGAGACACAGGGAGATCGACGGCGCCGACGACAATGTAAGGGATCCAGCTCAAGCAGACGGCCCCAGTGATGAGGAAGACGGTGGTGGCTGACTTGACGCGGAGACGCAGCCCGTTGTCACGCCGGCCTGCTCCTGGCAACTGGTGGGTCTCGCTGGCGATGCGCCGCGCCTGCCGGCGCGCAATGACCAGGATGTGCGTGTAGAGTCCCAGCATGGTCAGCAGCGAGGTAAAGAGTACGATCACCACGGTCAGCTGGTGCAGCCCGCCCTGCTCCCAGAGGCACAGGTGCGGTGGCGTGCGGGACACAACGCGGTAGACCAAGAACCCGTACGCGCCCGCGCCTCCGACGAAGCTCAGTACCCAGGTGACGCCGATGACCGCCTTGGCCCGCCCGACAGTGACGATTCTGAAGTATCGCAGCGAGTACACGATAGCGATGTAGCGGTCCACGTTCATCATGACAAGGGAGAACACACTCAAGGATACAAAGGTCCGGTATCCGATCCCAAACAGCTTGCACATACCGTCCCCGAGGACCCAGGCGCCAGCGATGTTCTCGGTGAGTTGGGGCAGTGCCCAGAACAGCCCGTTCCCTAGATCGGAGACGGTCAGTGAAGCCATGAACAGCTTGGTCGTCAGCCGAATGCTGGTGACTTGATGGAGGACCACCAGACTTATTGGGTTGAAGGCCAGGATTAACACTACCGTCAGGGTCATCAGGACGCAGCCAACTATTCTTAACGCGGTGTGTTGGGGGATGGTGTCCCAGATATCTCCTTCTGGAGTCGAGGTAAAAATGGCCGTGCTGTTTATTGCCAAGTGTAGCATTCTTGCCCTAGCCATCCACGTCTTGACGGCAAATGTGCATTTATTCATATTAGCCAGGAGCTTCTGGAAACCAGCACTTACGCTAAGTTATCAGTTGAATAGTTAATCAGCAATATCATGGTAACAAAGGCACATTACACTGGTCATATCTTACCAAGAACCACATAATCAATCCAACGCTCAAAAAGGGATTCACGAATAAATCTATTTGTACAGAATATGCCTGAAAAACCTCAAGTTGAAGAAAATTCTTTGCAGCGTTGTGGGCATTCATACCTTCCTCATTCACGTTCTGCGTGTATTGTCTGATAGACTTGAAATGATTGCCCTTATCACAATTGTCTCCCCCGCTATCGTAGCCGTATCTCAGCTGACAATGGACAGGGATTTCGGCAATTTCTAATTTGTTACAGGCCGGTACATGTTACTTCTGATTACGGTTGTAAAAATGAATACTCTGTAGATAACAAATGAAGAAATCGTAAAATCCTCTGACTTTTCGGCTGTTAATAATTTTCCCACGTCTCCAATCTGAAAAAGGCCCTTCTTTGTAAATTTATTATAAATAATTGATAGGCCATTTGCCGTCGACAGACTGATAAATGTGTGACTGATTGGCAGAAGACGACGAATATAAGCAGGCTCGTTCACAGAAAGGCCTGGCACAGAGGTTATATTCTGTCTCGTTGTGGTGGTCGTTAATCATTTCAAGCAGCTGTTTTCATTTGTGATAACTGTATTTCGAAAGATTTGAAGTGTCGTGAAGGGCTGATTATAATGCTTTGAGTGCCGACAAAGTTGTTGCCACACAGTCGTACACCTTACAGCAGAACCTTCAGTGGGGGGGTGTTCCAAGGTGAAGAATCCTAAGGGTGTGGGTGCTGATCCTGACGTGAGGAACATTTGACATAGGTATTGGTTCCGTACTTGTCTCTGCAAAACACACACCGTGAAATATAGTCGCGGTAGAAGACGTCAACCACATTATGTCAGTGTTGTGCATTCGTCTAGTCTGAACTAACGTTAAGTGGCTTCTTGTGATCAGCGGTGAGGGGTCATTTCTCTGACAATGCATATACCGACTTCAAATGTTATCAACTACAATTTCACGGACGGTGAAATATTTACCAATTGCTATTTACCCAGCCATTGCTGGCGGAGCAGGTGCTTCATTGTTCATTATGAGTCTGAGGGTTTAGGGGGGAGGAGACACTGCCGTCACCGTCCAGTTCCTTGTTTTTTTGAAAGGCACTTCGTAAACGTAGCATGCAGAAATATCAAAGCTTTAGCTCGATTTCAGAACAACTTTTTCTTTATTTAACATTGTTTTTTGTTTGTTCGGTGTACGTTAATCATTTTTGTATTCCTCCATTATGAAATTCAATAGCAAGAACGCGCTCGGCGAATGGGATGCACCCTATGAGATGTTGGCCGTCATCGCCTGAAGTCAAAACATGGAGGAGTAGACCGCTTTCCAGTCCTTGTATCTCGCCAAAAAAACAGAGAGAGGAGCGAGTGGGAAAAAAATAACAATTATCCTTCGATGGTATGAAGGTTGAAATCTAATCAAAAGTTTTGTTCCGACCATCTTCGTACTTGGGTGAAGCTGTCATAATGATCAAATTGTTTTTTTTAATTAAAGGACAAATTGGCAAGTACCACAAATAACCAGCGAAAGCATAATAGGAGTTGGTTGGAATTCTTTTTACTAGTAGCAGCATCTGTACTTGCGAAACTCGAGTAGCTAAGGGTGTCACTTCTTTATAAAATCCATTGACATTACGCAGTAGTCCTCACAAAACTCAGGACTCGGTTATTTTTGGTTAAATTTTTCTCTTTTGTACACAGCCATGAAAAAAAGTTCTTATAGATACACGATTACTGTATATGCTTAAAGTAATCTCACTTTCGTAAAAGTATCGCTTAGCGGGTTTATTTGCTGCATAAATGGATATGCTGTTTAACCTGTTACTTTTTACAAATGCATCGGTGAAAAAGATGGCGGCTTTTCACTTTTATAAACTCTTTACTCAGAGACTTACCTCTTATAGTATACGGATCAATAAGTGTATTTTATACGGACCTATATAATACGGTCGTTTCACAATCCGGTTCGTAAGTGACTTCATCACAAAGGTGGACGCGCCACGATTTGCAGGCTATCTTTAGACAATCGCTGAAGTTGCACGTTAACTTCCAGTTCCATGGTTCCATGTAAACGGCGATGTAACCCTATGTGCAGTGCACGTGTGCAGTGGAGGTGGATTAACCTGAAGTGACGTCACACTTACGAACCGGATAGTGCGCCTCCGAGACTTTGCACAGCGTTGGCCAGTCACAATGTGCGAAATCTGTCGACCCTTTCCACACGCGCATTGGGTACACAGATTTTACGCATGGTGATTGGCCAACGCATTGCAAACTCTTGGAGGCGCGCTATTATGAATCGCAGTGTTTAACACGTGACTTCTAAATGGGACATTTAGCAACTCAACAGAGTTGGAACCAGGGCCGCTGTGACGATAGTCAGTGCCAACAGGAGACGATAAGCCACAGTCGTAGCCGTTGCAACGCCAACGTCCGTAGCCGGCTTGGTCGTGGAGGGCTCGGTGACATCACCTCTGTCCACCACTAGCACGAATTTGTTCTCTGCAAGCCGCCCTTGTATGGTCATGTACACCGTGCCAATCGGGGAACCAGCTAAAGTCTGGTTGCTATTTGGTACATCCTGTGAATATGAAAATAAAATACTATACGTTAAACGGTTTCCATACAAGGTCCAGAGATCTCTTGACACCAGCAAATTCAGTCCAAAAACACACGATATCTTTTTTCTTATTTTGGAAGTGACTTTTCACTACCAGAAGGACATGTCCAGATTGTGTTAAAAGCTGTATTAAAAATAAGTTCGAGGCAATGCTTTGGCGACGTTTATGGCAAACTTAAGACCGAGTACGACGGGAAACGGCGAAGCTACAATTGAAGCCGTGGTTCGGGCTACGTTCAGATTACGTTTTTTGGCCTTTTCTGGTTACAGTTTAAGACAGATTTAAGACTTGATTTGAAGTCATGATTACTTCGTTACATGCTCACCCGTCTCTTCCGTGAGGTACCGCCGGCACTCCCTCCTCCCGCCGCGACCGTCACCGGGCCGTCGAAGTTCTCAGGTCCTAGGAAGACCTCGACCGACCCTGCCCCAGCCACGGCCACGAGTAGGAAGTCGTGCAGCGCCTCGTTGGGGTTGGGCGTGGTGATGGAGACGTACATGGCCACGCTGCCATTGGACGCCTCGATGGCCAGAGTGACGCCCTCGGCGGGGACCGCTTGCTGCAGGTACTGCGTCGCCTCGCCGTCAAGCGTACCGTTGATGATCGGCTCGCTGATAGGCGTGGCTTCTGTAAACGTTGGGTCGATTTATGCACGTGAGGGGACTAGATATTTGTTCAAAAATACAGCAAGTGTAGTTGGGACTGTAATCTTGATATGATCATTTTCTGATCATTATATATAGCCTGTTTCCAGACACAATACGTTCCCCTGATGTCTCTTAAAATCAGCGCCGCATCCAGCAAATTTACAAGTGAATGCTGCTTCAGGCTCATTCAACATGATGTTGTGGGAGAAAAAAATACCAAAAGCCTTACTCGCAGTCCCAATATCCTTGCTTTTATTTCATGGTGTTGTTTTCTTAAGGTTTTGGTGCTAATATTTGATAAATATACCGATTAATTTCTTGCCTATGAAGTATTCTTTGTAAAAAAAAGAAAGTCCACTGGGGTACAACCCAAGCACGAAGGGTATCTGCTTTCGACAATACATTTGACAAATGTCAAATATTTTGCGAATGTAGAGGGGTCGATACTGTTTTTATCGTGTGATAAGGGCCTGCTGTACTGAACTTTGTTTCGTCAGAAGCAAACAAGAAGGGAACTATAGACAAGAGAATGATGGTGACGATAGCTGTGACAGAATGATATCTCAATTGCTGTCATTATCATCACTGTTGTGATGGCATCGTGGTGATTATGATGATACAAGCTGATCGGCCTGATTCTGATGATTTTGGTGAATATTGTAAGGATCGTGAAATAACTTTGACGACCTTTGGAAGTGAACTGATACGGGTGGAATGAAGTGACGTCTTCACTTACGGTTGCATGTAGTACCCTGTAGAGTGACGCCGATGTTGGCGATTGCCTGGAAGTTGTCCACGTGGAACACGTAGGTTTCGCTGGGTTTGTTAGCTATGGCGTTCAGCTCGTTGTCGTTCACACTGGATGTCACCCCGATGGCGAACAGAGTGATGCCCTTCTCTCGAGCCCGGTCTGCCGGGATAGCAACGGCCTGGGGCCCCTGTGACTGTCCGTCCGTGATGACCACCGCCACGCGGGGAAGCCCCTGGTTGGCGGGCCGGGCTCCGTTCCCCTCCAGGAAGCTCTGGCTCTCCATGAGGTTCAGCGCTCTCACGGTCTGCGTACCGCCTCCACTGTATTCAATACGTTGGATGGCCTGCTTCAGCAGTGTCTTGTCGGTGTATTTGTTCAGACTGAATTGTATACTTGCGTCACTGGCGTATCTTATGACGCTGACGCGAGTTCGGTCGGGACCGATGTCAAAGAAGTCGACAACTTCCAGGACAAAATTCTTCATCAGTTCAAAGTTGCTAGAGGTAACACTTCCCGAACTGTCCATCACAAAGACGAGGTCTATGCCTCGCACCAGACATTCTGAAGAGACAAACAGTTTTTAATAAGGATTAGATGCTACCCACTCAGGAAATGTCAAGATACGGGTGTCTTACCCCTTGACGAGAAACCAGCCAAACCTGTTTCAATTATAGATCATAGACTGCATCCGAATCTACTGTCTACAGCTAGGTCTTCCCTCCGTTGAAAATGCGTGAACACATTCTGATAATAGACCTACAATATAATGACGTAATGCAGTGTTTACAGCGGTGCATTGTGGGTGAAAGGTGGGGATGTTGCAGGAACGCATCGACGTGACACGTTATGTGTAACGTATACTACCGATTATCGTACGAAATGGTCCATCTGAGCTGCTGTGTTCCATTTTGTTTATCAAGTTCTCAACGAACACCAGAGCTGCTTTCACCCACAATGCACCGCGGTAAACACTGCATTACGTCATTATGTTGTAGGTCTATTGACGTAGCCTTAGGCCGTGTCCGAAACGGGCTTCCAGAGCTACGGCTGGGTCTATTGTCTACGCATCTCCGCACTTTTCCAATGGAGGGGAGACCTAGACCTAGCTCTAGGCAACAGATTCGGATGCAACCCTAGCTCTACAAGCCTGTTTTGGACATAGCCTTAGTATCAAGTCTGAACTGGCAAGCGCAGCAACCTTGGTCGAGAACAGTTTTTTAGGTCATCTTCCAGCCGTTCTAGCGCTAGAACAAGAAACCCATGCAAAGGATAGGCCGCCTGAACTTGACCATAATGTTTGTTTTGTCAAATACATGTACCTTGTGCACGCACCTCAAGTTAAAAAGGGTGTGTGCTGCCAATGAAGGTGATAGCGTCTGCTTTGGTTAGTACACAGCATAATTGAATTAGATATACCCTCTTACCACTTTCGCTGTCGAGATTGGTGACGTTCATGACGAAGTTGGTCACTGTCTTATTTGGACGACTCTGGTCCTGCATTCCCAAATACTCAGCTTGATCACTGACTCCCTGCAATAGGGAAATGAATAGAGCTTGCCTCACTTCCGTATTTCTGGCTTCATTTGGAAAAAGTTTAGACACAGTTAATAGTAATGGAGTTGTATACTTGCTTAGCACATTATCAGAAAATTTAGACGCCGATTTGATGTTTTTCAGTTATTTTTAAGCAGACATTTTTGTGGACTTGCCTGTGGGATGGCAGGCTTCTGATTGTGGAAATACAACCGGGCCGCCAGTGCCGAGTATAGAGGCTTGCGGCAGTCTTCCCAAGAGGTCTCCTTCCAGTCGATGCAGAAGATCTGCTCGATGGTGCGGAAGATGGCCCGGTATTCAGGCACGTTGGTCATCTCCAGAGTGGCCTGAAAGGGGCCCCGGTCCACCCGCCAGATTCCCCCGTGGTAGGCCGGGTCGGAGTAGGTGAACTCTGCAGTGCCGTCCAACGTTTCCACCCAGGCCAGGCGCCGCATGAAGTTGAAGTCCGCCTGCAGGCCGGTCTGCCCCGGCTGGCTACCGCTGCCGTCCTGCTCGGTCATCAGTCGGTTGATTTTCTGCAATGTAGCCTCCACCACGGCCGTCCCTGAGGCCTCTGCCACCACTGTTAGGTCTGTGCCGCGGTCTCGCGTCTTAGCCATGTTCAGAGCACAGACTGCGGCATAAGTACCTTGCCAAGTGAACAGATTAAAACCGATCTTAGTGTAAATACCGATAACGGTATCCGTGCACAGATATCAAGCTTTGAGACAACACTCAAAAAAGTGTAATGGAATTTTTGTCACAGCCCTGACACCTGTACTCAAAGCTGTGGCTTACTGTCCCCAAAACGAGCTGAAATGAGTTCTTTCGGATTAGCTTAACGGCTTTATCTGGGCGGTTGGCTCTAACCATATTAACCTTTCAATTATTCCCCTGCACCCCCTCCCCCAAAAAGGAAAAAAAGAATATACGAGCATCATTAACATCATTAAGCATAACTGGAAAAGGGCTCAAGTGACAAACTCTTCTTATTGCCAAAAATAACGCATTTTAATGGATGTTATTACCTGTATTTTAGTTTTATTTCCCTTTTCTGTTTATCTACATGCGTTTCCATATTTATCATGTTAACGAAGAGTGTTGTTGGCATGTTTAGCTCCTTTTCAGCTTACTGCAATTCACGGTGTTGTCGTTAAAGACAATTGACGGGGCTGTCTTTCAAGGACAGAGAATGTTTCTATTACCTTCCAGCGCTGAGACTTTGCGGATGAAGTTCTCCACCGTGTCAGTTGGCCGAGTGTGGTATTCGTTCCACCAAAGCGTGGCTTGGTCTGACAGTCTCTGCGTAGGAATATTATTGTTCAATGCTGGTAAAAGTATACTGCTAAATGCTACAAAATAACTTAATCCTTTGCAGTTAGCGTCAGATCTTCGTCGTTCTCGACACAAGCGTTTGGCAGCATAAACAAATTTTGAGACTGTCGCTTCGTTGTTTTATTTATTTTTTTGCGGGTTGCTGCTGCTGTTGTTGTTGTTTTTCGTTGAACTACCGTAGTGTATGGACAGAGCCCAGAAGAACTGAACTGCAAATTAAGACACGATCTGATAGCAAAGATAATACGCGGTGGATGGAAGAGCCGGGCGATACTTGCAAATGAATTTTGGTGTTGGTTATTCAAGCCTGTCAGGCCTTACTCTAAATTTGCGAGCTGGGATAAATAATGACAATTTTACAAGCCAGGAGTCATTCAAATTTGACTGTATGATTTAGGGTGCTGTTGCCGTCAGTGCAATTTCAAAGTGAACCGGGTTACCTTAGGAATGGTGGATTGTAGACGGTGGAAATACAGGCGAGCAGCGAGGGCCGAGTATATCGGCTTACGGCAATCCTGCCAGGTTGTCTGGTCCCAGTTGATGTCGAAGAGCTGCCGGATGCGACCAAAGATGGAGCTGTACCGGGAATCTTCGAGCATGGCCTGCGTGGCGTCGTAGACGGAGCGGTCCACACGCCAGATCCCGCCGTGGTAGTTGGGGTCGTAGGCGCCGGCCGCCGTGCCGTCCCGGGTGTCCACCCAGGCAACGCGCCGCAGGAACCCGTGGTCCGGTTGGAGGTCTCCACTGGAGTCCTCGGTCAGCTGGCTCAGCCTCCGCAGCGTTGAAATTACCACGTAGGTGCCCTCGGCCCCCGGCTGCATGGTGTCGTCCGTGGACTGGGACCGGGCCAGCTCGAAGCTGGCGGGTAGAAAGCAGAAGATGAAGAGAAAACCTGCAAAAGTACAGATCAAGAAGTTTCACTTCAGTCACATTTCAAATCGCAAGGCAGAATACAAGTTTTATTTTTATAAATAATGGGCCTAAGGCAGTGAACAAAACGACAAGGAATTGACAGACCTTAAGTTACTTTAATGCTATTAGGGCCTACAAAGACTTATCCGTTTATAGAGACTTACAAAGACCGTCGAACCTGGGATGGGGACTTGACTAAAGACTGATTTCTGATTAATTTGTAATTGACTGCCTGGTGATTAGTTGTCACGGCTAGATGAGTCGTTATTCCAGTTTAGGAAACGAATTACTGTACCGGTATTAAACTAGAAGGCAAAATTAATGTTAGCAGTGTGGGGGCTAGGAAAAATGACTTGAACGTAACACAGACAAAAGCCAAAAATGAGAAACCTATACGCTCTCCATTCCAACGGAAGATTCGCATATTTATCGTAAAATGAACTGACAAAACCTTCACAATGTTATTCCACACTTCACCAGTTGCTGTTTTATCAAACACTTCATGAACAAATAACCTCTGGTTAACTATTCAATCATAACGTGAGTAATCACTAATTTTCAATCATTGTTCTTGTTTAGAACGCACTTCACATCCAAATTGTCCATCTACTCACGCCTGCATTACAGACCACCTTGTGTGAAATGGCATGAGCTTAAGAACAAAATATTTGCAATAATTCCTTTCAAACTGGAAACATAGTGTACCGGTACAATGCCTCACACTCATGTTGGCTACGCCATGTAGGCCTATGCAAAACCGCCACCGATCACTTCCAGTTACTATCGTTAATGCAACACAACAAAATCTCAGTCTTGTTCCAGAAAAACTGCAGTTTTGTTAGCGATCTTTGTCAAGCATACACAGTTTCAGACGCACGTAAATGATTCAGGTATATTCCATGCAAAATAATACATACCTCGAACTGTCATGTCCATTGCGACTTAAGACTGGAAATTCTTATCATCAGCCTCTCGACTCAAGCTCCAGTGTTAACAAATTCCAAAACTTCCGTGTCACCACACACGACAGCCGAGAGTACTGCAGACTTTTGCGACTGCGGTTTGGAGGTCGTTGTTTACTGAACCATTACGTGTGAGCATCACCAAATCCCCAAGTTTCGATCCTTTGAATGTGTTCTTTATAAAGGTGAGAATGGCAACAAGCGGAGTAGGCCACTGAAACCAAAGAAATTTGCAAGTGCAGCCTCAGTTTGCATTTGCTCCAGTGTGGTGATACGACTTTAGTAGAATAGTAATACCTTAAAACGATTGACACATTAACTACAATCAGCTGTGATCACACAGTGGTGTTTTCGTCTATTGGTACGGTACTTTTTGTTCGAATGACGTGTAAACGCACGGACTGTTTACACTCTATCGCCCCAAAGCCTCTGAGGTTCACCATCTAACTGTCTGATGGGTATTTTTTACTCTGGATTAGAGGTTTTCCGGTGCGAAATGATCAATGTGTGTAGAATCGTGAAAGCTGTCCCAACTTGCGAGGGCATTTTCTGCCGATACTGGGGTTTCTTGGTCTGTGAGTTTGCACTGCCTTTGTGCTCAGATTTTTCATTGTCAAACAATCATACAGCTTTGCTCTGTGCCTTTTACCCAAAATTATTGTCCAGGGAAGCATTTACATTTTCGTTTTCAAGTCCAAGTCGAAAGAAAGTCAATGAAGAAGAGTATGATCGAACGCCAACAGGACTCAGACACCACTACAGCCATTATTATATTGTGTTGTTTCGCAATCTAAGGAACAAAGCAGAATATTTTATTCCTAGAAGAGAAAAAGGAACTTGAGGGCCACACTTTACGCTGTATCGGTTCCAGCCTTCAATTTTCTTGTGTGTGTGCGTACGTGGAGCGAGCAAAGGGCAACCAAACTTTCTCTGGCTACCGAAGTTGCTTTGAATTTTTCCATACATGTAAATTGTCAAGTTTGATGTGTGGTTTTTAACGCTTGCTAAATGAGCCATGTCCCATTCCCGAAAGCACACAGGTGGCAATTGTTGACGCGGCGTCGTTACCTGGGATTTCCCGAATTTTAACCGTCGATTCCTTCCTTTGTGTTTGTTTGTCTGTTGTTCGGTTTTGTAACTTTGGCCAAGTGATTCTGCAAACTGTTTCTCGTACTACTTTCTCCCAATTCTACCCCTCAGTTTACACAGTGTCAAAGAGTAAATGAGCGTGGAAGACACACAGTTGTTTCAGGGTAGCCACACTGTGTGGCTATACAAGATGTTTTCACTATAAACCAGAATACTCTCCAACTTCGAACCAATCTCTGCTCTTGTTGCTTGAAATTACGCACGAGTCCCAGGTACAATTTCAGTAAACAGCCACGTAAATCGAAAACGGCCCTGCCACCCACCCACTCCAATTGTAATTGTTTCCACTTACCATTAAAGAGCACCTCTAAGGAAAACATGTTTTCTCTGATTTCATCTGTTCAAATAAATATGGAACATCCAAATCGAACGCAGTGTCATTTGTCTTCAGAGCTCAACCATAACGACCTAAAAAGGTTTTTTTTTCTGTTCATGCCAAGATGCGAATTCTGAATGTAGACTGTGCACTTCGGAGAAAACAGAGAAAACCAGGGTAACCCTTGCCCTGTGTTCGTAGTAGACAAACACTTGTGCATGCCAAGCAATGGCTACATGTACTACTTGGCACGTCTAGGGATGATTACTTCTTGATTCAGCTGAAAAAAAAGGCCAGCGGTTTTATTGAGAAACATGGTTTTTGCACTCAACAAAAGATTCTCCTACTTCAACAAATGTACTTCAAAATACATGCAGTTCTATCGGCAACTATTCAAACGTTGGTGATTGTGTTCTTTGCACGCAAAACCCTACTTTCCTAAACCTCACAGAATAGCCCTGACCTAAAGGTCAGTGAATAGCATTACTACCACCAAAAAGCCAGCTTAAAATGAGACGTAGGTGAAATGAACTTTTCCACAAGCTGGGCAAAAAAAAAAATGGCGAGTGCTGCCTCTTTTAGATGATACGCTGCATGGGAATTTATTTTTCTAATCCCGCCTCTCCCGTTCGCGGCGACCTTTTTATACCATCTCTGCTGGCGTAGGCTCGTGCGTGTTCACGTCTGCCGCGGTTTGCTGCAGGGTCCTGTACTGCCACCAGGATGGATAGGTGGTGGTCGTGTCGCTGCTTGTTCCTGCTGCTACTCATCGGAAGCTGGTTGGACTCCGCCAGGACACAGAACGGTCCCGAGTTGTCCAGCTGCCAGCTGCCGGAGCAACTCCAACAAGGAGAGGGTGGCGTGACCGTCAACCCTCCTGGCTTTGACTCTCTTTCCATCGACGGAGAGAATGATGTGGACGACGGAATCCGAGGTAAGGGCTTTTGATCATCCGGTGTTGAACAGCGAGTTAGCATTTTCTATTTGTCTTAAGGCGATTATCGTGTGCTAATTTATCCTGGCATGTATCGACGCAAGTTTTACAAGATCTTATCAGCGTGGGATAAGTATATCACAAAAAAGACACATTTCAAATATGTTTTCCGCGACATGATAAGGTAACGAAGTAAAAAAGGGTTCTGGTTTCATCATCTCCGCGTTGTATTATCATCCCACAGTAACAAAACAGGACGTCAACATTCTCCTTTCACGACGTCGTCATTCCACAACAGTAGTGTCGACATGTCACTTTAAAATTTTATGTTTCAATTCCTAACTAAGTATCTCGTTGCCCACATTCTCCTTTCGGGATGTAGCCGTCCTTGGAGTGTGCACGATTTCGACATTCTATTGTTTAAATTGTAACCATCCCGCGATAAGTATGTCTCAGGGTGTGGTCATTCTGTACTGAGATTTTCTCAGATTGTCGACATCAGACTGTCCCAATGTTAATTGTCATGTCGCAAAACAGGCATGTTAGGATGCCGACTTTTTATTTTCATGATGTTGCCATCCCATGGTAATTTTCACGGGCTGCCTTACATCCTACTTCCAGGAGGCAAATATGACCTCTCAGAAATTTGAGCGACATTTTTGGAATGTTGACAGATGCTTTCAAATCAGGTAAAATGAAACAGGCCTATGATATATGTGTGCAGACAGCACTATGAGCTCCGTGACTGCAAATACTTTAAGTAGCCATGTTGTAAGTACGGTGACAAAGGATCGATGCGGGTTTACTTCCGGGTGGAAAACCGGGATATAGAAATGAATGTGCTGGGTATTTGTGCGATCAGACGATCACAGTTCGAAGACTCAGCCGGGGGTGCGCATGACCGGAGACGCCCTGGTCCTGATTGGGTTGTGTAGTGCCAGACCAAGCCGACACCGGTTGCAGTCGCCTATATCCCTGCAGCAAAAGTCGATTCTTTATCGTTCGAGTGATACGTTCGAAACTTTCAGAAATGTCTGAGCATAATAACATCGATAAACATCGATAACATCGATGCATAATAACATCGATAAACAACGTCTCTGTCAAAATCAGATATGTAACAAGTTTGAGTAATCTACCTGGGGAGTGCATGTACATCGGGTCCTGCGGAGACAGGGGTAAAAAGTTAAATCCAAACGGCTATATCCATCTCTGCCATAACCAGGGATATCCATTCCTTCCATAATTGACGTAATTGCTGCCAGAAAGTCTTGCCAAAGGTGCAAGCACAGCGATCCGCCTTGGCTAAAGACTTGAACCCAATATTATTCTCAAACATTTCCGTGCACTGGGAAATGATAAGGCCACAGCTTCCATTTTCGCCGAACCCAAATTTGCGCGTTTAGGCGCGATCGTTCTGTCGGAGACATGGTTGTACGTTCCCGGTTGGATTCCGTCTCGCCGTCAAAAGCAGGCAGCAATTCCCCTAGTCAGCGCCTCAGATGTAGCACCTGCCCCTACATAGTTAACAGCCCGTCGGTCGTCGGCCCCTGCAGTAGCTACAGAATACGCGGGGATCATACTAGTTATGTGGCTTATTGCATTACATGTCGTCGCTGTGGTAAACTGTACATCTGAGAGACCAAGCGTCGCCTTGGTGACCGCTTCGCGGTGCGCCAACAAACACCTGGTCTCACTGTTGCACAGCCTTTTTGCGCGCCGCCACATACCCTCGGTGACGTAAGCGTCTGCATCCTGCGGAAAGTGTCATCCGATGTACAGCGTAAGGAACTGAAGCAGCGCGTCATTTTCGAACTTGGAACGCTGCATCCAGGGGGAATGAACATGGATTTTTCCACGTTCATTCAGAACTGAATTTGCTTGCCCTGAAGAAGGTACTCAGTTACCGAAAGCTCGGCAATCACATATTTCAAAGCACTGATTTGATGTTATATTCTTGTCGATAGACTGATCCGATTAGACGCTCTAACTACGGTAGCACCGCACTCACACGCACATTCTTCAGCTTGACGCGCACCTGCATTTGGCAAATCACGACACCCTATCCGGTTCGTAAGTGTGACGTCACTTCAGTTTAAAGCACGCCCACTGCATACGTGCACTGAACATAGGGTTACATGCATTGATCGTCGTTTACGTAGAAGTTAACGCACAACTTCAGCGATTGTCCAATGAAAGCCTAGAAATCGTGGCGCGTCTGCCTTTGTGACGAAGTCACTTACGAATCAGTTTGGTCGAAGAGGCATGTAACGCGCGCGTTCCACCTGTCAACGAGCGTTGTTCCACCTCAGAAATGGATTCTAATTCTGCTGGTCGAATTACACTATAGGCAAATCAGTAATGTAGACCAAGATCACATCAGTAATGTAGACCAATACATCTTGAAAATAGACCAAGATGCTTCAGCACTTCTATAATGTACCAGAGTCCGACGTCGTTAAATTACCGAAATTTGTTGAAAAGCTACTACATAAGATAACCTGTCTATTTTCTCTGTCGCTTATTGTCCATTAGTGCTGTTCTTCTTCAACGGGGAGAGGCCCTTGCGAGGATTTTCTCTGCAGGCTTGGGGGATGAACGCTAGCGTTCCGGTTGGACCCACGGGCGAATGGCTAACGCCGGCAGACCGCACTTTTAGAGGGGTCTCCTGTCAGGCAGAGAATGACACTATCACCCTCTCCTCGTTAGGAGTTGAGCCTGTACCCGGAGTTAATGTCTTCAATTGGATTGCTAACGGCTCGCCCTACTGTGATTTCCTTTTCCGGTAAGGCATTCTCAAAATAAAACAGGGGTCGAATTCTTGAATTCCTCCTGTTCGGTGATTTTGCACAGTTGAGACTATGATTCAGGATGTAAGCAGAATATTCCCCCGTTTCTTTCAGATAACCGAGTTTAACGACTCGCACATTTCTTGTCATTTACCTTAAGGGCACATGGACTAACGGTTAGCAGCGAAATCATAGAGTTCAGGACGGCCATCGTCAGACGTAAGCAAATGAGATCAAATATTGGTGTCAAACTTAATGAGTATCGGTATTCCATCATGCGTTCAGTTCAATCCGCTGTCATTTGTCGACTGCTAGTCCATTTTCCATTGATAACCAAAAAAAAAATAGATACAGGGTACCAGCCAAAATCGATTACCGGTAGCCGTTGTTGAATGGTTGCTGATCGAACTTGACCCTGACTTCAAGTAAAGTATCCTGAGTAGGGTGGGAATTAATAAAATACCCTAGTGATCAAGTTGATCAGGTTTTCCGGCAAGACTAAAGGATAGATAGATATTACAAGGTACTTACTTAAAGTAAACAGATCACTCTTGGCTGGAGTATCCAGACTGCCTCGTTGTCATTAAACTGAACACAGTCTCGTAGAGAAAGGCGGATGGTATACACCAATGTGGGCAGCTAGCCTCATGTGGGGCATCACTGAATATATGTACAGAAATGATAGTTTTTGCTTCTGTTTGTCATCCAGGTGTGCGGCAATAATTCCCTTCCACATGTAGAAGTTGCAGACAAATTTAAGTGTTGTGCGAGGCACGTGCAAGACCAAGAGCTTTCCCAGACTAGTCACAGTAACAGGGGAAACAGTGACAAAGAAATACTTTTTGTTGAAGCTCATCTGAATAGCATGTGAATTGAATTCAAACTGAAGGCCGTGTGTTTCTTCATAATCTTGTGATCGCCTTGTGAGTTCTTGCTTTGGAGGTAGTCTTAGAGGTATCGACTACAACACTGAGATTTGGTGGAAGGCTTCCCTGCTTATGAAATGATCTAGTTATCTGGAAGTTGGAAGTTAATATGTTTCCGGTGTCAGTGTCACCGAACATAACATGCAGTAGCGATCTGTATTTAATATACGGCTGGAAGAGATTTTGACAAAGTCCCTGTTATCATTCGTGTCTCCGAAGAGGCTTGATGCCCGAGGCATTTCTGACGTAACCTCTTAGCACAAATCCTGCTCTTATATTCAGGTCACCCTTGCCAGAATGGAGGAGTTTGTGTGTCAAACGGCACAGAGTTCTCCTGTCGATGTCATGTCGGCTATAGCGGTACCCGATGCCAGACATGTAAGTCCAGGATTCTTGACTTCATCCTCAGAGAGATCTTAAAAACCGTCATTCCCACTAGAGCAGCGCACTCTCAGAAAATCTTCACTGAAGCTGCCATGTAAATGTCTAATATCCAAAGTGCTAAAGTAACCAACTGAATTTGAAGAGATCGTCGTGCATCTCTCTAAATTTCGAATAGTCGGGTGTAGTTTTAACAGAATCAAAAGCTGTTTGTACCCACCTTCTTTGCCACATACCTTGCAATGCTAAAGCGAGTGCCTCTTGGGGAACAATCTGACTTTGGTTCTGTGAAATTTGCAGTTGATGACACGGCCACGCAGTTCACTGACGCTATCTGTGAGTGCCCGGTCCAAGGGACAGCAGGTCTAAGTTGCGAAAAAGGTAGTTTATGTCTATTTAAGATTCTACAGTTTATCAACTGCAACATCTGTAATTAATCAGCCAGTGGCATATCCACGGTGTGATTCCATCTGTCGAGTAGGCAATATTAGCAAGCCTGTAATGTGCTGGTACCTTCAGTTTTGAAACAAATCCTCCTTGCCAGGCAAATTTCCAGAGTTTCTGTGAAATTGGCCCCGGTAGGATGCTGAGTCTATAGCAGGATTTAATGGAGGAAAATGACGTGCAATATTACAAACACCTTTTGATGGAATAGAGACTCGGCTGCAGAATTGCAGCCAAGTGATGTCGCAAGTCCATGACAAATCAAATACGTCATATCATCACGTATTGAGACAGAGAGAATCCCTCGCCTCCGTGACTGGTCATCTGAGTGGCACCTCATTTAACTTGAGCTCTCCGTGACTCAGTATTGTTATGATGATGAATTGAGTACAAAGCTGTTCACTATTTGGTCACGCGTTGCACGTAGATCCGTGTCAGTTGAGTCCTTGCTTGTATGGAGGACAATGCAGCTTTGAAGGCGGTCTTGCTAGATGTTTGTGTGGTGCCTTACAGGACGGAGCGATGTGTGAAATGGGTGAGTACACACTTTACCTGCCGAGGACTTTGTCCATGTATTTTTCAGCCATCCCACGAGGGTCCCCTATAAAAGAGATTGGAACAGAAAAATACTGACTTCATGAATAGCGACAGAACAGACTAGGGCAAAAACTTACGTTACCACCGCACCAAGCTCAAATACCAGAGGCACCGAAGAGACACGAACTCTACCATGTGCAGTCAGAGAACAGATATTGATTAAAAAGAAACCCAAGGCTATACGTTGGTTGAAACCCGCACACCAAGGAATTTCCAAAACAAAAGCGTTCCTCGAACAAAAACATTCCTAAAGTAAAAGAAGGTTGAAAAGTGTAATCTACTACAGATGTTGCGTTGGAACAGTTTTGGGGATCAGGACAATACTCAGAAAATCGGTGCAGCTACATTGTATTTCTAGCTAAAACTACGCATGTAGTGTTGGCAAAGAAAGTTGTGAAGCATCACTCAGTACTTTGAAGGATCCTTCTCACTAGACTAGGGCGTAGAAATAAATAACAACTAGCAACTTTTGACTTCTTCTTACAGAGAAGTTGATTTTTAAAAAAGCATCCCTCAACTTTTAAAATGTCAAGCTAATTAGGGTCAAATTGTATGTACCATATCTCACATGCAAGGATATAACGACTTGAAATTTCCTTATTTTGTCCCGAGGCCCCGACCCCTGTAGATATCCACAGATGTGCTACAACGGTGGTACGTGTCTGCCGTGGGCTTACAGCCGGGATGGCTTCAGATGTCAATGCCCGAGTAACTACACTGGTCCCAATTGTCAAACGGAGAGTAAGTTGACCAGTACTGGCGCAAAGACCTGATTTGCATTCCACGAAAAGAGGCAGTTTGCTCGATGTTGACAAACAGATCAGCTTTCAAATATTTTTTTCAAGTTGTGGTCAAATTTTGACCGATGGAACTGAAAAATTAGGGCAGTGTTTGTCGTCGACTCGTTCAAAAAGCCCTCACAAGTCAATCACCATAGCCATCCTGTCTCAAGTGAAGATCAGCAACTCAAGGTAGGTGATTAGATTATGAAAGTGGTTCCTTGGCATACTGTTCTGTAAGTGGACTCTAACTGGACTTGTGAAGGCATTTCTTATGGGCATGACTGCTTGTGTCTTGACTTAAGAAGTGACTTTGATTGTACTTGGTGGATTTCACAGCATTTCTGCTTTCCTGTTAATCCACAGTAACCGGCGCGTGTTCTTCTCAGCCGTGTATCAACGGGGGGACCTGCTCAGCGTCTCCAGACACCGATGGCTACACGTGCGCATGCCCAACTATATACGGCGGACAGAACTGTGAGAACCAAGGTCAGTTCGTCCGCTTGGTGGCAGCACAGGAACCTATGTACGGCCATTCTCAAAAGCCAAGCGTTGTTTCTAAGTCGGCCTCGTCACCAGCTACCAAAGCTCTTATGGGCATACAACGTTTGGACAAATTGAAAATTGTTCCATCGTGGGTTCAAATGATACCAAGCCGGAACCTCCAATCTAGAATCGCACGAGCAGGCAAGATATATAGGGGAGGCGGCTGAACATTTTCAAGTGATAAAAGCAAACTTTTAATACTCGTAGAGGCTGCAGAGATTGAAATCCTACGTTAACGATCCATTTCAAATCTGACCCCAGTTTTTCCAGCAGATAGAGACGAGTGTGCCAGTAATCCCTGTTCCGACGGCAGTACGTGCTTCAACCAGATAAATGGGTTCATGTGCTTCTGTGACAACGGTCGCTACGGACCTAAATGTGAATTCGGTAAATGAGAAAATTCAAGTTCCCCGCTCATGTCTTTTCATTCGAAACAAATGTGCACTTTCTGTCCTGTCGAAAGGTATGCCACGGTAATTAATCTGTACAAGGATACATTTATGAGCCAAACACTATACATGTGTATATAAGTAAAAGAAAAATGTAGCACAAAACTACATCACTTCGATATTTCTCAGTTTCAGTTTACCAGAAGTAGTTCTGCGACCTCTTTCTTTGTAAGAGTTCAAAGTATTTTAAACAGTGGTTTCTCCGTCATAACATTCTGATGACAAACTAGTCTGACAGAAAAAAAGTATTGTTTTTCTTCTTTTTAGAAATGGAGTTGTGTGAGAGCAATTCTTGCAATAATGGTGGGATATGTTACAAAAGACCAGGTAAGATTTGAATTTTTTTAAATATTGATTCAATGATAAATTCCATGGAGTCTATTTCTGGCGATGTTGTCATCAACAGCCTTTCAAAACGACATTTTTATGTTGAAGCAGACGTGCCAAACAAAGGCACTTTAATAAAGTTTTCAGTGTAAAGCTGGTCACCTCTTTTTTCCTTTCTCAGGCGCTCCTTGCAAGTGTTTCACCGATGTCAACAGTGGTCTCCGAGGCTGCGACATTTCCCCGACCTGTGATGTCACCGACATTCTCTATCATCTGTCACTGGTATACTATCATCTTGTGACACTATGCTCATTTTCTTCTATAAGCATTGCTTTTTAAACCTAAGAAATGGAATTTATCAAACAATTTCTTAGAGAGGTTATGCATGGCAGCCATTTATTCCGGTAAGAACTTTAGTTCTGCAGGGATACACATGAGTAGACCTTATGTGCTATCCCTCCATAGCAAAATCAGTTACCGGAGAGATGGCTGCCATGTGCAGCCTCTATTCAAATGATCTCAAATAGGAAATGAATCTTTGACTTCTACTCTTGATGCTATGAACTGAAAACAGACATGAAATGGGGCAAACTTAAGTTCGAGGGCGGCTTAAACGATGGCGTGCTGACACAACACCATTTCACCGTCGTGTTCATGGTTTTGAATCGAATCTCAAACCTGATGTCCCCACGTGTCTAGCAGAATGCCTTGCAAAAACCAGCTTTTTCATGAACTGTTCTGCAAACTTTATATCAGCTGTGGTTCGGTCAGATTGTAATGCAAAGTTTCCATGGTAGCTTTTAAAGATTGCTAAAAAGCAAATACTTTGGTGGCATCAACAGATACCTGTGGCGGAGGTCAATTTAGAGCTGATATCCACAGCCCTAGCTAACGCAACCAGCAACTACGACAGAATCGACTCGGCGGGTGTTGCATCGACTGCAACTACACTGGAAAACATCGTCAATGTTAGATCATCATCAACGCCGGTATGTATAAAAGCAATTAAAAGAGCACATGTATCCTTTGATTTAGACAGCCTCAAATATCAAGTGAGATCAGGCATGTAACAAAGTCAACAACATTTGGGTACATGAATTCATTTCTTCCTCAAATGTTACCAGATTAGTAAAATATGTTCATAACAGGAAAGCAACTTTTCCGACGTCATCAGTATGATGTTCATGGCTACGGTGTCTACTTCCAGGGGCATTTTTTATTACTCAGATCTCAATATTCCAAAACGTCTCACAGGCAACTGAGAATGTCATCATGATGGTGGACAATCTCCTCAACCTCCCGGACGAAGTGCTCGCAGGCAGCTACTCGGCTGCTCGAATCCAGCGATCCTTCGAGGAACAGCTGACCTACGTGCGGGGGAACCTGTCCTGGGTAACGAAGAACCTGGCCGTGGAGGTAGTCCAGCCACGCCGGCAGGCCAACGACACTTATACGCTTCTGGGCTATGCCAGCATCTCCCGCGACGGCACCCTCGACAACACTTTCCAAAACAACGATGAGAGACTATACACAGACCCTATTGTTATGCCGCCGGACAGGGCCGAGGCCTTCATCGGTCTACCCGCAGAGGTGTTCAGTCAAGTTTCCCGCGAAGGTACACACATCTATCGTTTAATTGTATTCCTGTTACCTTGTAATTTTTTCTCCCCCGTAATCGAAATATCAGTGTTGACAATTCTGCTTTCCCTGCCTGATTTTCCCAAGTCCGTGGTGTTGCACTTTGTTTGAGGATTCCTGATTCTTGTATTGCCTTGACACCCGTCGAGTTCCTTGATGTAAAGTCAATTTTCTTGGACTCTTCGTGGTCATTGCTGTTGCATGTCTCCAACACCTTCCCATCCTTGATGTTGCAGTTCTTTGACATATGCTGACCCTCATATAGCATTTTGAACACCAACTGAACCTCGATGTTGCATTTTTCTTTATCCCCGAACCCTGACATTCTTTAGTTTTTACAGTTCCCAGTCCTTGATGTTGCATTTTTGACACTTTCTGATTCTTGAGTAGATTAGTAGAATTATTGGACACTCACTGATTCAGTGTAGCATTATTTGACACTTACAAATCCTGGACACTCTGATCCCTGCATATTTTTTACACTTCCATCTTTGATGTTGAACGTGTTAATACTACGTGACCTTATTGAGATTGTCATTCTTTGACACTTCCTTATTCCCAATGTTACATTTCCTTCACACTTTCAGATTCGAAGTGTTGCAGTTTTTTAGCTCCCTAATGTCACGTGATTAAAAATTCTGGCAGTTGTGGTGCTTTTTGACTGTTACTTAACAAAGACGACAACATCCAAAAATTGCCAAAGTGATTTCCTGGTAGCACTGTGTATTCTTGGCATTGCATGTCAAACATCAGACGTTGCTTCACAGACGGCTTTTGAGACTTGTGCATGTTTGGTGTACAGATTGGCAGCTGTATTTGTTCATATATGTATCAATGAATCCCATACTGGTTTCAGAACCTCCCGTTGTATTCACGGTGTACCTCAACTCCATACTGTTCCAACGGGAAACACCTGGATCGTTTGCCTTGCCCAACGGGACCCGGCTGTTTGTCAACAGTCGCGTCATTTCAGCAATTGTAGGTAGCCCGGATGAAACTATTGAGAACCTGGCTAGTCCTGTGATAACGTCGTTCATACCAACAAACGTGAGTCCACGTCACCTAAACCTGTCTTTGTAACAATCATCGATCTAGGTTTCAAAGGTACAGTCACAGTTACTGTCCTCGAACGAGAACTATGTAGCTGTAATTCCTTTAGATCGTCACATTTCTGGACAAATTACTCGGGTGAAAAGTCCCGGGAGTAGACGGTGTTTGATCATTTTGATCGGAATCATGCTGCAGAATTATGCCAACCACTTTTTGTCCACCATGACTGCTTTGGAACCTTTTTTAACATTAATGATCGTTGTCTGGTTGCTTCAGGCTTCGCTGACTAACGAACCGGTGTGCGTCTTCTGGGACGTCGAGTCTACTAACTGGTCAACCGAAGGATGCACTCGGTCGACGACAAGCGGTGCAAGCAGTCCTGTAGTCTGCCACTGTGATCACCTGACTAGCTTTGCCATTCTTGTAGTGCGTAGAGTATCTTTCTTTTCGCCTCCTTATGTGTGACTTATACTTTTCAACATTTTGATCAGTAAGCATGGCCCTGTGCAATATCTGGGACCTTAGGGATCCACCAAGCACCTGTGATCATGTACTCTGGTGCATGCTTGTCATGCCAACAACAAGGTGTCTTTTTTCGTGTTACGTTTTTCTTCAGAGTTACACTGGTGATATCAAAGATTATGTGCTGGACGTCGTTAGCAAGGTTGGATGCGCCATATCCATTGTAGCACTGGCGCTGACCATTCTGGCGTGCCTGAGTTATCGGTGAGCATATCCTGTTGTAAAGTCCTGTCCTACCTCGGTAGGCCTACCTACATATGTTGTAGTAAATAGCGTATTTACTTCAAGAGTTCCCTGAAAAGGAACAGGTTAGCCTCTACAGCCGCGAACTCTAAGAAACCTGGAGAAACCCACGAGTCTGGGAACAGTTTAATACTGAGTTCAGAAATGGAAGGAAACGTATTTGAAGTAGAAAAATGAAATAAATTCGTGTCTGGAGAAGCCTATTTTTGTGTCAGCCTGGACAGGATTCAAGCTTTAGATAAAGAGGTCAAAAGGTGACAAAAAGTAAACACTTCGCTGAAGGATTCTCCATTAGAAGCAAGGTTTCATATGTATTTCTCACTATCTTGTTAAATGTCCAGTGAGTTGAGGAACAATCCAGCCAAGAAGTCTCTAATCAACCTGTGCGTGTCCCTCCTGGCCCTGTACGTGGTCTTCCTGGCTGGCATCGAACAGGCTCAATCACCGGTCACCTGCATCGTCATGGCCGCTCTTATCCAGTACTTCTTCCTAACGTCCGTCTGCTGGGCCTCGGCTGAGGCCATGAATCTCTTCTACCTGCTGGTCATCACGCAAAGGCTTCTCTTGACTCGGTACCTGGTGAAGCTGATGCTTTTTTGCTGGGGTAAGTCCCAGGAGTTCTTAATGAATTACAGATAGTTCTTAATAAGATTTGTTTTCAGATATGGAAGATAACCTTTGTTTTAATCACCAGCAATCCTGGAAGATTATGAGAGAATTCATGTGAACTAGGTGACATGATTTTATTGCTCCTTAGAATGTTACACTATCATTCGCTAAATTATTTGCTTGAAAGACTTTCATGGCAACAGTGTCATTGTAACTGTCAGCTGTAACTCGGTAAGGACATACACTTGTAAAGACAAGTGACACTTCTATTGACATTATGCCTGCTTTCCAAGGAGTCCCCATGGTGGTGGCAGCCTTCACATTTCTGGTACCGTATCTGACAACGGGAGAATGGGAACTCCAAGAAGCATAGTAAGTACCCAGAAGGCAGGCAAATTCATCGTATACTTCGGCTGTCTTTGGGGCCTTCTTTCTTGCTTTTAAGCACGATTTTCCACCGTGGCGCATTTGGGGACTCGGTGGGATGTTAATTACGGTAGAAGGGATATGGTCTGAAATTCTGGTACAGGTCATCTACAGCTGTATGGTTGGTGTATCGATAAATTTATGTTAATGGCCATGAGAAATGTTGTTACGAAACTGCCAACAGCATTGTTTTTCTTACATGACTTGTTTTCCTTTTGGTAGCTGTTTCTTGCCTCCTGGCAACGCGCTCTACTTTGGCGTTCTCCTTCCCGTTGGCGTAATGCTTCTCTTCAACGTCCTCGTCTTTGTTCTCCTCGTGCGCCGTTTGGTCTGCCAGCGCGTGGAGACCACCCGCACCCGCCGTGAGACCCGCGTGGACGCCGCCATCCGCCACGGTCGCCTAATGCTACCGATCAGCCTGCTGCTGGGTGGGACCTGGGCGGTCGGGTTCCTCGCTGTCGAGGAGGCCACCTCCGTCTTCCAATGGATCTTCGCCGTTCTGAACTCACTGCTCGGGCTGGCCATCTTCTTGCTCTTCATCGTGGCGAAAAAGACGGGCAGGAAGGGGTTGAAAAGGCTGTTCTGCGTGGAACAGATCAGAAATTTCTCAAGCATCCAGAGTTCGTCTCAAAGTCGTACATAAAAAGGGAGCGCCCTCTCACTTTCTTCTAAAAAATAAAACAGAGGCCTGCTATTTTGCTTAACATGTTAATAACCCGCATATTAAGTTTTAATTGGATTAGTCTGACTAATGCCTAGTCATTTTTACTAAATTTTACAAGTACATTTTTATTACTTTTAGGGTTTAGTAAAGGCTTTTTTGTAATGCATAATAGGACTATAGACCTGAAGAATGTTCGCATAGTAGGGGACCTCAGCCAACCGTCAATGACTCGCACTTTTGGAGTAATAACATGCCACACACGTACGTGATGCTGTACGCGCATGTCCGTGGCGTACGAGGGTGCAGGGTGGCTGAATGGAACGAAAGATTTTAAAGCAAAACATTATGTAGTTTGTAAGTGTAAACAAAAGTGGTGAATGGGAAACATTTTAAATACGTTGCAAGGAATATTTCCACATCGATTCTCGTCTTACCGTGTCTCCACAGCCCATAAAAAAATGTGGAAGTTTGTCGATGAACCTATAATACAGGAGATACATGTATTTTGTAACAGGCAAACAAAACCCTCGCTGTGCGCCCGGCTCGTGTGACAGCTGGAAAGTATTTGGGACGATAGAGGTAAAAACGCAATCCAACTTTCGATGAATACCTTGCCCAGGAAGTATCTTCGGTGAAGACAACTGGGGTTACTTGCTCTCTGTGTACAAAACTGTACGTAAATTATCGCATCTGGGGTCCAGTAATTTTTTTAAATTTATTTCTGCGTATATTAGATCATTACGTGTGCGTAACTTACTCCAGTTTCATTTTGCATAAACTTTTCATCGGAAAATGATTTTTCTCGGGTGAGGTTTAAAATAATGGGCGTTCATATTACGTGATTTCCTACATGTATATAGACCGCGTTCGTAGCCTTAGTTGGCAAGAGACTTTTCCGTGGCTTCTTTTTGAAAACAATGCGACCCGGTAGATATTCAATTATTATTTTTGGGGCAAGTAGGTTAGTTTTGTTTTGATTTTACAATGTGAAATCTGCCACGTTTCTTCGACATTATTCATTTACTCTTACAAAAGAACTCATGGTGTAAAACGTATTCCACTGTTTAATAAGTGTTTATAGATCTAACTACGAACAACTTTCAATATTCCCACATTCTGCATTAAATACGGATACTCAAGCTACGTGGGAAGTAAATTGTTCCAAATTTGACTCCATTTTGACCGGTTCTTATTGCACTACACGTTGTTCCAGATTCTCTCGCAAAATCTTGATACCAAGAGCAATTCTTTTCAACTTTCAAACAAACAATACAGACACGACAACAGATTACTGAATGTAGCATATACTTTCAGCTTTAATTTTACAGCATTCTTCGTCAATTTGTACAGTTGGCCGACACGAACGCGGGCTGGGATACAACTGACAGCGTCAATGAGCCTCGACTTCCCAACCACGAGATGAAACAACCTCCAGTACCGGTACATGTCTGCAATTGTGGACACTTAAAATACATGCAAGACTAAAAGGCGCTCAGCCGTCTCACGATCATCCGCACGAAGCTTGGCAAGGGCAAGTTCGAGGCACAATTGTTAACCTGTGGTTCGGTAAAAAAAAAAAAAAAAAACGCCTGCATGACGGATGGTTTGGACCGTCTCGACGACCATTTGGAATCTGGCCCTGGGGCATGAACCACACCACTGGTTATTAATAGCCGATGTTATTTTAGTGCGGCGGGGGTCATGTGCTTTAACACAGCTGTCTGCCACTAGAGTTGTAACCCGTACAAGGTGAGGGCCGTTCAATTGTGGCTGTATTGTGGGCTGGCATTGTTAAAAGGCAACTGACTAGCTGTCAACTCTAGTTGGCACTCAAACTTGCCCTAAGCTACACGTACTGAGCATGTACAATGCAACCAAAAAACACAAACGAACTAAAAAACCAACCAACCAAAACGAAACATTGTACAATTTTGTGCTACTAAGAGGACATGTACACGAATCTGACGACAAAGTCGACCAGTGAATCCAGGATGTGATGACTGTCTTAATTCAGTGTGTCTTGGTTGGAATATTGACAGTACCCGACACAATAAAACACTTAAAACGACATCCACAGGGACACCGAAGGCTTTTTTCAAGCATCTAAATACTGCAAGTGTGCTGGAAGAATCGATATATATACACACACTGAAGTATTCAGCTTACATTTTCTCCAATTAATTCGTTTCCAGGTATACACAGGTATTTATAAGGCTTATATTTACACAGCAAATACAAGAGACGCTGAAATACTTGGTGACAATTGGAAAGTAAATCCTTGATGGTCCGGACAGTAACGGAAAGCCGGTTGCTCTTGGGTCAAGTTTTTCCCAAAGACGCATTGTCAGACATGCCAAATAAAAATCTTGGCTACTCGCAAAGTCGACACCGACATTCCCAACTGGAATTGAACAATAAACATGTTGTGATTAGGTTTGATTTATTCACAAAATCCTACATTCTTTATAAACTATAACAGCTCTCTGAAACAAAAGCTGTTCATTCCACGGCCCAAGAAATAAATGATCAGTTGAATCAATCACAACAAATCAGTTCATTTCGGGAGCATCAACGGCAATTCATTCGTTTAACTTACCAAAGAACGACGTTTAGTTTTCTCCGACATATGAGTTGCATCTCTTTTTTGAAATGCCTGAGTATATATATATTTCTCTGTTCTTACGGTACTCTGGGGAAACAGTTTATGTACATGCCAGGACGGCAGACCTATAAGCAGTTGTTAATGGAACAAAAACTCGGGCCCTGGCCCCCGAGTTAAACCACAATTATAAACGACTCAAAACGCACACGTTCTCCATGAACCTAACTCCCTTACATTAACCCTAACAGTGTGGGCGTTGTTTGGCTTAGAGTACTCAGTACTACAAAATACCAGGTAACACTCTGAGCCTGAAGGACCTAGCGCTACAAATTACTATTTCTGGCTAGGTTTATTCCATTGTTACTCGTACAGAAAACAATGAAACCATGCATTCATAGTGCCACAGCACTGTATGGTACATTGTCTTCTCGATTGTATTTTATGGCTTCAGAGAATGTTAATGTCATGTCCTCTAACAAGCGACAGGGCCGAGTACTACATTTTACTACTAAGTAGTACCTTGTACCATTCGGGACTGTTAGGGTTAATGGGCGCAAGACTACATGTAAAGAATATTACAAATTTAATTCCAACCTAACATTCAGTTCCACCCATAGTGAACAGAACATTGGAAGGTTTTCACATTCTGACAACAGATCAATGCTTTCAGACTTGTCTTCCAACAAAATGCTGAACAGAAACAATGAAAAGGACTAAAACTTTACCTACACTCGTTCCTACTCTAGAAGATGCAACAACAAAGTTTTAGGCAACAAACAGAGGGGGCCATCTTGGTTTTCCAATGGGCGGCGAGACTGTCGGCAACGCAACGTACTGCTTATTTGGACTAAGAGACATCTGGACATACCTATTCCCGTCTGAGCTAGTGCCCGTCTGCACCAAAGAATGATGCTGGTTCACCTTATTACTCAACCGTCCACAGTGACTTTGGAACGCACAACCAGCTGAGATGATTAATAAAACCTGCTTGTCAGGTAAGAAAGAAATCACTCTCCAAAGTGACTCTCTTTGCGGACAAGAAACTAGCAAAAGAACAAAAAAAACATTAAAAAAACACAGTAAAAATCCATTCTTCTGAATGGCGAGACACTGGCTCCGGGCGATCACCGTGGATTTTTTGTTACTCCGACTTGTGGCAGTAGAGCTCCTTGAGGGATTTCAGTTCTTCGATGAGCGTCTTGTTCTGGTTCTCCAGCACCGCCACCCGGTTCTCCAGACACTTGATGTACTCTTTCTTCTTCCGTCGGCACTCCTTCGCGGCCTCCCTGTGCGAAGGGGAAGGACACAAATGGCAAACGTTGAAAAGAGATACTGGAGAGAGCGACGCTGTCTGTAGGGGCTGTGCCAATTATTCCAGTACACAGATATGCGATCGACTGATTCGGATGTGAACATCAAAATCCATTAGTTGTTCATAAACTGCATTCAGAAAGTATATGGGTCATTCCATGAGGGTGGGGCACAATTTGCGACGGTGTCAATTGTTACATGGGTTCCGTAAAAATGAACAGCTATTTCCCTGCGTGTGGATTCCAAATTGACATTGTTATACATCTTGCAAGGCTGAATACAGAGGGGTGTGTTATTTTTACTAAGTAAAGGACCTACTCTATAGGTCATGGCAGGTGGTAAACGTTTTGGATGTAACAAGGACACCGTCACAAATTGTGCCCCCACCTCGTGGAATGACCCATATTTCAACAGTGTTAATACTGTAAATTAAATCTAGAGGTGATGTCAGTTTGGCATTACAAGTAGGTCGGGCAGGACACCAGCGAGGGTTTGGCGTTTTGGACAACCCACCTGTTCTTCATGAGCCTCAGCTCCCGCTTCCGGCCAGCCTCCTCGTGGACGTGTATGTGGCCCGAGGACTGGAGGTTGGTGCTGGCCATCACCACCCCCTGCGGGAGGCTGGTCGCCGGCCGGATCTGGTAGGCCTGGATGTCACCTGCAGCGGCGAGTGGGGGGGGGGGTGGTAAACTACACATTACAGTTGGCAACATTGGAAAGTCTGGTCCAAGCTGCAGAGCTCTAAACCTATGGAAGTACATGTAGTCTGGCAGTCTGTCAGATATTACTCATCACCAAAGCCCCCACCAAGGCTTTAAAGCCGGGCACTCGGCTGCAAATTTTAGGTGTTATGTTTGCATTCAAGAATGTCACCTTTATCGTATTGAAAAAAATTGTCTATAAACATCTCAAATTGTTCTTAATTTTTATACAAATAAAAAAGAACCCTAAGATAATGACCCGGAATGCACAAGAGGTGAACTATAAACGGGGGGACTCTGAATCCCCATTCAATACTTTATCAGTCCCCATCAGATTTAAAACTTAGAATTTGGAGAATGCTGAGACAGTGAAACAATCAAAAACTCTCCCAGAAAACCCCTATCCCTGCCCACAAAAAAGGTGTCAGAAAGTAACCAGGTTCAAAAATCAGTCTTTCCTCAGGGAACTGACGACTTCCTGGTTGGCTGCTTCACCATTTACCGACCTGAAGCTGTTGGGACAAAGAATTGCTGTGTGCCATCCTGGGTCTGTATCGACTGGACAATGGTGCCGGCCGGCGCCCCCGCGTTGGTCATGGTCAGCGTCTGCAGGCTGGGCATCTCAGCCGGGTTGGCAATCTGGATGGTTGCTCCTCCTGTGGTCATCACTGTCAAAGAGACGAAGACACAAAAAAAATCTCGTAAATTACATGTTATGGCTAAGAAGCTTGGAAAATGGATCAAGGTAGATTTCTCTCCGGTAACTGAAATTTCTTGAGAGTTCTGATCAGTTTCCGTGTCAGGGACGGCTTCACCTTTTTAAGAGCAACAGGTGCGATACACAGTGAGTGGTTGAGAAGGTCTGAATTACTGTAATCCATGGAGTACTGCATCTAGTAAGGTGATAGTGTCTGTCCACCAAGCTGGTAAAAGGGCTTGCAGAACCTGTAGGAGACTGTGGCACCTGTACAGGTGATGTCCATGTAGGTAGTCTGTGCTGAAGAGGTCAAATTTTAACATACATACTTGGGGCTTTCATAGGGCTTGAACACACCTGCTGGAAATTAATTAACACCTGCAGGACCTACATGTAGGTGCTTAAAGCAGGTGCTACCTGCAGGCTACCGAGTAACAGTTTCACATGCAATGAAAGCATTGAAATGGTGTAGGAGCACTCATTGAGAACCCATGGTGGCCTACAGGTCCTGCAGAGGTGCTACAACCAGGGTAACTGCAGGATAAACTAAATGACTCGGTATACAAGTACCTGTCTGGAATCCATGGAGGCCCGCAGCACCTGCCAAGGTGATGGTACCTGCGTTATCTTCCTCGGTGTTCTCCTCTTCAATCCTGGCCACCCCTGGGGTGTCTGTGGAGGACAGGTCGTTCAGGATCTTCCTGCACACGGACAGCAACAAAGAGTCAGTAAGGACACCCCAAAAATTACTACTTTACATTGATGTGCCAACCTTCGATTTTCACCAAAAGGTATGGACATTGCAAAGCCCGTCTTCTTGCTCGGATGGAGCGACTAGGGCATGTCGAAGTTTTCATTAGGAAGATCTTGAAAGGCTCCTTTACAACTTTACATTCCATCACCTACCACATCAGTCCAGTTTCCACACGTTAAGTCAAGCGGAGCATGCTATTTCAACCTGTGCAAAGATCCGAAAAGGGGACACCTGCCCCACACGGGGCCTAAATATGATCCAATACAGTTTCTGACGGCATAATTACTGGACCCACTTTTAACGTGACCACCAGTCCTGTCCATCCTCAGCTTCATCGGAGAGTCCTGGTTGTAGCTGAGGAGTAACTGGCACACATGCCTATGCAAAGTGGCTGCAGCCAGTGGCTTCCATTGACTAATGTGTTTTCCTTTAGCCGTAGCCACAATTTTTCGCGCAAGCCTCACTGGCACTGGCACACTGACCTGTATGAGGGTCTGCGTGACAGGATGTCCTGTCGCCTCTTGCGATCCACCTCGGTGTCTGGAACGACCGCTGGTTGTTCTTCTCCGTCCTGCACTGGGGTCACCTGAGGGGAACGGAAAAAAAAAATTCACACATGTAAAACTGTCAACACCATGTGCGATTATTAAAAATCACACCACAGAGTGGTTTGAATGGCAAACTTACAGTTGGCTGAGCCAGCTTTGTCTAATGGGCTGGACACCTGCTAACATTGACAGATCAGAAATCGGAATGCCCATTTTAGGTGTCCAAAGCACGATGGAAAGCTGTGCGAGGAGCCATTTTATATGCGTACACACATGAATGTACATGTACTTGTAGGTAGCAATTGCCACATTGGCATGCAACAGAGTGCAATGCGGCTCAAATGAGAACCCTCCTGAATGCAACAAAGCTGAAATGGGAACCATGCTGAATGCAACAGAATGCAACAAACCTGAATTGAGAGTCCCATCAAATGCAAGTGAATGCAACGCAGCTAAAATGGGAACCATGCTGAATGCAACAGACTGCCACAAACCTGAATTGAGAATCTCATCAAATGCAAGTGAATGCAACGCAGCTAAAATGAGAACCATGCTGAATGCAACAGACTGCCACAAACCTGAATTGAGAATCCCATCAAATGCAAGTGAATGCAACGCAGCTAAAATGAGAACAGTGCTGAATGCAACAGAGTGTGCCACAGCCGGAAATGGAAAAAAAAAAAATGGTGAACGCAATAGAGTGCAACGCAGCTTAAATGAGAACCCGCTGAATGCAACGAAATGCACCAAAATTGCACTGGTGGATTTTCTGGCACTGGGGAGTGCAGTGGATAAAACCCAGCCTTGGCCCTGTCAAGCGGAAACAGTGTGCCACTCTGCCACTTATGTTCACCGCCATGTGTCAGTGCAACGAGGTGCAACAATTCTGGACCAACGGCGCATCCTGCTGCAGTCGACAGGGACAGAGGTTACAGCGAGAGCAACTCACCTGAACTTGGACCGTGTGCAGCGGGGTAGTCTGGATGACCGACGGCTGGGTGCTGTTGGACTGGATAACAGACGTCACCGCCACAGGCTGGCTGGAAATCCCGGGCATGACCACCGACACAGGCAGGGCTTGAGTTGAGATAATCTGTACCGAGGAAACCACATAAGAAAAACGCTGGGGTTTACTCAATTGATTAAGGCCCTTTGCAAATGCTCCGAGACTAACTGTGGAGATCAATGGGAGGGCAATCTTGAAAACTCTGCATGTCTGGAAAAGTTTACCACGACCAAAACTATTACGGGACCACGAACTGTTCCCACTTCAGACCACTGATCCATACAAATGCAGACTTCTTCTGAAGCCCTAAAATTAAGAATAGAACAACTACAAAGTGAAAGATTGTGCTGTCCTAAAAACAAAAAAAATTCCAAATGCATCAGGCACATTTGGACTTTTTTTAGAGAATCATTAAGTATGAATCCACAGGCCTGATCACTTGTTTCCAAGAAGTCACAGGAGAGTGATTAAAGGGACTGACGACTGCAGCATACATGTAGGACAGTGACTGAAACAAAACAAAGTGCTTGTTAGCCCCTACGCGCCGGGAGACGGTAAGAGCCGCCGTGAAAATTGAGATCCTCAGCCCGCTTTTCAGCTATTATTCTCGGCCCACGCTCGAGCAAACACGGTGAAAGAAGGCAGACCCTGGCTCTTTTGTATATGATGATTGCCCTTTGTGTGTAGCCCAGAAATGAAAAGACCGAATTTGCATCATAATCACCAGCTTCACAATAGCCCCCACTTTGAAAACAGGCAATGGGAATGTGGAAGCGTGAGTACAGCCACATGCCACTGAACAATGAGCCTTTTCACTGTGTAATTCAAAAAAATAATTCAAAAAAAAATTCCCGTCGTCAAGGGGTTAACATTCTGCAGCAACGCTTGCCAATGTATCAAACACTGCTCTCAGCTGCGGCACACGAATGGCCGATCAGTGCCAGCTGCCACTCGTGGCCTCGGCAAAACTAGACCATCCTTGCAGTGCCTGAAATCCCTCCCAGCCTTGAGGGAGAAAAGGAAGGAGGTTGGTTGACGACCAGAAATCCAACGAACAGTGCACTTAATGTTTTTTAATCATTTGCTCCCCAATTTTGCCCGTTGAAAATAACCCAAGGCTGCAGACTTTCTGTTTCTCACTACCAAAATGTAGGGGGAGGGGTATAAAATGGCTCCCCCTACTCCGGTCAAACACTGAGGGGAAAACGTGTCGGAATGCTTACCTGTATTTTTTCCTCTGTAGTGGCACTGTTGTTGGCAGTGCTGTTATCAGTGTTAGTTTCTTCCTCCATGCTTTACTGCGAATTCTCCGAGTGTGGTACGATTCTAAGAGCGAGGAAAAAACAGACAGCAGTTTGACAAACGATCAAGGGCCAATTTCACAGACTTGCTCAGCACTGCAATTTGCAAACAAATAAAAAACTTTGCCGAGCAAAAGGGAGTCACCAGCCAAAATGTCATGCACTCTGTGTGTCTCGTGACTGGTTCCCGGCCAAGCTTTGCTTAGCAGGTGACAATTACCCGTACAAAACTGGGCCGAGACTCTTTAAAAAAACAAAGCATAGTTCTGCATGTGGCTTTTCGTCTAACCAATTTTTAGCATGTCACTGTACGTGTAATTACTGGCACAAGACTGGACAGAGCCTGTTTAACTCCAACAGGTCAGACTATTGAAATTTGAAAATCAACTGGGGCCATTTTCATAGAGCTGCTTAAACACAAAATTTGCTTAAGCGCGAGAAAACCTTGCTTGATAAATCAGGTAACCAACCAAAACTCCTTGTGATGTATGTTGTTTTGGGATCATATTAAGCTGTCTGTTGGTTAGCTAACAAACAAATAGAGTTTGACCTGGTAACATTTGTTTTTTAAGCAAGGTTTTTCACGCTTAAGCAAATGTTGTGCTTAAGCTGCTCTACGAAATTGGCCTCTGGTATGGATGAGATACAATGTAGGTTTGACTTCACAGGAACTCGTAGTACATGTACCTAACCTGACAAAATCAATAGCAGTCCAGCACACAGTGCCACTAGTTATTCACTTCACAGACACCCCCCCCGTGTGTCCCCAATCAAAATAAAATCCCAAACCGTACATGTATCACCCCAGGCCTCTGATCCCCGATCCAACAAAGGTGAACCACAAGTTCACAGTGAATGGCACTGAATTAGAAGTGGGCCTACTTAGGATTAACAATGGACGCTTGAGATATATGCTAACAAAACTTGCTGGGGTTTTTACTATTTCTACAGTGACACATTTGGTATTTTGTCACGATGACGTGGAGACTTTTCCTACATCAGAAAAGCGAACAGAGACGAACACAGAGCAAAATTAGATATTATTACCATTTCCAGTCACATATGAGCCTGCCGGAGATATACATGCACATGTAAACCAGGATTAGAATTTATCATTTTTTTCATCTGCAAGTGAGTTTACACGTACTGGTGTACGTGTGATATGTCTTGTCTCAATTTACTAGTCCTTATGCCATGTTTCCATATGCATTTATTCAGTTTTGTTCTTCAGCAAGAAGTTGAACTGACTTGAATGAACGGCAAAAGTTATTTGAACAGGCCGACATGTTCCCTCATCTAACACGTATCTGCCTAGTCCAACGATAAAAAAATGATGAACCATAAAATAACAGTGAATAAATATGTGATTGGACACGACTAATGCACATATTTATTGATGGATTTTCAGCGATTTTGTTCGAGAGTTTTACTTTCATTTTCCAGGACACCCCCGTCCACTTTATGGAATATTCCTAGTGCAATTGGCACGCGCGTGGCAAGCCACGTGCACACAGACTCTTGACCAATCAGAATCCATTCAACTGCCTCGTAAATCGTATCCAGGTGCCAGCATGTGATTCACACAGCGGGCATTATCACTTCTCAGGGGGGCATTATCAAATGCTAATGCACTTACACGGTCAAATTGCAGGTTGTTGAACTGTTTGAGGAATTTATGAATGTAAATTTTGCAATAGCCACGCACAGATACCTACTGTAGCATGCACATACAGTCTGATTACAGCAAAAAAGCCCTTGCCATGTCTGAGGTCACATGCACTGTACACTGCATACGGCGGTGACCTCAGTTAGCGACCCACCCACCGAAGTAAAATGAGCATGACCTCATGCTCAATTCACAATTCACACTGGCAAAACCAGCACTCACACAGTTTAGCAAAGGCCGTGTACATGTGCAGGTACCCATATTGTACGTTGCAGTATACACTAGCTAACACGAGTGAAGCTAGTTGGAGGGGCATCTGAACTGTTTTTGGGGCCTTGGAGCTCAACTTTGCTCCGACCAGTCCCCAGGAAAGTAGGACTCACTGCGTGCTAGATTTCTAGCAAGTCAACAGATTTAATCTACACATCCTGTGACAAGGACACTCACATGTGTACATGTATATACACGTACATGTCTATACGTCAGTTGTATAGCAGCTATGACGTCAGCCAGACACAGATCACAAAATCAACAACCTACCAGCAGTTATTCTTACATGTACATGTACCATAATGCGTAAGTGTGCAGGCACAAGTACACGTGTGTGTCACGTACACGTACGTAACTGGATTTCTGTACACCACGGACATTGCACTTGTACATGTAATCAAATATTTTGCAATGCAAAATATAGTACAAGTCAGGGTTCAATTTTTGATGGACAAATTACCAACACCCAAGAGGCTATTTTGTACCCAAAAAAATGGGGTTTGAAAAGACACCCTCACGTGGCCAGGAAGAAACAGTCAGGTGTGCATTACACGCAGGTGAAGAACACAATTTGCTTACAAACATAAGCACTTGTACATTTACATGTATGAATGGACTTCTACATATTCATATGTACCGGTACGTGTGCAGTACTGTAAGGGTTGGTGGAAGAACTCATATGTACATGTGAAATACGTACATTGTAAACTGCATTACAAATGAAATGCACACTATTGTGTACACGTATTTTTCAAGTAGCTCCGTGTAGACAGGTAGAGCTTTGTACACTCCTAAGGTCACACAAAAATATACCCTCAGTAGTTGCATGTCCATGTAAGTTAACACAAACCAAAGCTAAGCTAAACAAACAGAACAAAAAATTTTAATGTAGAACCTACATCTCTTTGTTCCAGAACTTATTAAAAAACAATTGGTGCATTGTGCTGTGTTCTCCCTGACTCAGACTTCATTACTTTCAGGCCAGTGAGCTCAACAAAAGTGGCCTGCTCTCACATGAACACACTTGTAACCACCACAAAATTCGGCCTTTTTTTGTAACCACTCAACCAGTGACTATGCAGCTCTGACACGTTCATGTGGTATTGTATATGTGCACAGTGAATTACATTGTCCCTTGCACAAAAAAAATATGACCCCTAACCTAAGTTACTCCTTTTCCAATGAAACGGAAACACATGTTTTTTTAATTCGCCTAATATAAAATGAGATACCAGGAAAACCTTTGAAGGGAATTTACAAAAAGCCTGTACTTCCATATACATGTACGTGTAACAACATATACATGTCCGATGCATTTACATGCAGTCTGTCAAGCACCATGCACATTCACAAAAAGTGCATGCATACATGTACAATGTGCATGTAAATCCATTTACAAGTGTTTTGTTAAACAATATGGCGAGTCAGGTTGGTGTAGTGGGTTCGAATCCCACCTTGGTCAGCCGGTGTATTGGAGTTTCAGTCCCTGCCTGATTCCGTGGGTTTGTCCTGCAACATTTATCCGGGGTTTTCCTCCCACCTCTAAAACTGAACATTTCTTCATTTTCTTTTAAACTGTCACTTCGCCCTGCAACTGGTGCTACATGCGCTGTTGGATGAACATATCAAAATTAAACATGTACATGTACAGGCAACATGGGTGTACATGTACGATGTACATGTACATGTAGTCATCTAACCTGAATTTACACCTTCAGCCAGCAGTGCTGTATGAAGCGGGGACATGAACACATACATGTACAACATGTAAGCGCATAACACATGTACTATCCGTGAGTATTGTTTTTCTGTATTTCAAAATTTAGTGATCTGCAAAAAGTCTTCACGTGGTGAGCTTTGTCATTTGGGTGCGTATCGACTCCAACTATAATATGGACACTCTCTTGTTTTCCGATACGTGTCCATGTATATCGCATTAACATGTATCAATCTAGGTTGTCTACAACATGGATCTAGGTTGACTGGAATCACGAACGAAATGGTTTCGAAAACGGGACAGTGTCCAGATCAATTTGAAGTTGATATGCACCTACATGTGCACGACAAAGCTCACCATGTGAAGAGTTTTCGCATCTGATCACATCACAAAAACGCAAAAATGTACCATTTTATCAAGTTTGCAACCCGCAGTCTAGCCTTCTATGAAAGTAATACGTGAACAAATTATGTGAATATGCATGCACTGGTTTTAATACAGAATTTTAAAACCAGATTGGTGCAGAAGGCACAAGAATACTACAAAATTAAAATTTAAAGCTATCGATAATTTTTTATAGCAAGTATTCATTCAATGGGGAAAAACCCTTTGCGAAGTTAACTCAATAAATGCCACAAAACCTGTTTAGCAAGAACTGAGTTTTCTTCAGACACTGACATTCAATAATTCTATACAAATTGCCAGCACTGTGGCAAAACGACGGTATCAGCTATCGGTCTGACAAAGACAAATTCTCCAACTGCCCGGCAATGCATAACAAAAAGCTGGCCTTTACCCAAAGGGAATGATGGACAAAAAAAGTATTGACATGGATGACCTGACACCTAATAGCCGATTTTCAACCGTCAGCGCCAAGGGAACTTCGCAAATGACCAGAACAATTCTCCGCTTAAGAGCATTGTTGGCCCGCAGAAATGTCAGAGCTCAAAACTTGGTAACTTTATCCCAAAGCAAGAACACTTCAATTTCAATTTCAAAGATGACTATATCTGAAAGGTTTTGAGTGTCTGCCCAATAAAGTGTGTATCTTGCCGACATATTCCAAAACTGGTGTAATCTTGAGGGAAAAAAGAAAACCAATTCTGTTAGGGTTAAAACTAATTTTAGGGTAAAAATACGACAGTAAGTAACTATCACATATACGTAAATGCCACATCAATATTCCCTTCTACATTAGAATGTACAATACGAAGGAATTTCTGTTCAAAATTCAAAACAGAAAAATTGATGTTAAATGGAAAATGGATTTCCAGCTTTGAAACAAATTTAACAAGCCCAACATGGTTTGCAGGGAAGTACACAAGCTAGGGAGTGAAGCTCACGGCAAACTCTGTCAAATACAAGCATTCACTTCGTTTTGGTTTTGCAAACTGGCTGGAAATGTAAACTTGTTCCTGTTTCATTTAACTGGATACTCGCCACACAGACAATGAAAGTGAAGCAATTATTACGCTGCGAATAGACTACAGGATCACCCAGGAGATGCCCTCAGAATTCCATAGAAAAATCCCTTCCTCTTTTTAGCCATGGACACGTTCGTTTATGCGCACAGTATGAACAATCAACATTTGTAACTTAATCAACAAACAAACAAGGAAACATCGTCCTAATTCAAAACAAAACGAAGGGGGCATTATCTTCTACAATACTCAAGTGATTCCTGGTTTTTTGACTCGACTCAGGGCACAAGAGACTTTTAATTAGCAAGTTAAAAAAAAATGCTCAAATGTGGGCAACCACCTCACGCAGCCACAGGGCATGCAGCACAGTACTACCAACCAAATGGAACGAGCTGTGAAAATTCACTTCTACCTACGGTATCAACTCTGAGGCAGATAGGGCACTTGGGATGGGATGATTTTTTCAGATTCAGGTGGTGTCATATAATTTCTTTGAGCCCTCACTGGACAAAACTTTGTACACTGAACGTACATGTCCGTGTACTGTATGTGCACAGATGTAGGCAGCAAGCACCCCATAATGCACTGCCACATCGCTACTTCCTTCACAAATTTTGCTGAAAGTAATTAGCCCATCCCAGCACCGTGCGAAAGCCGGGAGGTGGGGAAAAGTGAACTGTTTTAAAGAACAAATCAACACACACACACGATAGATGACTGAAATTTGAGCACACCATATAGGCCTAAAATGCACATGAAGCCTTGACCTGACCAGCAGTAGACAGTGTACAAATTCTAGTAAAAACTAGTGTGGGCTAGTATGCTGTTAAACATGGTAAAGAAACACATACAAATGCACCTGTTTGGATCTGTAATTTGTAAATAAGAATTTTAAACAGAGATTTTATGATTGATTATCCGTATTGTACAAATTCTAACAATTTTGAAAACTCCACGTTTAAGTTTTTAAATGGACAGCACGGCTCAACAGCAACGTTCAAAAAACTAAAGTGGAAAAAAGCATGTCAAACTTAACAGTTTGGCTGAATGTCCAGTGGGCTAGTGAAAATTCCTGCTGGCTAGTGAAAAAATGCTAAAGGACAAAACCTGGTACAACAGTATGCGTTTCAAATAAATTTTCTGCCACCATCTAGAAATTTTTTTTTTTAATTTTTCACAAAGCACCAACCCAGCAGATTTTAGTAGAACTAAATTGGTAACAAGGCAGAGAGTGTCCACCAGTGTGATGCTCTTCAAAGGTACAAGTAACATTAATTAAGGTTGGTTGGTAGCAAAGATCATTTAGCGTAGAGCTATTCGATCTCTTGTTGCTACTATTGTTTTCTCGTATCACGCAAAAATTCATGGGATTAAGGATTAATTGCAAATATGGCGAAGGAGACACATGTAAGGTTACATTTCAACTGATTCTGACACGTCTGAAAGACAGAATATAAGATGAACATCAAAGACCAAATGAGATTGATGAAAAAAAGTCCGGGATATGACCATAGGCACCACTGCCTGCCCGATAAGCCTAAAATTTAGACATCTATTAAACTGGTATACATGTTAAATAAAATTTATCGGTCATCCTTGCTTTGTGGTTCGCCTTTGACCCCTGACAAGGTCCATGCTAAATTGCAGAGTCTTGCAGTCAAAATGGAAATAGTTTTCAGGATGCCAGTACGTGTACAAGTATTTCTCCACCACTTCCTGAAGAGCACCCCATATTCTCTTAGTGCACTATCAACAGGAAAACAGTTCCTCCATTTGCACACCTGACATGACTTTGACAAAATGAACCGGTTCCCACTATAAACAAGTGCTGTCCGACATACATGTACTTGAAACCTAAAACAGATTTCTACAGGCCAAGTTTTTTCAGTCTGTGGCATGCAGTCTACTGGAACTCTGCTCGCCGTCTTGCGCCCTTACAGTGGGCCAGAAAGGGCAAATGGGTCCCAGCTACCGACGAAAAGCACTGGGCGGCTGTCCTAATCTAATTTGTGCATGCATGTGGACTGTGCACATGTCACGCACGAGTAGGTGTTGACTTGTGTCATTGCTCAACTGAACTATATTGTGTTACTTAAAATTAACAAAAACAGAACATGACAGACGGGTAGCAACGCACATGCACATGAGAGATCCAGCTTTTAGTCTTCGTTCAAGGCGTTATTCTACCCAAAATGGAAGAGGGATTATGCGCGCGTTAAGTCGTGTCCGTGTGTAATGTCTCTAGATGGATCTGTTCTATAGACTACTCACGTCAGCTCGTTCTGCTTGCAATTTTTACATGACATGGCACGAGATTTAGGCTAGCTAGAACGTGTATTTTCACCAGGGACGGCAAATCAATGAAAATCCGGGAAACATATTTCTGCCATGCCGATGTCTGGATTGCCGGATAAAACCGGGTAAGTTTCATCACTGATAAACACATTTTTTCTAAATGAAGAAATTTTTCATTAGAAAATCAGCTTGTTACAGTGGTTCTCGCAGAAAATGGATTTGCCGCCCGTTTTCCGGTTACTTTCTGGACACCGATCCAGAATGAGGAAAAATGTTGTCACCACTTTGGTCGATCCTGTACATCCAAAGTAAAAGTTTAAAATTTGAAATTCATTTGATAGTATCTAAAACACACAAGGTTGGCGACTGACCACATTTCCCTAGAATTTGAGGATTTTTTGTAGCTGCAATCTGACGGAATAATTTTCGCGATCCAAAACTGGGAAAACAACTGTATTAAGTGCAGAGATCTCACTGGTCAAGTTGTCTCTCTGTCAAAGTCGAGTTGTCCCAACGGACGACTTGGCAAACGGTCAAGTTGTCTGAACAGTCGAGTTGTCCGAGGTCAAGTTGGCAAACGGTCGAGTTGTCCAATATCCAGCTACATGTATAGTTGGCTATACTGGAAGTGGCACGATGGGGTCGACAGTGAAGGCCCAGTAGGCCTTAGTGCAGTTTTCATTTTTACTTGGAAAAACAATTAGGGCCTAGGCCTAAATTTGAGCATAGGGCCTTAGTATTGCTATTAATAGGGGAAGTAACCTTGGCTAGGCCTAAACAGGCCTAGGCCTAAATTAGTAACCTAGATAATGAGGCAAAAAATAGGCCCAGGCCATACAGGTCTATCGACCAGGCTAAAGCAGACCTTAACTTAGTTTAACTGTCTGCGTCCATGCTAGCAAGTGCATGAATGCAGTAATCATGCTTGCAACCGCTGACTAAGAATTGCTCATAGTCTACGAGGCCGGGTAGTGGCCTAGGCCTACTTTGCTAACCAAGACAACCATGACAACACTGAACATTAAAGTTAACGACCCAAGATGTACAGAAACGTAAACAAATTCGGCAATGGGGACACTAGGTTCAGTCAACGTGATCTCACGATTCGCAACGACGAGACTCGTTCCTGGGTGGCTCGACCCGGCTGTCCGTCCACGATTCCCCTTCCTGTGTCTGCCCGAATTACCCTCCATTTTGGGTGATTGGGGACCAAAAGGACAAGCATGGATCCCTGGAAGAGTTGGTAGAGAGCCACGCTTTGTTGTTTTGGTACCCAGGCCGGTGAACGGGCGATCAGATGAGCGAGTACTTACCGGGTTACGTATTTCTCGTCACACCGGTGACGCGATCGGAATGGACGCCCCGACTGCTACGTAGACACACGTCAAAATACGCGACACATCGTCATACACATGCACACAGCAGGCGAACAACAAAAGCATGGCCGACTTCGTCATCGTCATCATGATCATCATCGAAAGGCCGGCTTTCAGAGCTTATCCATCCGCCTTCATGAATATTCATCTTCATTTGTGATTTTCCACCAAATGGTCGGTCATTTGCAACACATCGGCTTCAGAAGTATCACACAAAGTGAAATTTGCTGGAAAATATCTATTGGATAAACCAAAATACTATTTAGTTTTGTTATTTTGGAGGATGGATGAACTAAGTAGTTCACATGAATTATTCATTACTCTAATTTATTCCTTCCAATGGTCGAATCGGTTTGGATTACTGACGTCATTTTGACGTACTGCAATTGGTCCGCTTTCGTTCGTGCTGAAACTGGAACTACTTTTACGGCAATTTTCTAATTTTTTTTTTACGTACAAGTTTTTGCTTTCAGTTTTGGTTCAAAAGAAGTTATGAAATGATAGCTAAAATAATATTATTTTTATCCAGAGTTTCACTGAATTTTCACAGTTGCTATTGCTAAACGGGTAGGGAGTGAAAACCATCGATCCCACTCAGAAACCCTTGCTCTGAAATGAACAAAGCGCATCAATTAAAGGAAATTGCGAATTACATGTAAAAGGTTTCGGCCTGCCTGTAACTTGTAAGTACTGGGGCCAGGGGTAGTGTGCATTGTGCACCCCGCTCGCAAATAAGTTGGGATAGATATCCCGAAGCCGGGGTAAAAATGAGAACTCTGGGCGTCCTGGGGTACGACCCCCGGCTGGAAAAAAAAAAGAAAATATGTACGTTCTACACACTGATGGAGATCAATGGTTCTACATTCTCACGTACAATTGTCCCATTTGGTCTATCTGGCGTAAAATGTCAGGCAGACAGTGGGCGAGAAAGAAACCCTTGACCTCCCAAGGGCTGATCGAGATCCAAATTTTCGGCAGGGGGTTGAAGTTTTTTTTAAGGGGGACTTGCATTTTTTTTTTTGAGTAACCCTTTAACCTTTAATGACCTTTCTTAGGGGCCAAGCTACATTTTGGGGGGCTTTTTACACGCTTTTGGAAGGGAAGGAAAAGACCCAAACAATCGCCTTTCTCACAGTATTTTCCCAAAAAGGTCGCCATGTGGGTAGGCTTGGCCCCTGTACGCCCCCCCCCATCTGCCCATGTAACCTCCGCGACTACGTCGATCCTCCAAAGCAAAGGGCACATTTAGCTCTGCTACATACACGGTCATGCATAAGGAACGCGGTTTTTAACTGCAGCCTCAAATTGTTTCTTCTCTACGAATGTGATTAGACTAGGTTACATAGGCCTATGTTTTAAGAGCAGAAGTTCTACAAATGTACGATGAAAATCTGGAAAGTATTTAAAATGCCAGACGAATATAATTTAATGGTCAAAAGTGAAGTACTTGGAAAAATGTTGGTGATCTGATGAACTATTTTTCGTTAAAATGAAACGCGGATTACAATTTGATCTTTGGTGTCAATAATTATATTGTTTCGTATCAACAAAAAGATAATTAAAAGTTTGAGGTGAAAAACTTTACACGAAAACTCCAACGAAAAGTTTAGAATTAATTGTAAGTCCATTACAAAACAAACGTATTTTGGTTTAAGATTTGATCTTTGCGTAGTGCTCAGAAACTTCGGCCTTGCTGAAAGATCGGCTCTCCAAGTGCCGTCTTCGTCGGACACCCCCCCCCCATAAATCCTCCTTTATTTGGTTTCTTGTTATATACTGTAGTTAAATGTTGCAGTAACAAAGCGTCGGCTTCAAATCTTTCCAAAAATAATTTCCAAGCCGGAGACCTTAAAAATGACATACCGAATGGAATCGAAGCTGAGGGTTTCAATACGCACTCAGAGAAAACAGTGCAAAAATCAGACCGAAATAGCGTCGCGTGTTGACTCTCGGGAAGAGGTTGCCTCTGCTTATCACTGGAAATTCAAGATTATAGCCAGAAGATCACTTTTCCCTTCAATTTCATGTGGCTTAGGCACGAATTCAAGTTTTTTTTAATTCGCCTTTCCAGAAGATACCCCATAATGATAAACCTATGCGCTCAGTTCTGAATATAGCCGCCCGCCTCTATACAAAATAGGCCCGCAATTTGGGACTGTTTTTGTGAAAGAAATACCCCGAACTGGAAACTATCATTCCCCGGAATTCGGGTTTCATAGAAATATTTTTATGATCTATCCTGATCATGGCATGTCTTTTTGTAAAATTCCCATGGTCGAGTTTGGGCGGCTTGTTCTTGACACGGGTTTCTTGTTCTCGCGTTCGAACGGCGGGAACACGACTAAAGAACACTTTTCTCGGAACAGGACAAACCACCTCCTCGTCAGGGTTTCACAGGAACAAATAGAAAAACTCGTGAGATTTTGATTTTTGAACTATTGCAAAAAGTAGAGAGATGGCTTCCAAAGCCATAGATAATGGCAAGTTGTGCAAAATTATAACATTAATTATTTTCTGTAACACAGAAATGAATGTTCCTGTTTATATAGAAAAGAATTCAGCCCATCCAAACATTAACTCTCGAATAACGTAGCCTACATGGACGCAGCCATGTTGCATGTTGCTTGTCACTAACTACCATCGGTAATCGGTTGTTTGTTCCCGGCGTTCGAGCGGACGACCCACGAACAACAAATCGAGCTGTTCGTGAACCTACGATGACAAGCCGTCTGAACTTAGCCCATGTGATCACAAAATATGATTGAGACCGACTGCCACTGGAGGGCGCTGTTAATGGCTCTGTGAATGAAGAAGAAGAGAAGCGAAAGAGACAGCCTACCTTAAACGCAAATAATGGTTGAATTTCATCGTTTTGCGTGTTCGAGGTAGAAACTACTAGCTGCCAACAGATTTAATACAAACCATGGTTTTCCACATCTGTAGGATGGGCATGCGGCAGGGTGCCCATCTGAAATTGTCTGCCGCAAAGTTATGTGGGCTTACCCTGGCTCCCAAAATGGCGCCTTGCATGCAGGTAGGCCGCCTAAGCTTTATGATTTTGTCTCCAGGAACATGTGCAATAATGGCATAAAGGCCCCGATAAGCCTACCCCTAACTAGTAATTAACTTGTTGTTACTCTGACAACGAGCTGACTGGGACAATCGTGAAGCTCGAGTAAAATTAGGAGTTTGAAAAACAAGGGTCATTGTCACAGCCACTCTCCATCATCACTGATCATCACATGCATCATGTCCATATGATCATAATGATCAACATCAGATCATGTCAGACTCCCTAGGCCTATTTATTTATTTGAGAGATGACTACCAAACAAATCCATAATCTTTCAATATTTTCAACCGAATATATACTCGCTGTTACCTCAAACGTCAGGTGTCCTACCGGGGCATGTTCGTCTCCACCGACAACCTCATCACCTTCTTCACAGGCCACAAGTTCATGCACAAGTTCGACGAGCGCAGCAAGATTGTGGTGGTGGATGGCAACATCGGCTGCGGCAAGAGCAAGTTCAGCCAGGAACTGGCTGCTAAGCTGGGCATGAAGTACATGCCCGAGGCCCACGTCCATTACCTGGACGAGCTGGAGCTTGGGCCCGGCAAGAAGTACGACCCCAAGTACATCGGTGAGTAGCTGGCGTTGTGGCTCAGCTTTCGCCAGTGAACTCTTGGACAGTGTCTGAGCCAGAGCTCAGAATTTGACTCAAATTGTTCATTCAGACTCGAGTTACAATCTTTGCACTCGGGAGTGAGATTTTGTCAGGATTTTTCCTGATTTTAGGGGTCTCGTCAAGGATTTTTCTTCAAACAATGTCTTTAAAATCAGGAAAATCCTGAGTTTTCCAATTAAGAAGCATTTACATAGGGACCACTAGGAATGGGTAATTTAAGAAATTCAACAGTAGTCAATGTTTTGTCTTGCATTCCCACAGGCAATGTCTCTTTGGAGCGGTTCTACAAGGACCCCTTCGACAAAGACGGCCATTCCTTCCGCTTCCAGATGATGATGTACGCCATGCGCTTCAGGCAGTACGCGGACGTCCTTGAGCACCTCTTGAAAACAGGTGAAAAGATCCAGCCGTTATTTAGAAAGATTTAAGTGACGAACAATACTTCTTGCCCTGATACAAATTTCTATTCCTTTCAAATTTTTTTATGAATAATTTAATTCTTTTTTAGTCATAAGATTTTTGTTGCTTTTCATTTGAATCTGCTTGAAACAAGCCTCCATAGTGCAATTTCTCACATTTAAAACAAAAGAAACTTCTCCCTTTTCATGAATTTCATATTCAAATATTCAAATTCAGAAAATAACATTCTAATACTCGATAATTGATCGATTATCCGGATATTCTGCACAGCCCTATCAAGGCCCACACCATTCCACCTTGACCTTTGGGTGTGTTATCGTTCTTCCAGGTCAGGGCCTGGTCATGGAGCGATCCGTGTACAGCGACTACATCTTCATGGAGGCCATGTTCAAGATGGGTTACTTCAGGAAAGCATGTAAGAGACAAAATCTGTGTAGTACTGCAGGCCACTAACATACACAGGCTGAGTCCTGTATACGTGTAGAAAGCTTAACATGATATGTTGGAACACCTCAAGTGCCAATATTGGCAGTCAATATAGTGGCAATGTTATTTACACATGACGTCAAATGTGGTTTAGTGGGTCATTTATTACTACAAGATCAAAGAGATCTTGTTCTTGCTTGCATCGCCCCTTGTCATCCAGGCCAAGTCCATGTTGGCATATATTTGTGTACTAGTGCCCTCCCCACCAGTCAATATGATTATATTCCATGATTGGGCATGTACATTGTGTTGTACCCTCCTTTTCACTCCACACAGGTTATGATTACTACAATGAGATCAAAGGGATCTCCTTGTATCGTTTACGCCCCCCTCACCTAGTCATCTACTTGGATGCGCCTGTCGACGTCCTCCAAAAGAGAATCAAGGAACGCGGAAAGGTAAATATCTTGGATTTGATACACATGTACAGTTTGTAACCCTATACTTTGCAAAATCTGTCCGGTTACTGCTTGGATGCTCTGTCAAAACCAGACACTCTGACTCTCCAACGTCTGTCCCATTTCAGGAGACAGAGGCTGAGATCCCGAGCGAGTACTTGCAGCACATCGAAGATGGCTACAAGAACCGGTTCCTTCCGCAGATCAGTGAGACTTCCGAGGTCCTCCGCTACGACTGGACCGACTACGGGGACATCGACCTGGTCAGTGCCTGTCCCCCTTTTCTGTTCCCTCTTGAACGAAGTAAGCCACGTCGGAGTGGAGAAAAAAGGAAGGTCAAGTGAATCGGCGAGATTCGTGGTCATGTCGTTCATGCAGCATTCACCAGGATTAAACTCCAACTTGTTAAGCATTCTTTCTTACCAGGATGTAGCCCCGGTCCTCCAAATCTTCCATTATTTCATGCACGCATTCCTTTGAGGGGTGACCACTGCGTTAGTCCTTCAGAATCGAGTGCAAATGGTATCCCCCCCCCAAGCAGTATGGACGATTTCCAGTGTGATCGGGGGCCTAAATGTATGCATTGCCGAGCATTCACAACACAGGGTGTGCCCCTAGACCGTGACGTGATGCATCCTTGGAATTGAGCTGCAGTTTAGCCGTATTCTCTCATTCCTTGAGAATCCTCATTCAAGGCGGATTTTTTTTAAGGGTCTCGGAAGGGTAGAATTGAAAAGGAGATTCAGTAACACCCATGTTGAAACAGTGCACAGATGCTGCAGACCTTCAAATTGCACATCATAAGAGACCCCAAAGATCATTAATCAGTTCATCTTTACAAAAGAAAACAGTGAAACGTAAACATACCACCGCATTTGACCTTTGAAACAAAAAGTATTTTTTTAAATGTAGAGTTACAAAGATGGCCCAAATTTTGCTCACTTTGCTGCGTCCAATGTGGTCAGAGAATGTCCGAAGTCGGACTACAAGTGTATCCTCATCGGTCATTGTGGGCCCTTTTTACACAGGTGGTAGACGAGATTCAGATGTTGAAGTTTGAGCACCTGCCTTGGAACACGGAGGACGACGTCACCTTGGACAAGCTCTACCGATTGTGAGTACTCCAAGCATGCCCAGGCGGCATTCAAATTGAGTGACTATGGCTAAAAGTAAACACGAGCTATGGGAAGTGGCCGTCAGCTGCGAGCCAGCAGATTCCATTGGTTTGCACATAATTTCAAGCCATAGCCATAATTAACAGACATACCTACAGAACCCACTGCTACCTAGCATCATACAAGAGTAATACACAGGGATGTTGAGATATTTTTCACCCTGTGGCTTCCAGTGATGACCAATAGCATGTCACAGACTGTGCTGAAAAGGTTATATTTAGACACCTCGGCTCCATCAGCCAGAGGTTATTTTTTAAACTCCATTGTACTCTCTCAACACTGTTCTCTTCACCAAGAGCATGCTATAGCAACTTGGCACGAGTATAAAGTAGAGTACATTTTAAGTATTTAAGTACTAGATTGAGTGTTCATAAAGAACTCGAGTTCCAGAAAGAATGATGAATAGTGACTCGTGTATCTCAGTATTAAAAAACAAAAGGAAAGATGAGAATTAGGGTGTTGAAAAGAGCACATGAAATAATTTATAAATAAGCATGAGATACAGTTTGAGGAAAAGACTTGGCATATGAATGAGTACTGAGAAAGAACTCAAGTACTAAACTCAGTTCTATATTAACTTGGGTACTAGACAGTTAGATACAGTTGAGAAACGGCTCACACTTTGAAATGAGTGTTGAAAAAGAGCTCATGTACTAAACTGAGTTCTATGAATACCTAAGGTACTAGACTGAGTGTTGAAAAGTGCTTAGGTACTATCATTTGTACTGAACAAATCGCTAATTCATGTTGTGCATGCATGCTTTTATATTGCCATAGTGTCTATAACAAGTATCACGTCGCACGCTGTATGGACATCCCAAAGTATCTGCCCGAGTTGACGTTTGGTGCCCAGGAGTTCTACGATTTGACGAGGGAATTCGAAGAGGTGAGAGCATTAGGTCTCCATGTGCGTGAAATACAAGATTTGAGATAACATGGCAAGTTTATAATAGTGAGCTTTGGCCATTTGAAATGGGGTTTTGAATTTTCATTTTTATATAAAGCATATCCGCAAGGCATCCATTTCTTCTTTGTTTGATGGGGTTGGTCCGTAGTAACCTTGGCAACAGGTTTATCAGTAATTGATTCACATGTATATGTAACAATTTCAACTGAACATCCTTCAGAATTAACTAGAGTTATTGAAAATGGTCAGAAATTCTAGGAGAAATTTAATTTCGCTTGATAAATAGCATCTACACAGAGAATGTTACACCTGAGACTTGAGACAGACACCAGATAGCTTCCCTACTCCAAACGGTTAAAAGCTGCGGCTGTTTCCCTCAATGTGCAATTTTATGTCCCTGTGATTTATTCTCAATCTCTTTTTTTTCCGGTTTTTGTCTTTTTCTCGTTTTGTGGTCTGCAGAAGTACAACAAGCATTACGCTCCTGGTTACAACTTGAAGGAAGGCGAGCCAAAATGGAAGCTTTTCTTCAAATGATCACGCTCCACGTCAGAGCTCCTCACTTCATATAGTGTATTAAGATTTTAAGAAAGAATTTAAGGGGGGAGGAACAGCCCGATGGCTGTCTTACGTTGAGAAGTTTGTTGTGGGACACAACGTTGGGTTCTTAAGTTCTTGGAAGGGACTTTACAGAGTTTGTAAGGTGCACTGTTCATTCAAGTTGCAAACCAGGGGACAAGTTTCACAGCTCTGACTACCTAAGGATAAGAAGTAATGAGTAACCGCACTAGAAGGTAGCAAATGAATGGTTGGTATATTCCCCACATCTGACCCAAATTTTAGTTTGTGGGTTAATATTGTGTGATCAAACACTCTACTCACTGGTTTAGCAGGAAATGTTTGTTTCAGAACTGTTAGCAGGGATAGGTAATCGCCCTATGTAGACATTTATCGTGATGCTGCCATGTTGGTCTTATTCCCGGACACCCACTGGCAATAGTAATACAACATCACATATCGATGAGGGAACAGTCTATGTTTCCTTCAGCCTCAGTTTGATTACATTGCTTTGGATGGTGGAAAAGAAAGATGGCTGCCCCATGATGGAGGTCTATTAGAGAACACTATGGCTGTGTCCAAATCATTTGGCTGTGACTTGAAATCACGCACGATTCTATGGGAACTGGCCGCGGCTACTTCCATAGACTCGTGTGTAATTTTAAGCCTTAGCCAAATAATCTGGACATGGCCCGTCTCAAAGCTGAGCTGGCAAATTGGCCAAGTGTAGAAATTATTTCCCAGCAAAAATGGGTGACTTGCCAAAATGTCTTGGAGTGCACATTATCTGTGACTGGTTCCCTGCTGCCATCCACACAAAATCGTTAAGCAGTTTTTTCTGTTTGGCGACTTTATGAAATCAAGTTCAGATGTTCAGCCCTTGCTTTTAACATCGTCACTGAGTGTTGAATACTTGACACGCAGTTGGGCTGCAAATCCCACAAGTTTTAAGTATTCTTATAGAGGACATCTTCTGTGTGAAGAAAAACTTTTTGAAACACAGCGAAAACAAATACATGTATAAAGATTTCAAGGCAAGGTTGTAGAATTTGGGATGCTGTTCCCCATGTTTGAAGACAGTTTGTCAAAGGATATTTTAGCATGGCTTTATTTTGTTTTTTTAAATGCAACTTCCACCACCTGCATGTACATCTACACCGTGGTTTTCAACATTTTGATTTAATTCACACCAAAAGAGAGAAATTGAAAATAAAACATTTGATCAGTTTTTCAGAGTAGCACTTTTCCTCTTTTGCACAGCAAGTACGACATCTTTTGGAAAGAAACAGAGCTGAACTTTTCATTTATGGTAAAAGCCGGTTTCAAATGGGATGATGGGAGTAACCATCGAAACTTTACAAGCACAGGGGATTGTTTTTCTGCAGAATAATTTTGGCTCTTCAGAATTTAAGTGGAAATGCTTCTCAGGTTTAATACCCCAACCGTGCTTTTTTTCCCTCATCACTGAAGCTCTACCTCTAGGCTGTTCCGGTTTATGAAATTGCCTGTTTTTTGGTCAACGAGGTACCCTTCTTCGGACCACTTTTTTGGAAGTTCTGGAAGACAGTTTTTGATTTTCTTTTCCTGTAGATAAAGGAGAGACGCCATTGGCATTTCTGCGTGGATTGTAATTAAAAACAAATACATTGTCTTGAGAATGGATGTATCCACTATGCTTGTGTTTGTTGGGCATGTCCATGCAACATTTTAACCCTCGGCATTTTGTGCATTTTGAAATCCTGCAGTTAACGCTATCCACGCATTAATTTTTTCCCTACAAAATTCCTCCATTACACTTACCATACCCGTGGTTTGTAAACACAGCCGGTCAGACATTCGGACGCACACAAAACATGCACCAAGTTTATTTCACTTTTATTGTCCGTCCAAATATATTAATCTTGTGCTCGATTCAGTCCTGTACATGAAAGCCGTACATCTGTTTACCTCATGAACAATCTCATTTAAATGTCTGCTACACACATGCGTAACATCTTATGAATAATCACACAAATGATATCACGAATAATTATGCAAATGACTGTTGATTCACAGTAAAACACGGAACAAGTAACGCAGTTTGGACTTGTGCGCTATTTACTATGTTACTGCAAATGGACCTCGGAAAAGGATGTTTGGAAGTTTTAATTATAAAAATAAATCACATTTGGCACATGTACAATTGAAAGTAGACAAGGTATATATAATACATGAATGCTGCGATGAATAGTACAGCTCTGTACATGCATGTAGATTAACAAAAGACCTTCACAGGTATCCACCATCCCCTCCATGAGTACCAGTGACTCCTGATTTTTCTTTACGTTCCCATGACACAGATCTTGTTCACCGGTGATCTGAGGTCAAAACACTTGCTAGCTGATTGCACCATGCTGCTGGGGTATTACCTTCCCACAATGCTTTGCATTTCGTTCACACAGGTTTGTGCATGAGAACAGCTGACGTAATAAGGTTGGGAGTGACTACATAAACAATCGAATTAAAGAGTTATAAACAGTTCAATAAAAATTCTCACAAATTTGATATCACCGAGGTTTCTAGATGGATTTATCGCCCACTGCATCAAAGTTTATGGGGGGGGGCCTGTTTTCAAGATCCTCAAAGAGCCGATTCCAGCATTGGCAATGTTGACAAGATTTTGCTTTTTGCCGATGTTCACACCACTGCAATACCAGCTTCACCAATTCTACATTATGAAAGCATGAAAAAAATGCAACCAACACAACTGGTCTCATTCTGAGCCAAAAGCCAATATACAAATAACAGAACAAACAGCTGCAGTAATGCCACTATTAAAGAAAAGATCCTTTTGAACGGAATTTATATCCTCATACAAAAAAAAAATTCAAGGGTGTATTCGGTGGTGGGCACACAGGGCATACATGTATATGATATGGTTAATTCGTAATGTACATTAATTATAAAACCACTGTAAAACCTTTTTAATTGAGGTGAGATCAGTTGCTTTTGTTACCTCCCATACAGTTCTTGGCAACAACCAATGTTGTTGGGACCCCTCAAGACCATCACAAGATCCCACAAGATCCCACAAGACCCCACAAGATCCCACAAGACCCGTCTGAATTCAAGTCGCAAGCCATTCACACGAACTGCAACAAACGCATTCCTCTGTCATTGTACACCCTGTTCCTTGTCACTGGTCATGTGACTGGTCTTGTGATGTTCTTGACAACACCTCTCACAACCACCCAAAGCAAACTTAAAAACGATCACAATTCTTCCAAAAAATACAATTAGCTTGAACAGTGATATTTCAGGCATCGACACAGCCGGGAATTTAATACAAATACAAACAGGCCGAATGTCTCCATTACATGTATGTACGTTTGGACCCCCAAAAAAATGTTTCCGTTAATAGTCAAAGGCTGTGTAACAAAATTCCATCCAAAGTTTGTATGCAATTTCAAATGAACAACTTGAGAACTTTGGTTTCTTCTGGTGCATTTTTTCTTTCTTAGGCCTGGCACTGAAGAGACGGCAATGATTCAATGGGAAATAAACTTATTGCACATTTCATTCATCAAATCATAAATTTACATGGAAAGTCATTTACTGATTGACACATGCCGATCACATCTGGAGACGGAAGACGTCTGATCTGAACTTTGGCTTTCTTCTCAATTTGGCAAAGTCTGGACAACTTCGCCAAAGCTTTGCTACCGTGCAAGTCTATGGGAAAGGGATGTAGCCACAAGCTGGCGGCTTCCACAGCCGCCTGTGTTCTTTCAAGCCATAGTCCAAGTAATTTAGGCATGGCCTGTCATTCCACTTTAGGTTGGATTCTTGCAACTATAGAGGGTTTGCATGGCTGCCATCTTGCAGGCCAGAACTGCCCTGCAAGATGGCTACCGCGCAAAGCCTCTATATGCTTCAATGCATGACTGACCTTTCTGTTAACTTTTACCCTTTAGTGGTTTTTATTGTACCAAAACTTATTCGATGACGGCAGCTCAGAACCAACTTTTTCCTGGACCAATCAATGGGTAGGAATTCTAAAGCAGTGCGCCACCACGAGTTTGCCAACAGAGAGGCCACTTTTGAAGTTCAAGGTCAATTTGTGCACCTGGTACATGGATCAATACAAATAAGAATTCATCACTGATTGACAGTGTCACAGTTGGGCCCATCAGAAGTCCACTCACAAACTTTGATTCACAAGAAGGCCGGCGTCACGCAGCATAACGAACAGTAGCAACAATGTGAATGCGTTTTTCATGGCTCACCGGACTAGCCTGTGACTTGTGATGGACTTGTAGGGACTACAGCACTGCCGTTCACGTGACACACACTCTAATATCTGGAAACATTAGTCTTAACGACCATCCATTGGTGGATGGGGGGGGACATGGGGAGAGGGGCAGTGACCCCAACAAAGGGGTAATTTGGGGGGACAGAATGAAGTAAGTTGAAAGGGGGGACCTACTTAATTTCCCCTAAAACCCAAAATTTTGCCTCAAACCTCAGCGATGAGGTTTGAGGCTATGAACGGGAATATATAGAAATGTTCCCCAAAATGCTCTTCCTTCCCCACCCCGCTTTCAACACAAAAAACCTCCATATATGTAATACATGAACCTATAATTATGGCCTAATATAAGAGCAACACACTCGACTGAAAACAAAGTTTCACGTGACTCTGATAAGTTGCACAGCGCCCTCAACGGATCCCGCACAGAACCCAATGAACCAATTCACCGAGGGAACAGTGCGCAACATCTGCGTGGTTACATTGCTTTTTCAAATACGTGTATTCAACAGGTGGGATACATTGTGATAGACGTCCTTTGCATAGCCTATAAACACATGCTCACTACCACAAGATGCCAGTTGTTACATCTGCACCATAAAACTACCAAAAGTACTTCAGTTGTAAAGGTAATGAGCAAACCATATACACGTACTTGCATGAACTTGTGCCTTTTGACAAAATTTCATTACAAAGATGCCTGTGACTGTTTGAGTGCACAGCAAATGGTGAACACAACAAGCTGGTCCCCCCCTGATATTGATGCAACTATGGACCTGCTTTTTCTAAATGACTACTGAGTTTGTTCTTCTGGACCCTAAAATCATATCTTTCAATCTGCTGCAGAAAAATAAAATCTGGAATCTTGAGACACACTGTTCCAGAATTGCATTGCACGCTACAAAACAGTTTATTTTGCCCTCCAAAATATGATGCAGGTGTAAGAAAAAAAATGCGGCTGAAAAGGTTATGTACATGCTGCACCAATAGATTATTGCATTTTTAGGTCATTTTCTTTTGTGTATATCCACTCTCAGCTTTAACATCATAAAAAAAATCACAGATTTATAAAACGTTTGCATTTATGATACAAAAAGTGTGTCTACAGACAAAAACATGTAGTTTGGAATCCGACTTTGCGTTCAAGGACAGAACTGTAAGAAATTGAAAGGGATTCTGTGACATCAACACTTGGCCACGACAAAAGCAGATGCAAATAAAAACAAAGCAGTTCCTGATGAGACTTGAAGTGGGCCCCGTGCTCAGATGTACACTCCATACTGAATTGCACTGCACTTTGTTTTGATTTTGGTTCCAAAGGTCTCGTGCTCCAGTTCGGACGGGACAAGTCTCAACTTGCGAGACTGTAAGGCCGTTAAAACCCTCAAAGATGGCAGCAGAATTTTTCCCCGGCCATTCACATTGTTCCGTTATGGGCGAGTCTGCGCGCGCAAGTCATTCCCCCTGATTTCAAATGTTGTTTGTTACAGGGATTGGTCAGGTTTGGTACTGTTATGCAGGCAGCACGAAAACACTACAGATGTATACATACGGCTTACTTCATGGATGATTCCTTTTTAACATCATCAGGGAGTTTGTATTCCGCGTTAGACCCATAAAAAAGAGGTTGCAAAAGTGTCAGTCTGTTACCACAGCAACCATAGCTTTACCTGATCCTTGCAAGGTTCAAATTTCAGAAGAAATCTCCACGGTAATCGTAGGGGGACACTTCCAACAGAGAAACATCACTAGAGTTTAGGTCCTCACTGTAACACCATTATGGTACACTCCCCAGGGAACTGAGATGCTGTCAGGAATGTTCAGGTGTGAGCCCAATGTGCAGGGATAATGATCATGTATTAGTGCCTTTGAATTAGGGCTGAGTCAATTCAAATAATTCACTATTTGAATATTTGACCTTCAATTCAATCGAATATCCCAATATTCCGTCGTACTGAGCTGCAGATTGTTGATGAACAAACCATACACAAAACCAGCTGCAATAATGCACAATATTGTACATTATAATCACTATAATAGCTTCTCACATCTAGGACTATCTCCAGCCATGATTTAGCAAGATTTAAGAGATGAACAATACTTTCGGCCCCGTTGAAAATTTCTATTCCTTTTAATTTGTTTAATGAATAATTTACCTGTACTTTCTGAATCACTGTAAGATTTCTGTCACTTTCCATTTGAATCTGCTTGAAACAAACCTCCATAATGCAATTCTCCTCCTTAAAATGAAAAGAAAGTTCTTCCATCCTTTTCATGAATTTTGCATTTGAATATTCAAATTCAGAAAATAATACTTGAATATTCGATAATTGATGGAATATACGGATATTTGGCACAGCCCTACTTTGAATTACAGATACCATAAGATACTGTGCGATTTATGCTTTGATATTACTGTTTTTACTCTCTAATGACTGAAAAGGAAAACTTGTGAAAATCCCTTCCAATATGCCAGTCTGTTACCCATGGAATACCCACTGTTGTTCTTTTCACGTGGTGCACTGATAAACTATGTATAATGTTCCTTACAAACTTGGACCCCAGTTTAATGATGCTCAGATGCATCGTTTCAGAGCCAAAATGAAATCTCAGGTATAGCAGAGTTGCATCTGACTTGCCGTTGTTGACTTGAACTGATGGTGCAAATTTAACAGCACAGGGGATTTCCCAGATGACCAAAAAAAACAACAACAACACGGAGTCACTTCCAAACCAGACGCCTTCATTTGTCAGTCGGAAACTTGTCACACACACACCACTCGTTTAAAAAAATACTGATTCTGTTTGTTTTTCATAAGTAAGAATCCTCGTAAAAATTCCTGATCGGGTAGCAAACAAGACAGAATTGGGTCGGTCTTCATTCTTTCGTACGCACATCTGTCGTTCCTGCAAATTGCAAGAGTTTTGCCACACAATCTGACAATTCTTATGTACAATGTGTTTTTTCTTGCTTGTGTTTACAGCCCAATCTTTTCTTCTGATAAAATGACAAACAAGGACACGGAGGGCAAGAATATTCATCTCATAATTCAGCAAACAACACAATCAGAAAATATTTACGATTCTTCCGAAAACTCTACGGGAGTGGTATAAAATATATAAACTCACTTCGGATAAACTCGGCTGGAAAATTCTGCTTCGAGTTCAGGAATTTGTTAAGAATATATATATTTTTGGTAGCGAATTAAATTCTTTAATCGATCCAAAGCCTATATGTTTTTTTAACCCTAACAGTACCGGGCATTGTTTGGCTTAGAGTACTCAGTACTACAAAATACTACGTAACACTCTCAGCCTGAAGGACCTAGCGCTACAAATTACTATTTCTGGCTAGGTTTATTCCGTTGTTACTCGTACAAAGAACAATGAAACCATGTATTCATAGTGCCACAGCGCTGTATGGTACATTGTCTTTTGGATTGTATTTTATGGCTTCAGAGAATAATAATGTCATGTCCTCTTACAAGCGACAGGGCTGAGTGCTACATTTCACTACGAAGTAGTACTTTGTAGCATTCGGGACTGTTAGGGTTAAAGGACCGTACACTTTGCACACCACCTGTTCCTCTATCATGACCCAAACATTTGAGATGCCTGTCTATGATTCATGAAGAAGAGTTGAAAACAACTGGTAATCTGAAAAATCTGATGACTTCTATTCAGTCCCTCAATCCTCAAAGAGCCAAGAGGGGGATCCACCCCTATTTGTTTTCTCCGAAATCATCACGGTGCTGTTTTCTTGTGAAGAGCATTCGTAAGACTTTTCACTGATGTCTTTGCATCATTTTGATCCCAACTTTAAGGAAATCAGAAGCGCTGTTAGCAGTTGAATGCCTATGATTGTAATGACAAAACCTAATGGTGGATTGTATTGAAACTTCAAAGATGTACTCATATTGAATGTTTTTAAGTGCACGCAATGTTTGGTCCTACAACAGCCGAGATATCCCCCCCCAGGTGTGAGAAGATCTGACAAAACCTGGCCTGTTTTGGATTAATACAAATGGGCCAGCAACTCACTGAAAAATGTCTGTTTCATCAATTGTACCTCCTCCCCGTGAGTGACTGGGGATTGATAGCTGATGGCACAGCGAGCTGCGCACAGATGAGGTGGGGCTGTTCCATCGACGACCGCTCCTTCCTCTGGGGGCGTCACCTGGTGTCGGATCGCTCAAGGTGTCGCCGTCGCAGGCTCCCGCCGGCAGCGGCGGCAGCCGGCTGTGACATCTGTGATTGCAGCAGCTTGCCGGAGCTGTTGCTGCTGCCACTGTTCCCCCGCCGCTGACGCACCCGGGGTGACTGGCCGTGTAGCTTGCGAAAGATCTGGGTGAACTTGTTGGCCCGGAAGATGACAGTCAGCAGGCCCTCCAGCACTACGTAAAGCAGGCGCTTGTTCAGGACGCGGTTCTGCAGCATCTGCATCAGCCGAAGCATCCCCCGCCGGCTGGTGTCAGTGCCGATGAAATTCTTCAGCTCGTCTACCATGGCCGAGGAAAAACCAAAAAACAAAAAGGTCAAATAAAACTTGAAGATCTATATAACCAATCTAAGTGGAAACAGGAAATGGTACGTTTTTAGCAGCAAGTCCTCACAAAATCCAACACCAATTAGGAACCAGTGGACACATACTACAACCATAACTATTCACCGGGGCATCAACCTTCCTCAATCCTTCAAATTCCCCCAAACCTCACATGGGATTTCAAAGATTAGTAGTTTCCATTGAAAGTTTCTAACTTCAAGGTATGCTCTCTTAACAGAGAGATCCAACTTAGCAGATTTTATTTTGCCCCTTGCCAATACTTACAGAGGGTCAAAACTACACTTGCACAAAGTTCCAACCAGTGGGCAAAACACTTCTACTGGCCTCCTTTACCACTCTCCAAACGCACTGAAATCAACATACTGAGTAGGCCTATAATCTCTCATTTGGGAGATGACACGATTCTGTTTTCAACATGTCCGGCAAGCTCCATTCCTAACCTGGTATGCCGCTGAAGAGCTTGACTTTGGCGGCCACCAGGGTCCGTAGCTTGACGTTCTCGCTCCGCTCCGGTGACGACTCGGCCAACACACCGCCCGGCCAGAAGGATTCCCTGTAAGAGCAACATGACGAGGTGGCTGACGGGGGCTACTGCACAAATATTTAATGCTCTGAGTGGTGTACAAGAAGAATACTCCACGGATCACTGAGGGAGTGTTAGCACTCCCGAATACATGAAAAAAAAGGACACGTACATGTATGCAAGGTACCAGTGGTCATACGCATAGTCCTTTGGTTACCATGGGTACCGTGCTTTGGTTGCTACGGGTACAGTTCATTAGGCTGTGCAAAGCAAGATGGCAACCATAACGAATGCCATAGGACTAGCTCTCAGCCAATCAAGATGCAGAATCTGTGGGTGAGATGTTAAGTACAAATTCTTTCGAACTGGAAAACTCTGCCACCATCTATCCTACATGGGAGGGCTCACTTTTACAGGTTAGTTTAATGTCTGATAAATGGTCAATGATCATGGAAGATGACCCATGAATATGCATGAGTCCTGTAGCCTTCATGCTACGTTAGAATCAAAGAGGTAGAACGTACCTGAATTGCTTGACGTAGTTTGCCACTTGCTCTGGTGAGGTTAGGTCCTCCACACTCTCAACGATTTTGCTGCAGAAACCAAATTCACAATATCATTAAACCCTGGCAAAGCTTAGGTATCGAATGGAGAACCGTGGCTCTGTAGTTTAGTGCACTGAACCTAAGATAGTGTGAATACTCCTGTACACTGTGGGTTCGAGTCCAGCCTGTGGGGTTGTGAGGTTTGTGTCCTTAAGTAAGACACTTTACCAGCATTGCCTCTCCGCTCCACCATCCAAGAGCACCATCGATGCCTGGGAAGCCACATCGGGCTAGTGCGCTTGAACCGTTCAACACACTGCGCGTCATTTAAATGTTTACGCAAATCTTTTCTTCCAAGGATTAAGCTCGGTCCCATGTTGGAGTCAGCCTGTCTGGGCAACTGGAAATGCCTTTTGAATGAACTCTTGCGGACTACGAATGGGTTGACGGCAAGTTCACTTGACAAGAAATTTTGGGTTGCAAGTTTGAATCAATTCCACCGCACAGTTGCAAAGCAGAGTACAAGCAGTCGCCAGACGTTCATCTTGCCTGTCCGTTAGTCAGTCCCTCTGCCTACCTACCTGTTGATCTTACTCCCAAACGCCGCCTTGATGATCTGCCTCAGGAGTGTCGCCACCTGACGCCGCAGCCACTGGTCCTTGCTCTTGAGATCAAAGACTTCGTCCATCAGGAGGAGCATGATTCGCAACGGAATGTTGTCATCGTCCTGTTTCGATAGCACAACGTAACAACCCTCGCGTCATTTGGCTGATTGGGTTACACCGGAATGCCCCAGGCAACTTGAGGTATGGTTGTGATTTTTAAAACCAGCACCTTTGCAATCTCTGCAGTCATGTCTGCAGAATCAAGGTATGTGGTTGCAATCTTGTTGCATATTGGTTGCAATTAGGTTGCAGCTTGGTTTGTGCAACATTTGGCTACACCTTGGTTGCACTTTGTCTATGAAAGTGCAACAATTTCTGGAACTGAATGCACATAGTTTTCACTTTGGTTGCATCTGAGATGCAGCTAAAACTGCAACACTGTCATTTGGTAACAACATTTGCAAGAGACTCTAAGTTGCTTTTGATAGGACATTGACATATCTAAGAGTGTTGTCAGATTTTGCCAAAAGAAAGGTCAACTTTTACGGAGGACACTGTCAAAATTTGGAGAAAGTTTACAAAAGCTGACTGACTCACATCTGCTCTGATGACATTGGAGACTCGTCCTAAGTCCTCCAAATCCTCATCACGAGACTGTCGAAGAGAATATAAGCAATACACCAGTCAGACCCAAATAGTTTAAACCATCTGACATAAATTTCTTCTCCAGATTGAGAGAGCTCATTGAAAGTTGTCCTGACAGCCCAAAACTTTTAAACATTTGACAGATGCACCATTAACCACTTGCTGCCGGTTTAGTTTGAAGTTGCACAACGTAAAACCGGGGGATTTTCACGATTTTCTATTTTCAAAATTCTTCAAAAAATCATAGCTTCATTTACTGGACGTTTACACCCACACAAGTGACTGTCTGGTGGCTACTCTAATCTAACAGACAGCATCTATTGATGCCAGAGTATTTCAGCCAGGCCTGGTGCCTGGTAAAAATAGCCCAGATTGTGCAGTGTTACATAAATTTCTTTTGTTCCCGAAACTGGCACAGTGCGCAGCTGGCGTCTTTTCAATAGGGGCCAGATTAACGTGCAGCGGTATTGTATCCCTCATCACTGGAGCACCTTTGACCCCGGTAGTAATCCACTCACGCAGATGCCACAAACAGTGATATAAACTTTTCAAACAATTACGGATTTCCTCTGCTATTGACAACTGAAAAAATGTTAGCAATTCCCAGCAGCTCGGTCTTTCGTTCCCAAGTACGGTCTTTTCTTATAAGGCCCAGCTCTTTCGTCCGGTTTTGGGCTCCCCGGCTTTGTGTATAGAGCCTATGTACCTGAAAACGGGCACCCCGGCAGGAAATGGTTAATTGAAGATCAAACAGATTTCACATCTCTTTGATGACAAGATATTTTGACCCCAGCCTTGGCACCTCAATTCCATTTCTGGGAACAAACCATGTCTCACAATATCATCCCACGTTCTGTCAGCAATGCCTTTTTTCACGGACTCGATAGAAGTGAGCTAGAAAAACAGTGCATTTCAATAATCTGTCAAAAGCAAATCAAGTGAGGTAATACTTTGTCAGATTTTGTTGGGAGGGTGTCACTGACATGAAAATGACACGACAGGGCTTACCTTGTTGGTGAAGACTTTGTTGATGCTGTCTGTCATCTTGTCCGACACCATGTTAACACCGTCTACCAGGTTGCTGGGCACCGAGCGGACGGTGTGGGCCACGTTCCGCACGCCCGTCTTGAGCGGATTGACGATGTGGTCCATCTGCAGGAGGGGCAGAACACATGTTGTTTGGTGCGTTAGGGTGTCCAAGCAGTTCGGGAAATAATGTGAAAACGAGGTACACACAGGTTACAGTTTCATCCAAACCTTTCTTGCGAGCTGTCCCTTGCTTCTGTTATAGACTCCGGGCTCCAGGAAGTTGCAGACAACGGCTTGCATGCCCGGGTTGTTGCTCTGCACGTCAGGGTTAAGTAACGTCTGCACAGTTAAAAAAACCAAGAAGTGAAGGCTGAACGTTCAACATGGCATTTGATACAGGAAAATAATACTGCAAAAAAACTACCTCAATGAAGAACAAAAAAATTGGACAAATGTTCAAACGCAACAAGTGCACGTCTGGAATAACACAATAACAATACAGTTTGCCGAGATTCAGGACAGTTCAGCCAGACCCACTGGGCTAGATGACATTCCACTTTGTTCACGGATTAAAACCAATGCCGTGGTTTTCTTACAGAGACGTAGGCTTAGTTCACATTTAATTGGCTACACTCAGAAATAATTCTCCAATGGTTGAGTGGATTGGGACATTTCAGTTGTCATAAATTTAATCTTTCCACTGCAAGAGTGTGAAACGTTAATATTTGTTTTCAATCAGCATATGAATAAATCCCCTTCTGAACAAAACCCTGTGTCTTATTCGAGCTCAAATATTTCATGTGGCCATGGAATAGACGGTTCTATTTACCATGGAATGACAGCAATGTTCCATTTGTTCTCATTCCGGAACAGACAGCTGTTCCACTGGGAACGGGGCATTCCAATCAGAATGCTACCTTGGAAATAGTCCATGCATGAGGCGGACCGTTGCCTTGACTTGGGAACATTTTGGTGGAACAATAGTGTTCCTGACTTTTGAGACGCTCCCTAACTAGGCTATGCATTAGGATGACAATCATTCATGGACAAGTACTCGGCGATTTATTTGGTTGTTGCATGACATGCCATGTCTCACAGGATGGACTTTTTGTCCGATCTAAAAGGCTTTCCTTCCAAAGCTAGCTGGAAGGTTTTGACAGCCCTAAACGCTATCCAGGCCATGACAAACAAGCAATAGGAGGGTTAAACACAGAGGACCGGCTACAGTGTGGAGTCTTCTGAGGCCAAGCGCGGTTCCCGTTGTTTACCTGGAGGTACACCGTCAGAGCTTTGCCCCTCTTGTCCACGAAGCTCTTGGCCGTGTTGCGGATGGCCCGCTTGCTGGGCAGTGTGAGCGAGGCCAGGTTCTCAAAGCGCTCCGTCAGGCACATGTGCAGGTCGTGGAAGTCGCTGAACCGCCGGTACACGTCCCAGATTTCCGTGACCCCCTTGCTGTCTGTCCGTGTGACGTGGATAGAGTACACCGCGTACGTTGTTCCCTTTTCTTTGACTAGAGCTGTGTGAAAAAAAGTCGCGGCTGAAACCTTCAAAACCGAACTGGAGGCCATCTTTTCTGGAGTCAAACTGAAAGCCGTTCAAATGAATGGAGACATTGAGGTATTGGGGCATGTGTGACCTAGAAGTTGGGCTTTGTGACTCCCAATCAGAGGGGTAAGGGTTCGAATCCACCAGCCGTTTACTTGTGTTCTTGGGCAGGTCACTTTACCCACTACTTGCCTCTACCCACCCGTGTGTAATTTTAGAACCTGTTAGAGTAGAGGCAGGATGTGCATTCATATAGTCTGCCGAAAATTGGTCTTGTGGTCTGATGAAAGAGGTAACAACTGCAATACCTTTTGACCACAACAGTTATTACATTTAGTACTAAATATCCTACGCAACATAATATCCGCAGAGCTGTAAATTTTTTCCAAGAAGGTATGAATGGCACCTACTTGAGTGGGTGATGTTTGCAGTGATGCTGGGCGTACTGTCTGGGGAAGAGTTGGTCGACGGCAGGCCTACTTGCTCCAGTGAACCCTGGCTGCCCATCGATGACAAATCTTCCGACGACTGGAAGCGAAAAAGGCGGACGGAAAAAGAAATGGACAAATAATCGTCCTGAACTTTTGCTACACAGCTCATAAAGCTGTCCCTTTAGTCTGAAACGGTATGCAACGATCCGCACAGTGGCTTACCCCGGCGTTGCTGATCTCCGGGGACGAGTCCACCTGTGTCATGTCATCATCGCCCAGCCGGCCGCTGTCGTCGTCACCTTTTAAGAGGTCCAGCTCCTCCAAGCATTTGACATAATAGCTGCTCTGCTTGAATGCCGGGAAGAACCTGTCCTCTTGAAGGATCTCATGCACCTGTTGCATCGCAGATAAAGGGAAACAAAGACCCATCAATTAAGTAGACACTCTTACATGAAACCATCCGTTATCCTCAAAAATCATCCGCTGTAAAATGAAACCACCATTTTGCTGCTTAAACTTTCACGAAGTGTCATATCCAACGTGAAAAAAACCCAGATTCAAGACTCTTTTTATAACAAAACATATTGGCTAGGAAAGCACAGATTACAACAAGCCTGCCGATCAGGGGTAACGATGTGATGCAATATGACCCAAAAACTTTGGTCGCCATGGGAATCAGTAAAACGTACTCACTCTTCTCTGGGCGTCGTCAAACACAGTGTCTGAGAGCTCATCAGATTTTATTCTTTGGTATGTCCTCTGGACTATTTGTTTCCCAAGCTTCACTCGGTTTGATGCCTTTAAGAGAGCAAAGAAGACATGAAACAGTCACGTGATAGTTTATTGCAACTTCCCAATGGATGAATACACAACAGATGACTGTTACATGATTACAGATAAGCCTGTTTTTACTTCAAGAGCAAAATAACATTTATACTTTTCATTAGTACCCCACTGCCAGTCAATATGCACATATGCTCATATTGACATATCTACTATTGATGGGCCATGCAAACACATACACTTGTCCCCTCAATGCTATACAGTCAATACGTGGCCATTTATATTGTCATGATGAACCCATTCCTTTACAAAACATGTAAACATACACTATTGCCCTCCCCATCAGTCCGTATGCATCTATTCCCCTCCAAACATTAGTTGCTGCACCGAGTGAATGCCACTCACGTCTTCGGCGAGGTACTCCTGGAAGATGTTGAGCGCCGCTTTGCGGATCATGTCCACGCCCACGTTGTGCTCCTGTTTCCTCTTATTGGCCGGCTGGAGTCGCTGGAGGTGGAGCTCCGACAGCTGCTGCTCCGCCATTGCCCGGAAGCCTTCCACCGTGTGCCAGAAGAAGACGTAGGCCTGGCCGTTCACGTTGCGCATGAAATCTGCTCCGGACGCCAGAATAAACGGGACAGGAATTCATACCATCTGTGAATTAAGTTGCCGATAATATCCTAGAATGCTGCTCCCATAATAAACGCTTGTGGCGATCATCCCCTTCCGATCAAATGCATGCGTTTAACATTGAGGGTCACTATATACCAAACAAACACTCAACGTTCTCTCAAAGCTCAAAAGGAGAACTGTATTTCTTACGTACATGTACAGAGTCTTGCCGATAACCACGCAATGAACCAAAAAACGAGTTACCCTCACAAAAGATACGAGTAGCGGCCTATTTTTTTCATACGGACCTTGACATTATTGCAAGGAGCTTTACAATGAGTGCAGTATGTTGGTCTCGGATTTGCTCAGTGGAGTTTACGGCCCCTGAAATCGCCACGTGGGTTACGCCGTCATTTTGTTGAGCAAGTTATCCGCTCCGAGCAGGAACAAAGAGGGCGTTTTGAAATGAAATTGACAGCCCTTTTCGGTGTACATTCACCGCATGGGTGCCTAAGTTTTATGCGCGTTTCAGGCGGGGCACGGTGAGTACGTGCAGTAAATTTAGTCTGGATCGTTTGGTCTTCGTGTGCAGGCCAAACACGTGCTAGAACACGGTTGGAAAACTTAATGCCATCTGCCTTTCTTTCGCCCTTGAGGGTGCACTTCAGCTCAGGGCAGATAGACTTATGCTAATAAATCATGGCGCACTTGCGCACTGCATAACTGTCGTGAAATGTGTTAGAACCTGATGCCCCTAGATTCCTTGTGAAATCAGCAACAGGCCATGTTTAATACGCATGGAATCCACAAAATTGGAAAGAACAGATTCGATTAGTAGTGAAAGATGTCACACGTGTAACTTTAGCGGCAACGGAGGGCAACAAAAAAATTAAATGAACCTCCAGAACTGATGCAGGCAGGCACGACAAACAAATAACTTATTTTGCATGGCCTTCTTAAGGTACGGACAAAAAGAAGTGACTTACCAATAAAATAAGACACAGCTATGTTATTAATGAGGATGATGTCGAGGGGCAGAGAATATAGCCTTGTAAAGGACAGCCCTTCATCTGAATTCTGCTGTGTGAAAAATCCAACGACAAAAAAAAGGGAAAGAACATGATTTTTTTTTTCTTTGGCGGGACGAGGTTAAAGGGTCACGCAGTCTCACGCTTTTTTTTAATGCACTTATTGTGGAAGGCCCCTTTGTGTCTTGATTCTGCAATTTTTGTTGTGACACTTTGAGGGCATTTCGGTTTCTTGAAAAAAAAATTATGCCAATATGGACTTGCATATTCATGTCCAAAAATGCAGATTGTACTTTGGCGATTTGTTGGTGTTTCCATTCATGACTGTGGGTCAGTGAGAAAAGTTTCTCAGGAGTATTTTCAAAAAGAAAATTGTGGGTTCACGTTTTGAACTGAAACCCCCCCTCCCCATCAATGGTGTCTTCCTTGTAATGACATCATAGCAACAGTGTCCTCATCTGTCAGGAAAAGCATGGAAATTTAAAACATTAAAAAAGGATGCCTTTTGATGACAGTAACAAAAAAAAACATGCTAGATATAGTTTCTGACATTTACTTAAGAGGAGTAGAAAGTTAAATAAAACATGCTTCAAAGTAAAACTTCACACCATCTGGATGACTCCTTTTGATAATTTCATCTAATCAAGTGCAAGGACACAACCTCAACACAGTTTGTGACATATCATCAAATGCAGTGCATTAATTTTTTTTAAGCTGGAGAAGAGAAACGGTGAGTTAGGAGAACAAGCATGACAAGGGCCATTCTATGAATTCGAGGTCAAAGTGTGACATTTTTGTGAGGCATTTCCATGTCACTGCTACACCTTACCTGAGTAAGCTTCACACGGACATATTATTGAAACTGACTGCAAACAATTTGTCTTTGACAGGTGATCTGCATTGCTCAATTACTCTTCGCAATGAAAGAACGAGTTCTAAACTAACAAAATCATACATCAGATGTGACTGAGGTACGAAAGGATACGGCCGTTTCACAATAGTGCGCCACCAAGAGTTTGCAACGCATTGGCCAATCACAATGCGCGAAATTTGTCGACCCAATGCGCATTTGGAAAGGGTCGACAAATTTTGCGCGCTGTGATTGGCCAACGTGTTGCAAACTCTTGGTGGCGCACTATTGCGAATCGCCCGTATTGGACCCCATATTTATAGAATGACCCACATGTCAAGAGACTACATGTACTAGTGACTCTGAGAGGGAAAACAGGCTTTCAAACAAAGGACACAGTGGTTTAGTTGAAGACATGTAATGCTAGTTTTTGGAACCTTCAAACTTGTGACCAGCCACCACCATTGATCCACAGAGTTGTGGCTGCGTCCAGATGTCATGGCTGTGGCTAGTGGTACCACACTGGTCTATGGACAGTTGTAGCAGACACTGGGCAGTGACTACCAGCAGTTATAAAGCCATTTCTGGTTGCACTCAGGATTCAGGATGCTACCTTAAGCTTGTTAGCTACTTTTCAGTTAAAGCAATGAACTGGCTTGGAGGACATCTCAAGCCTTGTAACAACACATACATGTATTTAGCCGATTTGAAGCACGGGGGACATCCAAAGAGGGCGCTATTTGGTTCGGTAGAATCTCCAAATATAACCACTTCAACTAGTACCCTCCTATTGTGTCCGCCATGCTTTCAGAAAGTGTACTTGGAATTGGCTGCTCCTCAAAAATGTCACTGAACATTTAAACTTAGTACTTAAAATAAGGGTTTGAGTATTTCAGAGTTATACAAAATTAACCTGGGAATGGGAAATTATTTTCAGTTTTTCTCTTCCTGGGGAATTCATTTTCAAGATGTGGTTTTGCGTCAGGGAGATGTTAAATGTAACAACTGGTTTCGCCCCTACATGCACCCGAGGTGTATTCATAAACACTGTATACTCAGTGCTTGTTCGAGAGCTTGCAAAAAATTCACAAGCTCACACGGGTAGGACAGGAGGTCGTGGGTTCGAGCCCCACGCGAGTAAAAGCTTGTGATTTTTTGCAAGCTCTCAAACAATCACTGATTATACAGTGCTTATGAATATGCATGTATGTCGGGCATGGGCAAAACCTCTAATTAGAATTGGTTTTCATTTTACAAACTGTGAAAAGAGTTTCCCACCACTATCTCCCATTTTCACACCTTTTTACTCAGAGTGGGACAACAATTTCATGCCTGCTCACTGGGCAAAGCATGTTCATGCCTTGTCAGACCGGTGGAATAATATTTTCATACCGTGCGAAAAGTGAACGTGACTTGTTTCACAAAAATTTCCTGCTCCCGTTCACACTGTTAACTTTCCATTACAATGTGCTGTACATGGATGTCAGTGGGTCTGAGAGCTGAGGCAAGTTGTCCAACACAGTGAACAGCTATTTGTAAATCTCCGGAAATCAGGAGGGTTGAGACAGAAAACCACATGCTACACAGTCAGACAGCTCAACTTTTAACCAACGCGGGTATTAGTTTGTTAAAGAAAATGGATGTGAAAGGATTAGAGTATGTACATGTTCAACCCAACCATGTGGCAATTTAATATGTGAAACATTTAACTGCAGTGTTAAGACTTGGAAGCTTGGAAAATGAGCCAGAGATGCATGTAGAGAGAATGCCGTGAAAGAATGCTTATGAAAGCAAAGTTACAGTCTTATCTGTTAAATGGTCAGGCAAATGCAAACACTACGTCACATGACCGTTCTCCCACAAGCTCAACAGAGGGCACTCTTGGAAGAACTGAGCAGCATTTTCAATTTCATCGGGGGCAAAACTTGCTTGGCTAAAACTGCTAATGAAGGATAAACAGATTTATCTAACCTTACACACTTAGGCCAAGTAAAAAAAAAAGTTTCTCGTTCATTTTTTTGAAAGGAGAAGACAGTAATTATAAATTTTTTTTCTCCATTTCAAGAAGTAAATATTTCCAAAGATGGAGATGGATTTCTAGACCCTTTTGCTGACACTTTTCTGTCATCTGTAAGGACCTTTCATCCCATCTGATAGGTTTTGAACTAGTGTTGTTCACACAAAGAAAAAGACACAATAAGCTGAAAGTAAGATATAAAAATACGAAGACATAGAACGGGAGGCAGGCAGTGAAAAAGGAAGTAGATGGGCCGAGACACTAATTGCTTTTTTACTTGGCCAGGCAGGAAATTAATTCAGCGTTAAAGAGAGAATTATTACTGCTGTTAGTGAAAAAGAGTTTTGAAAGATTCTAGAAAGCCCGCCACCATTGTCCAACCTGTGATATAGTGGTGCTAGCATCCCCCTGGCCGGGTCTCTCGCTATCGATAAGGTCTTTCTGTGGTTGCCATGGGAACAAAAAGGACCGAAAAAATGAAATGATGGGACGATGTGAAATACATTTGCACTGGTATTAGACAGAATTCCAAGGAGGACCAAACATCTGCCGAGGCTGAAGCTGAAACGAAGCTGGGACTTTGAAAATTCTGAGGAGGGAAGCAAAGTTGGTAGGATGACAGCGAATGTTGGATGGACAGCCTGCATTTTCACGAAGGTGTTACTCTCAAATTTGAATAAAATGTGAACCGGCTTCCGCCTTTCCAATTTTAGGGACCCCGTTGCAGGCCGCCCAGAGATGTATCCGCCAAGCCCCGCCCCGAGCCAATGACTGCCATAACTGTGCCACAGCAGCCAAATGACCAGCTCTTTAAAAAGCGGCAAAGTGCACTTGCAGGCAAAACACACACACCTGTTGCATACATGTATGGGTGGGTGTGGATCCTCGTAGTAAGGGTCTGTAACTCCTGATTATACATGTAGAATCAAGAGTTCAAATCCAGCCAATGGCGGCGGCATATTATGTCCTTAGGCAAGTCACTTTACCAACACTTGCCTCTCTCTCTCAGTCCACCTAGGGGTACAAATGGGTGCCTCTGCAGGCAGAGATGGCTATTTTAGTCGTGTGTACCTGAAATGGCCGCACCAAGCTGTGTACTCCCCAAACAGATGAGCTGATTCTCAGGAATGTTTATGGGCCCAGCTAGCAGGGGTAATAATGATGTTAGCAGGCTGAGACTGAGCAATGTGCTTTTAATCACACCAGCCCATTATTGTAATGATGCAGCGTGGCACTCGAGAAGTACTAGTGTGGTTGTTGCCCACAGGGGGCAGGGCCTGATGGTTTGGCTTCTGTATGTACAGAACAATTGGACATTGTCGGTGTGAGTAGACTCACCGCTTCTTCGGCCGTGTCGATGTCCTCTCCGGCCAGGATCCTGCTGATGGTCTCATTGCACGTCTGCTTCAAATACTGTAAACTGTTCAGCTGCTGCTTGGAATCCGACTCTGCAAAAAGACAGACACGTAACATGCCCGCGATGCATACAGAGTAACGACGGAAACATGCTTTTGTACGGGAGTGGACGATAGATGGCACTGTGACAAAGGTTCACGGCAGCATCGTCAGGGTGGGACTCTCAATTTGTGAGCAGATGAGGGTCTGACGAGAACCGGTAGACCCAACGTTTTGGGCACCACATGCCATCTGTCCTCAGGAGACACAGGGGTAAAGTTTTACATGGCAATAGTGAGCGTGGGCCAGCCTCATCTACCTACGTGTACATGTACACGTAGCGTGAGCCTCCAATCAAAAGATGTACACACCATGAAAACCAACTTTTCCAGGACTAAAATATTACAATTTCTGTTTACTTTTAATGCCATTTGGCAGGGAAAAGTTGTTTGGCATTACGAACTGGAAGACTGCCACTATGACAACAGGATTCTAGGCCACCCTGTTTTCCTAATTTTCCGCACCCTTTCCATGATATTACAAGACCACTTTTTGTTTCCAGGCTTTTCCATGACTTTGGAAAACCTGAGATACCTGTAAGTCTCTATAACAAGTCTTTTCGTGGGACCACATACAAGTAACAAGGTAGACAGTGACAAAGCAACACCTTTGTAAAAATTCATTTGAATGGCGCTTGACTCGACTTGCGATGGATGGCTGGGGATGGACTAAGGAGAACTCGCATTAACCGGACCTGGCTAAAACATTGCCTAGGTAACGCTAGAGTTTGTTCCTAAACTTCTAAGCTATATTCCACATGGGCTAAGGTAACTTCAGATGCTGGCTATAGTGACTTTCTTAGGCATCACACCAAAATACAGACATTTAGGCACCAGGCCTATGGGGCATCCGGGATTCTCGCAAAATGACAGGTACTGCGCTGATGAAAACAGCGACCTTGGTGACGTACGCGCGCACCAGCCAGTCCGAGGATTGGGTTATACAATCTTTCTTTAGTCTGTGCGTACCCGTGCGCTCGTTGCAGTTGTTTTCATCGGCGCGGTGTGGTTACTACCCATATTATTGTGAAACTTCCGGATGTCCGCGCTGCCCCATATCCAGCAAGAACTGAGACCGAGGGGTACCCTCCCTCCAACATGTCCAATCGCTGTACACACTCTAGACTATTGTTATCTAACACATCCCCCCTAGATGTCTGAAAACAATTCCTCAGATTCCAATCAAACAATGACGAACACAAAGCAGGGGGGTCTCTCCGTCTCATATCTCGCTTCATATGACCAGGCGAGGATGCTAATCCCTTCCGTCCCAAATGGTATGCCAGATGCAGCCTGGTTTACAGAAGCATGACACCCCAACTGGTTTGAACTTATGACTGAGGGTTTGAACAATCGGCAACACAGACCGAAAACTAGACTGGCCATTGTTGGAGGCCCAGTGGGCTCCATTAACTGTGGAGTAGAAAGAAGAAGCTTTTCATTGTGATCAACCAGAATGTGGTGACACAGAGCCCCAGTGGAGTTAATCCAGGCCTGTTTGGTTCAATCCAAAGTCCAAATCTGTTTCGAGATACCGGATGGGCTCACCCAAGAGGGTCCAGGAAGGGATTCTCACTTGATGACACACCTTAACGGATTCTCACTTCGCACATCCATGCATGTTCAGTTACGTACCATCTTTGTATGACCGGTTTGCATCTCGCGATCGCTGTTTGTGAATCTCGTTTTCCAGGATGTCGACGACGGCGTCCAGCTCCTCGATGCTGCAGCACATCTTGATAACCGTCAGGAATGCTTCCGTTGTAACCGGAACATCGGCACACTGGCAAAAGACAGAAAAATAAGCCATTAGACGACTGCTTAACAAATTGTCGTTGCAAGTTGTTCGTGGCCAGTGAGAATCAATAAAGCATGCTTGCCTGTTTGTGACCCCCTATATGACATACTTGTAAGTTCTGCTCTTCCCAATTTCTCGTGAAATGTCAAGGCTTGCTTATTTGTCAAAAAGAGCATCTTTGATCCCTAAATTTTCAGGTTTCATGGAAAAATGTTCAAAGGAAACATGTGGGTGCTAGTCTTTCAAGAATCAGTCTGTATGGGTCTCGATCTGTTCAAAGCCTGTTTTCCCGAGTTGTGTTACCATGGCTACCATACGATGAACTCCATGGTAATGTGAAGAAACGTTCTCCATAACAGGATGGGCTACTGAGCTCTGCCATATACCAGTAGCAAATGAAAGATTACACCTACACCCAGAGCATTCCAGTCATGCATTTAACTCATTTATTTTTCAAATCTAACACGCCTTTCTGAAGTGAAGGTCGCATTTGACTGGTAACCATTTTTACTAAGCAGATATTCTGTGTGCTTAGCAAATCTGTGCGCTTCACTGCTCTGTGGTATTTTTCCGAAGTTTACCAATTTGCCAAAAAAACTGTTTACCAGTCACAATTTCACCCTATGCATATCCCTTGCGACTGGCTCAGCCCCAGAATTCCATTCAGCAAATCTTTTACTGTTCAGTGTCTGCCCTCCATTCCCCCCCCACCAGGGTGTCAATTTTCCCCACCCCTCAGCAGAGATTCTCACCAGCCACACGATGGTCTGGTTGATGTAGTCCGGGTCGGTCACCATGTCAATCAGCGGCCTGACGCCCTCACAGACGATGATCTCCCGCATCAGCAACCGAAAGGGCTTGCAGCGGAAATCGGTGTCAGGCACCAGCAGGAACAGCAGGATCTCGCCGACACTCTGGAGGTATTCTGAACAACAGACGACAAAAATAATAATAATTTATTCATTTATAAAGCGCAAATTTCAAATAGATATGTTCAAACGCACTGTACAATGAAGATATTAAGCATGGAACAATGAACACATTTAAACATGGTTGAGCCGATGGCATACAAGGGCACCTTGGGCAGCTGCCAAATGACCCACATTCACCAAGTTAACATCAGTAAAGGGGAGACAGTAAGAAGCAGTTACAGTTTTAGAGGTGGGAGGAAAGCCCCAGAGGAATATTCTGGGTAAAACCCATGGAGTCAGGTAGGGACTGAAAACCCAATCCACATGTGGACTGGGCCGGGAATCGAACCCGGGACCACAGAGGTGGAAGGCGAGGAAAGAACTACCTTGCCAACCTGACTCCTCCGACAAGGAGGGACAATATGAGTAGAGGCAAATCTATGAAAGGTGAATGGACAATATTCACGTGTCAGCCATCTTGAATTGAAAGTGCGCTTAACTTTAACTTTTCATTTCTGAAACCCGAGAGTAAAAATAACAGCAATGATGTAGAAGTCTGTTACAAATCAATGCCAGCACACGTTTAGAATAATTTAAAATTTGTGATAAATTGTGTTCAAATGTTTAAAGCCAAATTTAAGTGAGACTTGGAACTCAAAATAGTCTGGCACCACTCCATTTAACACATTACACTGAATATGCCAGATTCAAGGAACACCATCAAAATGGCATCCAAATGAATAAGGTCTATCTGAAAGAATGTCACTTGTGAAACAAAAGCTTTTGGCTTCTTTCCTGTTTCAGCATTTCATCGAGGAATATTAACTGCTATGAATTTCTTCCTTTTTAATTAATCACAGACCCCTAAAACCAGAGGGTAAGGTTTATGATCGAAGCCTACCTTACAAACGTCGAAGAGCCGTCTTGCCCAAACTCTCTAGAAATACAAAGGTTTGGTGGTGGCTGTTTTTCAGGGTTTCTCAAAGTGTTTTGAACCCCAACCTTCTCAACAGGAACTATGAGTCATCACATCATGACTGATAAAGACACCATCCAGAGAGTGGGGAGGACAAGATCTATGGCTCTGACCAAACTACATGTACAAATGATTTTAGCAAACTTGGTGTAAGTGGAGTGCATTGCGAATCTCACGATAATCCATCGAAAATACATTTTGTTGTTCATCGTGAGAGGGCACCGACGTACAAGGAACAAATATTAAGGTCACATCCAACATGTGGAATACTGGCTACAGCTCCGGCAGTTCACCACAGCACGCCAATGGACAAAAATAGCCCAACCGTACCCACAAGGCACTGGATTCCAACACCGCCTGACTGTTCATACCTAGTTCTTTATCCTCGTTCATGCTGATCAGTTCCCGGCATATGTCGTTCTCCATTTCCACCTCAAAGTCAAAGAAGATCGACTCCAGACTCGGAGGGGGCTCTGAGGAATCTAAAAATCAGGGGGAAAAATCCAGGTGTTTTTAAAATGGGCTTTTCACTTGACGCTGCACTGACCGGTCAAAACAGTAAGGGGTCGTTGTTTATCGTGATTTAGAAGAGTGAATAATAATTACACAGAGAGGGGTGTAAAGCCTATGTAGGCTTTTGGGCCAAGGGGGAAGGAAGCAGGGGTCAGAGGACAGAGTAGCTTTTGTACACATGAGAAAAGATTTTAAAAAATGGATGACTCTTTCTAAAATGCCTAGTAGGTATGGAAAAAGGAAACGGGGCAAACGCGACACTGAAGTGAAATTAATCCATTTGACAGGGTATCATTTGGAAGAAAAAAAGGACTTGTTCTTGTACAAGCAGGTTGAAAATCCGATCCTCCTGCAGGCACAAAACAAAATTTTCATTAACGCCAGGAAAGGCCCTGGCGGAAACTGTCCACATTTGACTACTGTATCATAACCGTTTCAGAACTGGGTGAGCTTAATTAATGACATGGAAAAAGACATTTGGCTATCAAGGTAGCAATTCATAGGGCTCTAGACTGAGACGAAAGTTTGGATTTCCTACCTACCTTTAGGGAGTGACGATTTTTTAACTTTGTCTTGGGCCCGGCGAAACATTCGTACATGCGTCGCAAAGTCGTCGACCATTGTCCGCGTAAAAAAGTGAACCCAATCGACCTCTTTTGATCTGTGATGCAGAGGAAAAAGTCACACAAAACCACACTCTTAACGGGTCCCTGGCTCATTTGGCAATAAACGTTAATCACCCAATCTGAACATTCTTATTCTTGAAGGCAAAATATTTGATGAGCAAAGTTCGGTTACCGGCTAAAATGCGAAGTAACGGATACTGTTCAGAGCCGGTTTCTCTTAACAGGTAAAATCATGTACTCGCACATGTATGTTCCCACAACTACGGGACAAGTACGCTAATGTGTGTGCACGAGTGAGTCCAGCAATAGGCTACGTGGTGTGGGTTTTTTTTGCTAGCGGCAATGCCTTACTTTGTGGCTAAGTTGATGATGCAACTCTGCGTGCACTGTCGGACTTCGTACAAGAACTGTCCCTCGTCACTGAGATGATGGTACCAGGGGTGGATGTAATCGCGGAAACCAAGGAGCAAAACCTGAGGCAACGAGGTAATGGCAAAAGTATGTCAAAATCACAATAAAGGGTAATACTTCATGTCACGTTGAGCATGATACCTGCTGACTGTTTAAAAAAAGGATTAGATGTAACTCTATCATATCTGAGCTCTCTTGTTCTCTCACCTCAGAATTCTTCACAAATTCTGGAACAACCTTTCTGAAAACAAAGCACAACTCTTTTTATCTTTTAATAAAAATTAAGAAAAAGAAACAGGCTCAGTGTCTGCATCCAAATAATGCAAGTAATCAAATTGTTATCTGATTATCATACTATAGTGGATTATTTGATTTCAAAGAGCATCCACTCAGGGACTGGGCACTTCTTGGGAGAATATTGAGCACTGACGCTGTGCTTTCAAGAGACACAGATGTCCAATCTGGATGTGACCTTAACAACGCCCTTGTGGTATGCGATCGCATCTGACCTCTTGCAACTGGCCGTCGATTATCTTGGCTCCCGTCAGTCTCTTATCGCTCTTGTAGGTGCGAGGGGTTTCCTGTAACCTCTCGACAAGCTTTAAAAGGAGAACCAAAGGCAAACCGGAGATAGTGTATCACTCAAAATTGAAAAATATTATTTCAACAGAACAAATAATCAAATCATGATACATGTACGTGTGTGAATAACAGTATCCAAAATGTCGAACTTGTAAAAGAACTTTGCACGAATGCATCAACGCACTTCACAAATACAAGTGTACCAGTACACATGTATCAATCAATACGGGTACATATGGTGCTTCATGTATAGCAGTATTACCCCCGTTTGTCAAGCCTATGAAATTCCTAGGACTCTCACTCTACTTCCCTTCTGTTGTTCGTGAGCTAACACCAATCTAACTTTAAATCGCAGCTCTGTTACCAGTAAGATGTCGCATGGAGACCGGCAAGTCAGAACCAGACTTTTTATGAGTAAAACGTTACCGGTGCACCACATTGTGTATTGTTGCCAGGGTTACCAGGGTTTCCAATATTCTACTTTGTCTGTGTCTCAGGCTTTGCCTGATTTACAACCCCTCAACTGTGACCCTGGCAGTTCAAAGATGTGCCAAAAACACATTGGTCTGCATGCAATTGATCTAACGACTGCAATATTTTCATTTTTTTGTGTGAGCATTATGGGCACACATTATGGTTTGGATGGCAGAGTCCATCAAAGCCCAAGTCTGAGCCAAATTCGAGTCATTTGAAAAGACTTCAAATTTGACTCACCTTGCCCAGGCCTATTGTCTCATTTTCCAGCTTGGAGTTGGGGGTGATTCTCTCCAAAGCAGCTTGGCTCTCTTTCTTTGAAAATACATTGTACAGAACAGTCACGCCCCTGCAATTAAACATTAAAAAAGTGAAAAACTTCCCAATTCCTAGAACAATAACAGCAACGGTTCAACACACAGTGTACATTAACCAAGCAAATTTGAAACAATTAAAACAATTTTGTCACACATCCGGTGAATTAAGAATGTAATTATCACAAGGAAGCAATTAGTGCATACATGTATGTGCTGGTACGTAAAAGGGAAATTTAAAAAATTCTAAATTGTCTTTTTTTCATGCAGCTACTGCAGATTTCCCGCTGCAGCAGATGTGAACTTGTCAAGGAAATGAGCCTCACACATTGACACTAACTCCCCCTTGAGAAGCTTCTTGCTCCAATTGTGTCATTCGACAACCAGAATTGGAAGCCATTATTGCGGCAGCGCGACGCTCAGGGACTCGCCAAAGGCTTATTACCTCGTTGCAGCTTGATATCACTGACAAGTATGGTAGTGGCTACAGCAACTTCCCATAGAGTCTTGTGCAATTTCAAATCCCAGCCATGTACAGTATTTCGGATTGAAAAAAAGGGGGGGCCGAGGGCTACTTTCTTAACACAAATAAAACTTTTGCAAAGTGGGAAACTGGAGGGTGGACGATTTATTAAGATTTGGGCATCCAGGGACTTGGCGCTAACACTGAAAAGAGGACTAAACGAAAATGGCCAGGCTCACCCTCCAAAGAAAGCCACAATGTAGAAGACTAGAAGAAATGGTGACAGGACACCAAACGTGGCTAGGAATAGGACTACAGCCAGACCGACCCATAACATGGTGCCGATCTCCCCCTGTGTTAAAAGAAAAAAGGAGAAACTAAATTGAAACACACAATAGATTCCTGTTAAGCTGCTCTTAGAGGGACTGAACTCACTTGAGCACTATAATCCATACAGCATTGTAACCATAGCAACACTCGCACCATTCAACTGTTAATCTTAAGTTTTCCAGCTTAAATACACATCAAGTCATTTATAGAATAACACCCACACATCTTCTCCCAACTCTGAATTTTTACCATAAATACCGGAATTTGTATGTAGATGTTCACAACACAGAAATGAAACCTTGATTTATTTTTCCTTCTGCAAGATTTGTGTTGAGCGCATACACAGTGTGTACAATGACCCACGTTATCATACCGTAGTTATCCCACTTGCATGCTAGTACAGCTAGAACTCTTTCGTTTTGCCTCTTCTTCTAACAGGAAAGTACATGGACACAGCTGGGGCCAATTTCGTAGAGCTGCTTAAGCACAGAATTTGCTTAAGCACAAAAAACCTTGCTTAATAAACAAAGGTTACCAGTTCTTACTCTATGTGATTGTCATGCCATCCAAAAGACAGGTAAACACCATTTCAAAACAATATACATGTACCTCACAAAAAGTTTTGTAACCTGATTAGTCAAGCAAGGTTTTTTCATGCTTGCGCAAATTTTTTGCTTAAGCACTAGCAGCGCTATGAAATTGGCCCTAGCTGTTGACAACTCTACAAACCAATTCCTAGGGCCCCAAAGCAATGGTACGAAAGATACCATACCCAGTAAGTACCATGCAGTACATGAAGTACATACATGTACATGTATGTAAATCCATGTACATGCACAGCAGACTGGAGGCACCGGTAAATTACATGTACATGTATACTTGTATATAAGTACATGGTAACACACATACATGTACAATCAATCAATCAATCTTATATGATCATATACAGAGCTACTGCAGGCGACCACACCAAGCTCTACTTGTACGCACCTCACTGTGCAATGTATTTATTATAATGCCTTTCCAGCTCCTTTTTTTTTTTTGGCTCACAATGGCTAAGACCTCGGATTTAATCTCACACATGACCGCACCAACAGCAAATACCTCTAGATAAAATTAATTTCCCTCCAGCGTGTTGGGGCTGGCTACCGTACCCGGCGTTTCCTTATGACAGCATGTACCGGTAATGCAGGGCAATTGAATCAAACAGCGGTCTACATGTATACTGTGCATAAACATGCACGTGTACATAACATATACATGTCCATGTGCGTGTACAACAGAACGCAGCTCTGTGCTATGTACTGGCATATGTACCAGTACATGTACAGTGTATATAAACTTGCAACCTCAGTGATCATGCGTACATTTCTCTGCAATACACATGTATGTACATTTAGGTCTATAAGTACCCTGTACTTATGGGTACAGACCAGTTAATATTGTAAACTACCACAGACATCAGTGATAAATATCCCCACTTCAAAAAATTAGGAAAAATACCCACGAGTTTCTCAGCTGTTCAAGACACAGATCAAATCAAAGCTCACTTCCTCATCTTCTCCTTTCCATTTTCCGTGAATTAACCGATGACCTTTGAAGATACATGTATTTGTCTCCGACAGAGGAAAACCACCCCTCAAAACAGTCCTGAGTCCCGTTGCCGTTTTGAGAATTGATGCCTACACTCCATGGCAAAATAGAGCAATTTAGAGGGCCCCGTTTGGTCCGATACTTTCAGAAATACAAGCTGACAGTCCTGCCCCTGGATTTCATCCGCCTTTTTTACAAACCACCCGGTCCACGTGCCACAAAATGCTCTAACAGCAGAGAATTTGACAGCCTACAAATTGTGATTGGGCCCGCGCAGGCAATTTTGTACCTATTTAATGGCCTGCAACCTTATGTTCACCATTACATGTACCTACAGTTACAATTGTACAATAAACAACACATGAGAAATGTATTATACACGGACCATGGAAGAATCACAGTGTTTGCCTTCTAGCTATAAGATTTTAGTGCTGCCAGCAAATGCATAAACAGAGGTGTGTCGGTGCTGTGGAAATGATTTTAACTGTTGGAATCCACTTGCAAAGCTGAGCTGTCAGGATTGAGCTGCATGTACAGTGTACAGTAATGTGCATGCTTCAAATTTAAATCCCCTTGAGTCACTTTCGAGAGCAAAACAAAACGATGAGAAATTGACTCATTAATTGAACTGAGATTTCAAACTTGTCTTCAGAATAATCAGAATTAGATTTAGGAAAAACTAAATGTCGAGCCAAGTGTACCATCCTCAATTACTAGCGGCAGAACAGTAGCGCAAGTGTAGCTTCTATATACATGTATGCCGTGTACCGTACACAAGCAGTATTAAATAATGAAAACTGAACAGAGGCTTCACACTTGTTTTTTTAATCATTCAGAATGTTACTCATTAATTCACACGTACAGTGGACGAATATGGTCATTATTTATGTGTAGGTAGCATCCATAAATCATGTCCTTCCTTCTTGTATGTATACTGTACCACATGTACATTGAACAATACAATGTACATACCTGGCACGCATGCATTTACTGACTACACTTTGCATTCAGCAAGTAGGCTACGTACAGTGCATTAACTGCTCTTTTCACAACACAAGATTGGTTCTACATGAACACGTACTGGGTGTAGTATACCTGTACTGTATTGGTACGTGTAGCTGTTTTGTCCTTTTTACAGACTTTGATTTCACGATGAAGGAAGTTTGGACAGAAGTTCACTGTTCCTTGCAGCCTATGCAAAATGCAGTGTACACACGTACATGTATATGGTATAAATAATGTACATGTACACCCATGTACAAATCACCAGTACATATGCATTTCAAAAAAAGGTACATGTACATGTACATGCATGTCTCCACTGCTCATTAACTGTCTGAGCGACAAGCGTGTATTGGTCTATGATGTCTGCCCGTAGAGTTGTGTCACACTTTGCCATGATTAACACTTGACCGCTCTTCTGCCAGGAACATAACGTTACAAATTGCTTCCAGATGATTTTCTGACAGACTGACAGGTATTTTGTTCAGATACAATGTCGTACGTGCCCTGTCACAAAACTGCCCAGGAGTAGGGGAAAAATACTAAAGGGAATAAAAAAGATGAAAAAAAGTGTGCGTACATGTACATGATTACGCTGTGCAACTGTGCACATCGGTACTACAGATTGGTGCAACGTGCACACAATCATGACAATGCGCATACATACAGTCATGGCAACTGTAGGTGACGAATCAATGCAAGATGAAGTTACTCACTAACCTTTCAATCCACACTGTGTGCATGCGTGTACACAATGCACAATGTTCCTTTTTACTTGTTCAAATGCAATGCATTCACAGGGAATCTACATGTACCATATGGCTGCAAAAATCTGCATGCACGGTGTAGTGGAAAGTTGGTCCTTTCACAGCTGCCTTGAGACTTAGCAACACAGTGCTCAGTGCTTTCAATTTTGGGAGTTACCTGTAAATGTACTCAACATTGAGTTGGCAATGGCAGAAAGTTGAGACTCAATCCGACTAACTCAACGTGGAATGGTTCAAGAACGAATGTAAAGTTTCACTGTGCAAATCACGACATTTCATTCTGTCAGACTTTGAAAAATGGAATAGCTGCCATCTGTCATCATGAAATTACTCTACAGGTATACTCTCATGTACGGCAGACGATGACCTGCTACAAATAACGCAAGAAAAAAAACACATTAACCCTACATGTATACTCGTACATTGTACACATGTACACACAATGACATGGAAATGTGTGCGTGCTTCGACACATGGGAAAGGAATCCTAGATTTTACAATGTACATGTACATGGATACATGTCTTGGTGTGAAACAGGTCCTTACATTTTACGTTCTCCTTCACTGAAAAATATTCAACGTACGTGTACATGTTGAAGTTACGAGGTAAATCTTACAAATATATGAAATCTGAAGTACATGCACATGTACTGCCCTTTAACATGTTTACCGACGCAACGACCATTAAATTTGGATGTTGTTTATTTTCATACGGACATGTATGTATATTGTACATGTATGTTGTAATTCCTTTGAACTTTGTCCACACTATCTTTTGCAGTTTACCAAAAAGTTGCATGTACGGTACATTGTACATACATGCACATGTACATAAAACATTGAAAATATCGAGGGAAGTCACAGTGTTACTTATGGACTCTGCACTTTTACCTTACCGGAGCAGGTACTGGGCTTGAACAGGCGAGGGCGCTCTGTTGCCTAGCAACAATAGCCCTCTGGACCAACACGGGGACATGTGTGTGTGGCTATCTGCATATTTTGTTTGCATGCCAACAGTGCAAACGAAACGTTGCTCTGACCTCTTTTTTGTCACATAAAAAACACGTACACGTACCGGTAGCACAGATGGCAGCCGTGCCTTCAAGTCCATTGGGCAATTTGAAATTTGACAGGAAAAAGTTTTAAGCCACGTAACTTTAATTAAATCTTGACATCTTCCCGGAAGCAAACCCAGCATGACCATGATTAAAGACCACTGTACACATGCATGTTCATTGTACATCACGTATGACTCACCATCCTGACCATGTGCAACAATGGTGTATGCATGTACAATACCAGCGTACATGTACATGTCCAGGTACATTGTTTATACCGGTACGATTGTGAAGATTAAATTTGCGCATTTCAAATCAAGCGACTCAATCAAGTGCCAAGTTGAGCCAACCATCACTGAAACCTCTCCAGCTCCACGGAGAAAAACAATACCTGGGACATTGCAAAACGTAGCGTGTCTTTAAATCAGCCTTCCTGCACAAAGGCAGTTCATTCAGTCATGCTCACCAACTCGAGCTCACAGTGTACCGGTAGGTCATTGCTGTGCCAACCAAGCTTGGTTGATTCTTGTTTCAGCATCATATCACTGTCCTGCATTTAATTTTCAAAAAGGCAAATGACACATTGGGCCTTAAAATGTTAATTTTAGCCAAACCGTTCCTTTTATGCACATACACCTGTGCAGTGTTTAGTCAGCACTGTAAGACAACCCAAATCTTATTAAGTTCAGGCCAGAAATTGATTTTTTTTCTCTCAGACTAATCTAATTACTGCTCATTCATCCTATTCTCTTCATTAGAGCAGATGGAGGTTTGTCTCATCCCTGATACGTGCACAGCGACAAAGCAGTAAACACCTTATAGGCACAGACCTTACAAGGAAGTCGTGGCCTCAAGCAACAAAAATGTTTAAGACTGAGGCCGAAGATTAAACCCGCTGTGGGGTGAAGTGAATGACAAGGGGTATAGCATCATGAATGTGCGTAAGCCCTCAAGCAGGTACATGACTAGTAAACATGAATGAAGTGTACTGTAAACTACAATCGTGTCACAGTACACGCATGCATACACGTACCTAGACCTGTGTAAAGTAGGGCTGAGTCAATTCCAATAATTCACTATTCGAATATTCGACTTTCAATTTGTTTGAATATCCGAATATTCGGTCGTACCGACTGGCAGATTGTTGATGAACAAACCGTATACATGTACAAAATCTGTCACAATCACACACACAATTGCACATTATAATCAATATAATACATGTTGCATAATAGCTTCTCACATCTAGAAGTATCTTCAGCCATGATTTAGTAAGATTTAGGAGATGAACAAGACTTCTTGCCCTGTTGAAAATTTCTATTCCTTTTAAATTGTTCAATGAATAATTTACTTTTTAAATTGTTGTACCATTTCTGACATTTTTCATTTGAATCTGCGTGAAACAAGTCTCCACAGTGCAATTGTTCTCATTTAAAACAAAACAAACTTTTCCAAATCCTTTTCATGAATTTTGCATTCGCGTGTTCAAATTTGAAAAATAACACTCGAGTATATTCGACAATCGAATATTCCGTTATTCGGATATTCAGCACAGCCTTAGTGTAAAGAGACCCTTCTTTTACTCAATGTGCGGCTAACATTCAACCTGTATTTTCATGTGAAGGGTTCTGACTGCAGTACACGATAGCCAAGCAAACTCGTTAGTGTTTGCACAACTGCACATGTACTGTGCAGCATATTTACAATATATACAAACCTGACAATAAACATGTACAGTATGCATGTGAATGTCATGTCATCACAATTTCTTGTTCCCCAAACTTCAACAGTTTTGCAAGATTAGAGTGGTACGGGACACCACTTCTGTCCTCCAAGCCCCACTGAGGCCTGTACACTCCACCATCCACGGAGTACATTATGTACATGGTCAAGACACAATGGTCAAGCCAAGCCAGAGCATCCTTTTTAAAGTATGAAATGATCTATATGTGGATAAATATATATACACTATACTGTACATATGTGTTGTATTGGACTATGGCATGGGTCCAGGCTACATGCACATGTACATTTGTACATGAAACTCGAGTAGTGATCTGTTCACAACTACAGTGCAACACTGGAAGATCATTTGAAAATCGAAGCTAATGCTCTCACTTGTCAACCAGTGGCCATTACCAATTGACACTGCGCACTGGACAAACTGGATAACATTATTATATGGGTAAACGGCAACCAAAATTCAATTTCATATAAACTGTACAGGCCTACTAACAAGCAAGGATGCTGACAAACTGGCTGAGAACACTTCAATTCATGGCGGTACCAGGCCACACACTAAGCCATTTTAGAGTCGCCGTTCCTGCACCGTATTTCATGGGTTGGATTGCAAGCCAAAACAGGATGGAAATCGAAGAACATACCGTACGGTACATCTACATCATATTTCAAAGACTTGACTGTACATGTAACGGTATTCCTCAAACTCAGAGTCTAAAAAAGAATTGCACTTTACAAACGTGTTGAAAGTACATGTACATGTATGTGTACTGTACATGTATGTACTGTACAGTGTATATACATGTACAAATGTACATGTACATACCACACCACTGATTAAGCACTACTTGTCTAGACTGCATGCACACACGTTTACAGACCTTGATCAATGGTGCCCATCTTTGTTGCTTCTGATGGCGGTTTGACTATTAAAGATCATGCCACAACAGATCTCCTAATCGAATTTTAAAAAAACCAGGAGCGACACACAAACGTGAAGTGGCAACTGGCAACATAATTGTGGGAATGACACACGTGTTGAACGATAGTTCGGGGGGGGGAATAAATTTGTCACAGGGACAATTATCTTGTCCTCACTTGGCCCGGAATGTCCTTATCAAGAAGTTGTACCCTCAATGCGTGACTGGCCAAGGCATTGGTAATTTGGTATACCGTACATTGTATGTACACGTATGTACTGGTATTTGAGCCATAAACTGGTTAGGATTACATGTGCCTATACGTATATGCTTGGTTGGCCCATGTTCCTTGCTCTATGGTTGGCCATAACATTTCAGGTACATGTACCGTACAGTAATGGCTGACTGCTGACCATGTCAGTGTCCACTTATTCCATTTCCTATGCATTCCCTCATCCCGTGGAGTGGCCTTTGATTAAATCGGTTCGTTAACCCGATTCACTCCAATGTGATACTGGCCTCTGAGTGCATCCTGCGTAGCAGATGAATGCGTAACTGTCAGATTGAAATGCAACCAGACCTTCTGTAGAGGGTGAACCTGAGACTGGACATTTGATACAAGTATAATTCTCCAAACGTTTTTTTTTGCTGAACAAACATGGATGCCACTCTGTTCCTGACAGCTCATCTGAGCTCCTTAAATGGCAGACTAAGCACTGATGACGTCCAAGTACTTTTTCATGTCTAATTTCCACTGCTCTTTTGGCAGGTATTGGTAAACAGCTGGGCCTGTGACCATTCTTCATTCCTGCGACTTGACTGGCTAAACTCATCACAACTAAATGCACCAGCGTGCAAATTGCATACTCTGACGATCTTGAGCCCTGCGCAAGGTCATCACAACTGACCTCTGACCCCATGCCGACCACCCACTACCACTTGACCCATAGTACGTGTAACTCTGCGTCCACAATGCCTTACATGTATGTACATGTACAATGCACGTCTGAATTCAGTGGCTGTGGCTAAGAATAACACACACCTGCTGAAATTGACTTCAGCCGTTAGCCATAGCCATCAGACTTACAGCAGCCATGGAGGAGCAGCAGCGCACATGTACACGTACATGTACAATGTACATGTAATACATGTATGGGGAAGTACATGTACATGTACGTGCACTTCTAGTCCTAGCCGAAACTATCAGATAAACTCTACAGGGGATGAATGACATGTACACCCCACACATGTGTACCAGTATGTACATTGTACATGTACACTGTACATGTATATGTGTACATAACACCAAAATGAGACCAGGAGACCAGTGACAAACTGGTAATTCAACAAATATACTATGTACATGACCATGTGGTTACAGTAAACACGTACATTGTATGCACAAGCCAAGGCAAAATCAATGGTCCTGCTACATGTAAACACAAAGCCCTTCACACAGGGTTCCAAGGCTGCCTTTTCAACTCCTGTCCTTTTGTGAAGATCATCCCTAAGATTACATGTAAAAGGGTCGGGACATTAATTAAATCACACTGGAAGAAGTTTCCTGCTAATATACATATATGTACATGTATGTATCTAAGTACATACATACACATATATGAGAATAAACGGACATTATGTCTTGTGGTTTAAGCCTAAAAAGGACATGAGCAGAATCCCTCTCCCTCCAACATTTTCTCAAATATCATAACAGGGGTAGTGACTGGCTTGTCACTTTTAATCCAAAGAGGACTCACGCGTTGTCTGTATTCATTTCTAGATCCCCACATTTCCTTGCTTGGAAATGAGTTCATCACCTTTGCAGGAAGTTCCTCACATCTGGCTCCTTGGACTTGATATCACCTGCCAGCTCTCCTGGGACAAGTACACATTTGATGTTGCAAAAAAGGTCTCGGTTATTAGTCCCGCGCACGGCATTGCCTCCCTCCTGCCGCCATTTTCTACTTGTTTAAGTTCACAATACGTCCTGTCATGGAGTAATGTTAAAGCTGGGGCTCCGGCCCTTCATCTATTCCTGTTGGACAGAATCCACCGGCATGTTGTTAACTTGGTGGGACATGATCTGGCTGCATTCCTGGAACATCTATCACTCCATCGTTCCGTAGCATCTGGGTCCCTATTCTACAAATTCACAGAAGGTGCTCCAATGGCAATTCTGCCTTAATTCCACCAAATCGTCTCACTGCTCACACTACACATTTTTCTACTCGACTCCATCCATATCTACAGTTAATGTCCCTAAAGCCAATACCGTGAGGTACTCATCCAGTTTCTTCCTACTCTATGTACTGCCTCGCTTTGGAACGCCTTATCTGCATCCTGTTTCCCAGCTTCTTATGACCTGTCTCAGTTCAAACGAAAGAGCAACAGTTTCCGTTCCTCCTTCTCAATGTCTCATGCTCTTACTTCTCTTCTTTAACTTTGCCTAGCCCTTACCCTGTGTGGCCTCTTGGGGCATTCTGTTGGGCGACTTCCATCAAAAACAAAGTACCGGTACAAGTATACTCTATATTTTCTAGCGCCAAGACTTCCAGAGTTTTGTCCAGTTGTGATACATGTACATGTACATGTTTGTGTGGGGTGTACATGTACATGTCATTCATCCCCTGTGGAGTTTATCTGATCGTTTCGGCTAGGACTAGAAGTACATGTACTTCCCAAACATGTATTACATGTACATTGTACACTGTACATGTATGTGTATACATGTGCGCTGCTGCTCCGCCATGGCTGCTGTAAGTCTGATGGCTACGGCTAACGGCTGAAGCCAATTTCAATAGGTGTGTGTTATTCTTAGCTACAGCCACTGAATTCAGACATACATTAATGTCTTGAGATCATTTCAACACCAATTTTGTAAACACAGGACATACATGACCTGGTCATTCTCACCAAATGCCCATTCTTTTGAGACAGGACAGCCAAAAATACATTGCTGTTTTCAATGCACGCGTGCCGATGCCCGTGAATCCTTGCACTTCAAATGATTATCACACCAAAACATAATCTCAAACTGAAGGGAGACTTCAAAGATATGCTCATAAGAGTTGTCTCTACGAGCATGCAAAGCTTCCAAGGGATCAGGTATCCGATAGCCGAGTTCTGGGAGAGAAGTGAAATCTGGTATGGTCCGAAAGGGCCTGGCTCTTTCAGGGTTAGGTTGTTTGAAAAGAACAGCTTTTGGCCATAAATCATGATGCCACTATTTCCTGGAGTCTGGGGAAAAAAGCCGATGTGAAATCACCCCGGTCATCCATCCTAAAAGATTTACATATTCAGAAGGGACTGCCCCCTAGAATTTACATGTCCTTCGGTCCCTGCGTTTAAAGTTTGTTTGGATTGTACTGTGTTCTAAATCAACAATCGCTGATCAACAAGGGGGAGATGTTTACACGTTCAAACGTATAAATGGAAAAAGTTCCAAGTGACAGATTTTCCAAAACGTTTAAACGGAACTGCCCCTTTTTAGAGGTTTGACGTTTTAATTGACACAATCTGGCATTCATTTTTATTGTAAATGATGCCTGTAAAATAATGAGTCATATCAAAGGAATACCATGAATTAATCACCAGAACTTTGAGTAAACTATTTACATTGTACACAATTTGTCGTGTTTGAAGTTTTCAGTGACACTGTGGAAAGGGTGGGATGTTTACACGTTGGAACAATATGGGAAAGTTTTCTAAATATTATTCACATTCCTACATTTACTGATCAAAGATCTGTCCACATTGCTATTAAAACAACATTTGGACACTAGCTTCATTCAGTCAACTTAGTCTTGAAGTGAGGTCCATATTTTATAAAATGTGTATATCAGACTTAAATCCAGCGGTGTAAATATCAAATCAGAGATGAAACTCACAGAGAATTAGTCACAGGAAACAACCAAGTTTTGGTGCTGATGGCTTCAGTCTAAAGCAGCTCGCGAAGTGCTTAGCCTTGTATGATATTATTACCCTTGAATATGGTGTACAAGATTTAGCAAAAAAGACTTGACCTAAAAAGTCTTGAGACACTCTCTGCAATAGCCATTCAAAGACCAAAAATAAGAACATTAAGTGGGCCAATACATGTAAACTTCATTGTAAAGCATCCACTTGTTTGAAGTTCCCTTAGATTCAACTGCTATGTTGAGTGGGCATGGTGTAATGCAAATTTAAAGTACATTTTAAGACTTGTTTACGTGTAACGGTACATATCGTTACATGAATAATGTACATGTACTAGTACAGTATGTACATGTCGATTGGTTGACTTTCACAGTGACTTTTGCAACAAACAAACTGTTTTTAAACAGCAGTAATGAACACGAGTCACACTGACGCACAGACTAACGTCCTGTTCTTTATGCATGCACAAGGCACAGCTGCAGTAGACCAAGACTATACATGTAGAATGTGGCAAATACAAATTTTCAGTGTGAAGTAAAAAAAACTGTGAACAGAATTATTGATTTGCGCCCCTGGAACTTTTAGAACCACATGACTCATAGTCAGCCACAGATATGTACTGGTAATGTAACCGACATGTACAATGTACAGGTCGCTTCAGTATACACGTGTACATGTACATTCACGGGGTTGACAAATTATGCATCGCAACACAAATATTGGCACAATGATGCTTGTACACAAAAAACACCAAGCAGATGCATCTTAAGGGGAATTTTTCTTTTTTTCATGCAAGCATGTACGTGTATGTACCGGCATACTGCAATCTGATTACATTTCTACACTGAAATCACAAACTCAAAACTAGCCACACATGGACTGAACATCATGGGAAGCAATGATTTTGTTATAACGGTTCGTACAGTTGGGGCCTCTAAACTTGAAAACTTCAACTGTTTCGCATGATTACACCTGGTGGTAAAAACATAAAACACCACCTAAAGAGATTTAACTGAGAAATCTCGGTGCTAAATATTCATTCGGATCACCGAGATGAAAGGAATACAGTACTGCTATTAGGGTAAATATCAGACGATGGGAAGCACATGCAGTTTAAACCTGGGAAATCATTGCCATTTTTATTGAAGATTTATCATTAGACTGCTGGAGAGATCGACTTACATTTCGTTTTTATTTAGGCCCACATGCACATATCTGTTCATCCAAGAGCACATTTAGCACCAGTTACATGTACAGGATAAAGCTCAATTGTAGAGTACCCCACCACCCCGCACGGTCAACCTCATAGCCAGGTACAGGTCAAAGTGTCACACTCTTCTCAAGGGATTTTCACCTTGTACTCACGTAACCAGTCATTCCAGGGGGTCGTTTTTTTGTTTTTTTTCAGAGTGGCAGGGGTATGCTGCAATTACTCCCAGGATAATGATGAGTGAAGAAGGCAATGAAGAAATGTTCAGTTTTAGAGGTGGGAGGAAAATCCTGGGTAACTGTTTCTGGGAAAACCTGGGGACTCAGGTAGAGACTGAAAACCCAATCCACATGTGGACCGGGCCGGATTTGAACCTGGGCCGCCGAGTTGTAAGGCGAGGAAAGAAACACTACGCCAACCTGACTCCCTTAAAATCCCAGAGCCACGATCTATAACTTTGAATTGATGACTTGATGTACAGTCATGACAGTTGCCATGGGTGTCATAATCAGGATATTGTCTTCACGCATGTCAGGTCAGCTCATCAGGGACCAAACAGTCAAAGCAAGATCTAACAAGCTTCGCTGCTGTACTAGGTCGTGCACATGTTGCCTGATCAAGCGACAGCACTAACAAAAATTTGCTGTCGCTTGATCAGGCAACACGTGCACCATCTATCTAGCTGTCTACACTCGGTCTAGCGGTGGAGCTAGTTAGATTGTCATGATTGTTCTTTGGTCCCTGCCATGCGTGAGCTGACCGGCCTGACATGCCTGAAGACAACATTCTGGCAATCATGACAACCGACAACTGTACTCTACCCCAGGCCATTGGCTTACCCTGGAGCCACAGAGTCATGCAATGGGGTGGGCCACAACCTGACAACACCGGATCGACGATTGGATAACCATCCATCGTGTCCATACCCTGACCCGGTGTCTGTCATGTCTGTGTGACCACGACAGCCTGACTAACATGACTGACACGACTCTGAAGTCGTGAAAACAGAGCCAGCATGGCTAGCCACACCTTATTAAATACTTACCATTTTTTGTGTTTATGGTCAGACGCAAACCATCACAACAAATAACTGACTCTCTGCGGAAATATCTTCAACGTTCAAGTTTATCCCGTGACATCGTAACCAAACGTCTGTACCCACACCATCACCTCCCATTTACTTTCTGAAAATTGTTGACCTCTGAAGTTGACCCAGAAAACCCATTGGCAGTTTTCCCAATGGTATTTTGCGAAATACTGCAAGAAATGAGTGATACTCACCGGGCACCAGCTTTCTCAATTGAGCCAGTTTTACCGCCCAGCTGTGCTCGAGATGACGACCGGTGAGTCCAAACTACTTGGCTATGGCTTGCAAAAACTCGTGTCCATGTTTACGTGTACATACAAGCCTCAAATGAGTGCTTATAGCCCATCACCCGCAGACTTTGGCGACAGTTGGGCTATATTTGGGCTATCTTGATCTGGGGCGTGTAAATGTAAATAATTTTTCCTACATAGGTACAGGACACAGGAAAGGAGCATAAACAATACATATGCTTGAGACACACTACATGCGCTACTAGACTGTCCACTGGTGAAGCGCGCGCGCGCGAACATAATCAAATTCGTATGTGCGGCGTGCACGTAAGGCAGATCGTGGCCGGGCGCTATTTCCACTTTACGTTCTCACGATACGAAAGTCTCCCACCATTCAAGGATAGTCCGGGGCAAATCGGTATGCTCAGTAATTGTGATTAGATTCTGATGGAGAAGGCAGTCTTTGAGTGTGTTCATCTGTAAATTCGACCAGCGTTTCATTTTTGTCTTCGGTCCTGCGACGACGGTTTCGGGCCCAGGATCGGACAGGAGCACAGATGACAATGGTCGCGGAGTGGATTTCCTGCCTGGACAAACGGTAGGTTAATTGCTGTGTAGTTTTTCCCCGGGTAACCTCGCGCTTGCTATTGACGGTCCCCGGAGGCTTGGGAGTTGTACATACACACGGTGGCTAAAACAAAATCCAATCCATGACGGAGATTTCTTGTTCTCGGCCGCATAGATTTGTCCTGCAACATACTTGAAAGCCCGAACACGCAAGATGCCCAAAAGCCTGCAGCACGCAATCACACCACCACTTCACCGTGCCCTGCCGTGGACCCAATTTCAATGTTACCATTTCCGATTTGTATCGATTGAAACTAAACTTAAATTTGAAATGAACGTGTCATTTTGATAAGCTACTTGTTTGTTAATTGATCAACATTACCTGTACCATTTCTTGAAAGAGTTCTGTCTACGGACAACACTCAGGCCCTGTGCACAAACTATGCCATGAAACTTGTTTTGTAATTTTAAATGTTTCAGAATTTTCTTAGCTACCTTTCACTTTTTAGGACATGCTATCACTTTCTGACAGCTGCTATAAAGTTTTGAGGGAAAAGTAATATTGTCCATATGTGGAACGCTTTCTGTTTAGGCCTACCCTATCTTTGAGCATATTAAAGGCAAAATGTGTGTCACTGAAATGTATACACGCATGTCAGAAAGTCGTAGAATTTGCCTTATGTCAGGAAACAAACAGTCTTACATCATTCAAATAAAACAATTTTAAAAATGGTGGGATAGGGAATTATTTTATGGATTCCACATCTTCAGATCCAAAGATAAGTTAGAGTGCTAAAGAAAGTGGTGTATTTAACAGAGGATAAAACAAGCACTCAAGCTGCGAAACACTAAATACCAGTCTGCTGTTTTCTTTGGTATCGTATTTGATGACCTGTTTAACATCAGGAATTCAGATTAGTTAAAAAAGATATGCGAGGCACCATACTGTGTGGTGCCTCGCATAAATCTCATTAATGATACATGTATATGTAATTGGAATCCATGACAGATTGGTTTGATACTGATGACATGATGCTATGCACGTCACATGGTGTATACAAAGTGTATTCTGCACAAAGGCAGAATTGTTTCACTGTTTGTATGCACATCAGCAGGACTGGAATTAGTGAGGACATTGTCTGAATAAGACACTTTGTTGGAGAAAATACACGCCTACTTCCAGATAAAAAAGGGGCAAAAAATCGGACAGAGCACAAAAATCCAGTTGGGCAGCAGTGTAACCTAAAAATTAATATTAACTGGTCTAATGAAAGTTTGTAAACTATTTTTAACTAAATTGGAAGTCACTCTTAGTCTCGAATTTTGTGGAGTCAACAAGAAATTTCCCTTGTACAACTGTACATTGTGGTCAACAACGGCAGTGTCGGAAGTACATGTTCCTGTTTGTGGGCTGTCATGGTTCCTTGCTTTCTCCTCACAATTAGAAAAAAACACCTTAATCTTTTGAACATTATTTTTTGGGGGGATGAAGTTGGAATTAATTTGTAGTTATCAAAGGAGAGTTTCTCTTTCCCACGTTTAGAAGTTACTCTGCTGAGTTTGTGCTTTGCTGCACCTTGTATTGTCTGTATGTGTAATTTATACATACACATTGTAAGTACCATCATCATCATCATCATCATCATTTCCAATAAGTTTTTTCCCCTTCCATTTGATTTCTCATCTCTTTAATTCACCTGTGACAGTCAGCAGGCCGGAGATATCAAACCCCAAGTATTGCCACTCAGATCTTATCCAGCACCCCATTATTTCTTGCTCATTGCATTAGCGTTCTGTTACTTAGTTACCAAGCAGAAGTGCTGCGGAGCGGTGCCGGAGACTTAATTACAGATTGTCAAGGCAAAGAAGATTCTCTCAAATGAGGGGGAAAATTGTCCCCGATGTTAATGATGACATCACAGAGAAGAAAAAATAAAGTGTCATTTTGATCACAGACGGTGGGACTTTCCACTAAAGGATATTGTTATAAAGGAGGAATTTCTCCTGCTGGGTTCTATTGCCTGGTGACTTTCAAGAGCCAGTGCGAAGAATTCCACCAAGCGTGCTCTGCGCAGAATCAGATGCACAACTGCAGGCCTACCAGGTCTGACATCTTATCATCGTGGCCCATCATGGCCCATCATGGCCCATGAAGCACACGCTCTAAAATTGCTCGCAGACAAAATGTAAGTTTTCCTCCTGGGGGTGTAAGCTTTTATCAGCGAGGTCCTTTTTCTTTCAGTGCATCAAAAAAATTAATTATCGTGACCTTTCCTCAAAAGGTGAAGTTCCATTTCACGTGTACGTGTATTTTAGCTTTGGAAGTAACCCCAGTTGATGAATAAATGACAGAGTGAATAACATACATGTACATGTAGTTTTAACCTAGTATGTATTTTGGGAGTCAGTTACTTCATTATAAATGCATAAATTTCTAAATACACCCAGTTTTTGCCTCAAAATTATAGGCAATTTTTGTGAATTTTACCCATATGGCAACAAGGGGCGACCGGCACAGGTGGCACCCTGAACTGGAAAATGCTTTATGATACACTGTAGCTGCCAGAGCCGAACACCTTTGTGAATCAGTTTTAAACTCTGCGATTGCATTCACACCTAACTCACAACGACGAACGATTGCCTAGGTATTTTAAGCAAGGTCTTCGCCCAAGAGGGATTACTCGACTCTACGCGATCTGCTCGGGGATTTTTCGGGTGGCGCTCGAGACTATAGCAGGCAAACGTGAATTGGTTTCCAAGCGACTCTGGAGTCTGTACCCTGCCAGATTGGGGCCGGTATTGAATGTCATTTTTTTTACCCTCGCTGCAGTCATTTTGCCTGCACAGCCATGCGTCGGGTGATCAATCAAGACGTTGCCATCTGTGGGAGATCCTCATTTTTTCACTCATTGTGTCATTCCTTTTTTTTTTCTTTTTTGGTAGCAGAGAATATGTCATCGTGATGTCTTTCTGAATATTGTCTGCTGCTTTCGAGGAAGTCAGTTCAGTTTTTAAATTTGACTTGTTATAAACCTCAATATTAGAAAATTGTCTCTGCTTCTGGCCCATTCTCAAGCACAGTACATCATGTAAACTTATACATGTATGATAGATAATCCGGCATTTGGCAATGGGCTGCAAACTGCACTTACTGATTCTGTTAGATCAGAGAGGAGATCTCTACTACTCATGAATTTATCATTCTCACCTCCAGCCCTAAAAATAAATTTAATAAATCCCCCCTCAAAAGTTCTTAGCTCCCTCAATGTGCCATACACTTGATTTTTTTCCCAAGTTTTCACTCTGCAATCTTGAGCCAAAATTGTAATACATGTATTTCATTTGAAAATGCTGCCCATTTCCAGAGTTCCGCAGATTTGATCCTCACCTTCGAGTGCCAACCTGGTTTTGTGAGTTTGAAGTCGAAAGCCCATGCAGACAGGCCTTTCTGGTGCTGCGTGCACTCACTGTAATGGATACATACATGTACACCAACACTGCAAGTGAGGCTGATGCAGGCAACTGCTGAAAATATTTCATTTGGAGCCCAGCTTTCTTTCTTTTTTTTTGGCTTTTTATCTTGGTTTCGAGTTTGAAACTAGTTTTGAGCATGCAAGCCAAAATGTACATGTACATCCATGTGGCTCTGTTGTGTTAAAAATCACCATAGAGACTTCAGAGTGAAACTGTGTGCACTGTGAATTCAGAAAGCACGGCATTAGGCCTACTCAGTATTTGAAACGTGGATGTCTGATTTGCCATGAAGGAGAACCACTCACAATAAGTTGCACCGACCATTTTTAGTGTCCCTGAAAAAGGTCTGTCTCCGGCATGTGGGTCATCATCAGTAACTGCATGATGCCTTCCTGGTTACCGTACTTTAAACCTAAAAGAGCAGGGGCAGATGCCATTCCCCTCAATATATCTTTTCCTAGTTTTGTTTTATTTTTTCCCATTTTTTTTTTCATGCTCAAGCCCTAAGGATTTTTGGTTTTATCTTGCAGTAATTTTGACCCACATTTTGTGAAAAATTGCGCATTCCGTTCTCAGGTAGCATGCATTTATAGGAACTTCAAATAACCATAACATCTAAGCCCTATGTCGTATTGAATTAAAACTAATACTGATAATGAGTGTCTTCACGTGCATGCTAAGTTGCAAGTTGTCGACTTTTTGGGAATGCCCCCTCCCCCCGGCTTTGAGACAGTCCCAAAAGAAATCTGGCTCTTCTACAGTTAAAGATGGCAAAGTCTTGTGAGTGACATCAGTGCAACTACAAAAAAACAGAGGAAATATTTGAATGGTTGTGCCATCCCCTAAAGAGACAAAGAAGAGTTCCACGATCTGGTTATGAGAGTATATATGTGTTATAGCATAATCACATTACAATTGTACATCTGTACTCTATTCAACAAATACAGTAAGCTCTCCAAAAAGGCCTATACATGTGCAAAGTATGTAGGTGGGATATCCAAATTAAGCCTCTGGCTAAAGACCTTAAAAGGCATGTAGGCTTCGGGGGATAAAGAGAACTAAGCTGTACTGAAATGTCTTTAAAGCCCTTAAAAATTTCTTTTCAGTCCACCAGATCTAACATCTCTGCATCTCTTATCAGTTTCAGTGAAAAGATTTTATAATTGCATTCGTTTATTTTTTAAATGTGAATGTAAGTTAGTGCTCTCCTCATCCTTGGAGAAGTTCATATTACACTTTGCTTTTGTTTATTAAAGGCCATCGGATCGAACAGGTGAGGACCTAGACATCATCTACTCGCGCCTGAAAGACGTGAAAGCCTTTGAGAAGATCCATCCACTCCTTCTGCAAGAGATTTGTTGCTATGGTTACTATGAGGATCTCGAGAAGGGTATTACATGTGAGTATGGAGCATGTTCAAACAAAGCACTTCAGTCTCAGTTGCTTTCTTCATTTTGGATGGGGATGGGATTGGCGTAATCTGATCTTTGCCGGCATTTAATGATAGACTTTGTCCATCATCTTTCCAGTCAATGATGGAAGATACATGTACCTGCCACATTATGACATATGAAATGCCAGTTACGAATCATCGTGAATGTTGTGAATGCAATAATCGTCCTAATATTTTAGACAGATGGGAGCATTCCAATTTTAACGGACCGTCCCATATCAGACTTCTTAGCCCGACTACATAACCTGCAAGACCTTTTCCGCATGGCTACAGGTGTAACACAGACATTTAATTACTTGCTGTACTCGGGTACAGCAACCCGAGCAGACCTTTGCTTGTGTTCCTGCTAAGATCACATCCAGCCTCAGTTCTCATTATGTTGCCATAGTTACCAAAATGAGTCTGAAAAAGCAATGTTAAAGCAAAAGATGTAGTCAAATGAATTAATTTTTAAACTTTAATTTGATATACATGTGTTGTTAACATACCGTAATTTGAAAAGTGCATATTAATAATATGCATGCTGTGTTGCAAGGTTGCACTTATAAATTTGTAACCAGTGTACAATCAATGGCTTCATGAATAGGATAAGAAAATAAAGTAGGAAACAGAGAAGAAAAAAGCCATAGAAAGGAGAAAAGAAAGAGATGAAAGGGGAGGAAAACCGCCAGTTTGCTTATAAAAAACGTCTCAAATGCCCTCCTTGCACTTAAGGGTTTATCATTTCGAAGCTGATAAGTGCTTTGTCCCCCCCCAAAATGTTTCCTCTTAGAAGAAGTTCTTTGCCCCATCCCCATCAAAAAAGTCCCAGTGACACCCGTGCCCATGATTATACACTCTCAAGTTGCAAGCTGCTGCATGCCTGGAACTTCCATACATGTAAATCATCTTTCCTGGGAAAGATAAGACAAAATTAAAAAGACAGGCTTGGTTGAGCAGATGTTGCAAATCAGCCCTGTGATGAGGCCATGAAAAATGCAACAGGCCAGGGATTGCCAAAAGATTGGTTGTCCACAATCGCAGATCCTTGGGGGAGACACCCCCCACACCATTGTAGCCAATGAGCCAACATTATAACAAGAAGGATAACATGGGGCGGTTAATTAATTTGGTTAATATTCATTATCTGCTGGTGAAGCGTTGGGAGCCAATGTACCCGGTACATGTACATCCCCATGCGAATGACTAGGGATGCATGTACCAGACACTGCTAGGGCAGACTCATTTTGATTGAGAACGGACTGATCGAGTGCAGCATTATTATGAAATGTCGGGCTCGGCGTTTTAGCCAAGGTGAACGCCCTGGCTTATCATAAATACATGCAACAGAGAAACGAAAAGAAAATACATGAATATCATACCGGACTGGAAACCTGTGTTTGATACTGATACTCGTATCAGAATCTACTGCTACATTTATTTTGGTAGATGTTTACGCACCAAAACTGGCACGCTCTGTTCAAGCGTTGTGCATGTTTTGAAAAATTCTGGGTGGGAATTCATCTCATAGCTTTCATCTCCATGATTCATCTTGTGGCCTCCGTGGGGGTACATCTTAAGATACATGTAGATGCAGACGTGCAGAGGCTATATTACAAACATGACTTCATAGTATACATGCCAAAGGTAAACGGCAACATGTATCTATATGCAGAGTAAATATTGACAAAGCACACATATGTATATGTACACGCTTTAATACTCTGAAACTGTGGAGGCTGCAAAATGTGTTGTTTCTAGGTCCACTTCTTACAGAGTGTTTCTATATATACACATATGTACATAGACAAATTTTTCCAATCCTTTGTTTTGTTAAAGTACAATGTACCCTAAGTCTGCAAGCTTAATGTGCAGAAATAAAAGACACCAGACAGTGCAAACTGAAGCTTGAAAATTTGAAAAGTTGAACAGACTCGAAAAAGCGATTATATGTGGGTGAATGTTGCTGGGCATGAACTTATCATCTTGTGAATAAATTTATGTTGCGGTGGCATTTTTCATAAAATATGACTCACCCTTTTAATAAGTTACACTCTCTTCTGGTTGAATTTGAGTAACATTAATTTTGGATTTTGCCCTGCCCGACTTGTATTTTAACACTGTATTCTCAGTGTATGCCCTCAAAGGCTTGTGAAAAAAACCACAAGCGTACTCGGGTGGGACTCAAACCCACGACCTCCAGCTTACTAGTGCAGATGTATTTAACCACTCGACCACCAAGCTTGCCGGTGTCGGCTGGCTGGTTCAAATCAGATGTACCAGTGGGTACCGCAAACAACTATTTCAAAGATGGATGTGCGCCAGGGGGATGTAAATTGATTTTGGATTTTGCCCTGCCCGACGTGTATTTTTACACCGTATTCTCAGTGTATCCCCCGAAGGCTTGTGAAAAAAACCACAAGCGTACTCGGGTGGGACTCGAACCCACAACCTCCTGCTTACTAATGCAGACGACTTATAGGGCAGGCCAAAAAAATCCAAAATTAAATTACATGTAAATCTCCCTGGCACAAATCCATCTTTGAACTATTTGAGTAATCTTGTTCTGCACAAAATAACCTCTGCCTTTCAGCATGAACAGCAAATACGCTTATTGAGACTTCAGTGCAGAGTGAAAAAAGACATGAAAATTTTCCCACAATGTTGGAAGTTGCACATATACATGTACATGTAGGTCTGTACAGTAACCAATGTTGCAATGGCCATGTATTCAGTATGCGTGCCATGTTCGTAGTACGTGTGCGTGTATACATGTAGTGACGGCGGGTACAGTGTAGAATACATCACACTCCCAGTGTGCTGTACATGTACATGTATGGGCACTGCATGCAACTCGAGAGCACCTGGCACAGATCAGTGTCACATAATGGGGATGTAATGCTAAAGCGGGTAGGATAACGTGCTTGCTGTAAAGGTGTTCAGTCTCCTCCCCCCCCCCCACCAGAAGAATCCGCCCAGCCGTGGATTACCGTTTGACTCATATTGCACTGGAAATTCTCGCCAAATCTAGTCCAGCTCCATCTCTTACTTGAAGTACATGCACATGTAGATTGATTTGTTCGGTGGACATCAAGCATTGGTTGAAATAAACTGTGCACATGTATGTTTCATCAAACAAATCCCTAACACATTGTATACATTTGAAAATTGATTTCAGAAAAGTAGCATATAAAGTGTACAGTAGCAGCGATGAATTTTTCTCGGCCCCATTTTTTGTGCAATTTTGTACTCTTCTCCAGTGTATGAAAATCATGTGACGTCCCTTTTTGGGTAAATTCATTGAAACATTTTTAAATATGAAAAATTGCACATGCTAAATTTCTTGGACAACTATTGTGAACCCAAAATAAACTCAAAACATTTTTGAGAAAGAGCTGCATGCTTGCTTATTGACAGCAATGAATCACTCAAGAAGAAAAATCAAATCAAAGCAAAATCTGCAAAAAAAAATCAGCAATTATTTGGTATAGAAACCAATGCAACATTGAGATTATCTTCCTGGGATGGCATCACAGTTTTACTTATGAATATGGAAATACTCTTTTGCATAAAAAAAGCATCACAATACTGTTAAAATAGTGGAACAAAATTGAATTTATGAGTTTTATACATATGTTCGTGTGCATTTTGGAGGTTCATATTGAAAAAAGAATTATTGCAAATACAGGCACATGTACATGTATCCTTGAGAGAATTCATCAGAAAAATTACCAAATGTTTTGCACTTGCACTTCTGCAACCGTAACACTAAGTCACTGTTGTGCAAATGACTCTTACAAGGTAAGTGCACATGTACATGTATGTTAGTGCTCATGGACTACACTTATAATCAAAGATCGTATAGCGCCGAGGGCGCAAGATGGATAACTCTGCCCAAAGGGCAGTTTACGATAATGCTTAGACACGGGCTCACCAGGTGCACGTGCCTGCTGCGGCGCCTGCACCTTTGCATTAATGTGCATTGCGCAGGGGTATCGTTTGCTCAAATGGCGCCCGTGCAATTAGAACGTTTTACGTGTATTCACTGTGAAGTTCGCCATCTTGTGCCACTTCGCGGCGCTATACGATCTTTGCTTATAATAAACTAATTGGTACGCACGTCTATCAATCACAGTTTGAAGACATTCAGTACGTGGTTGCTGTTGTATCCAAAGGCTTCAAAAAGTCTTATACATGTATTCAAAGCAGCCGGGGCCCATATTCATGAAACCCTGCTAAGCCTAGTTGGCAACTAAATTAGCCCGTAACTGCCAACTATTCCCTAGTTGGATACTAAGTGTTATTCACTTACACTGCTAAGATTAATTGACTGTTAAGTTGTCCGCTAACTTTAGAGGTGGTCTAGGGTACCTCCAAGTCACTAGTTGACAACTAAATCTTTCATTTTTATGTTTGGCTCTGCCAAGCATCGGCTTTCTTCCGGTTGGTGTTTGCATTATTTATGCTTACTGTCGTTGGCATCTTTGTATTCATCATACTTTTAAGCTATGAATAAATTCTCTTCCTGAGAATAATTAGATTTTCTTTTCTTTCTGTTGCCTGCTCGTGTATCCTCCATTTTGAACATGTGTGTTTACGATGTGGATAACACAGAACAGTTTGTACATTGCATTATGTAGACACACACCACAGTTTGTCCATGCACAACTCTATTGTCTAGCCACATAAACATACCAATCCTATTGAAAGTGAAACTGACCCATATTGTAATTTGCGGTTTGGGACAGTGTCAACCGCTAAGTTGACAACTAACTAAATCTTAGTTGACAACTACCTGGAATGTCCTTAGCAGGGTTTTATGAATATGAAAATAGCAGGAAACTATGGAGCAGTCAACTAGGCATTTAGCAGCTTACTAAAGTCTAGTTGGCTGCTAGTTTAGCAGGCTGTTATGAATATGGGCCCAAAGTTTCAAATTGGTTTTAAAATTAATAGCACAGTGGAAAGCATTGTACAGACTCAGTCTGAGTCATGCAGTAGATACATGTAGATAAAGATGAATCAGATTCCCTACTGTATCAATAATATTAAGATAGGGAGGGGTCTCCCACAAAAATAATGTAAGACATAATGTCCAAGATGCCCCTTCAAGTTTGAGATTCACTGCGAACGAGGCTGTTGAACAGAGCAGAATATAGCCAAATGCAATGGCAGAGATAAATAAGCCGTTTGTGAGTTAAATTTGAATAAAATCTTGTACAATGAGTTATTTGATTGCATATAAACGTAACAATTTTAATTCCCAGACTAAAGACGCTGTTGCTATACCTCGTGATTCGGGGCAAGCTTTTGCATACATGTAGCGACCACCATCTCTAGAGTGGACTGGTTCCTTTGTGCCCTTCTTATCCATTGGGAATAGTGTATTGTTGCAAGGCGTCTCTTATGTACATGTAACTAAGCAAAAGCTTGCCCCAAATCACGAGGTATAGCAACAGTGTTTTTAGTACGGAGAATTCAAATTGCTATGTTCCCGTGAATTTAAAGAACTCAGAGTACCAGATTTTACTTAAAGGTCACTCACAAAAGGCTTATCAACAAAAACAATGAAGAAAATTCAGGAACCTTTTTATGCAAAAAGAAGCAATTACCGCCCCTATTCACAGACATTGATTACAGTACCCAACAATGAAATACCTAAGTTTTGAAAACTTTGGCTAGTTTCAGAAAATTTGAGAAACTGGAAGAATTCTTCCCATTTTTGTCATGTGACTGTGGTGGCTACCAGACCTGGAGATCTCTCGAAATAATTGGAATCTTTTGGTCTGGGAATCAGAATAGTACATGTACAGTGTACATCATGCGCTCAAGACAGATGACTAACAGGACTGTCAAGAAGCGCAATTTATCTAATTGCATATTCCATAATTCAGAATCGTGAGGACACCCAGCGGACCGGGAATGAATCTGGAAACGTCATCCTGTTAGTCAAGGCAGTGCTCAATTAAATCATTTATGCGCCGACTGCAGTCAACGAGCAAAACAAGCAGAGTAAAAGATGTTTTTCCACTGATGAGCATGTTTTGGGCCTTTTTTTGTTTTTGAAAAATAAGAAAAGACTATTTTGATTCAATTTAATTTAATTTGAATAATTTGATATGGGTGCGGTTTCTGCACAGCGTGCTATTTTCAGCAAGAAGTAGACAATTCACAATTTGATTTCATTACATGAAAATTGGTATCAGAGGAGTTGAACATTGTAATATGTGACGCTATTAAATCAAATTTTATTCTTTTGAGCAAAATGTTTCCCAAACACCCGGTTTTAAAGAGAGGTTTCACTAGGCCGTTTGTGAGTTAATTTGAATAAAATCTGGTACACTGAGTTATATCTGATTGCATGAACATAACAATTTGGATTCCCAGACTAAAACACTGTTGCTATACCTCATGATTTGGGGCAAGCTTTTGCATCTATAGTGACCACCATCTCTAGAATGGACTGGTTCCTTTGTGCCCTTCTTATCCATTGAGAATAGTGTATTGTTGCTAGGCATCTCTTATGTACATGTAACTAAGCAAAAGCTTGCCCCGAATCACGAAGTATAGCAACAGTGCTTTTAGTATGGAGAATTCAAACTGTTATGTTCACCTGAATTTAAAGAACTCAAGAGTACCAGATTTTATTCAAATTTAACTTGCAAAAGGCTTATTGCTCTTTGGCTCAAATAATGAAGGCTGTATTTTGTTTTAGCTGTATGCTTTTATCACAACTGTTTGATCCATGAGCAAACTACATGTACTATTTTATTTCTGAATCTACACTTGCTCAGGTTAAAAGTTTCCACATTGTTCTTACATTATATTCCTTCTACATGTACATAACCTTCACTCCAAAGCCAAAAGATATCATAAAAGTATCATCCAGATTGGTTGTGAACGTGTACATGTAATGAGCTTGACATTCGTGCCAAAATGTGATATGCTTGGCATCAGGTGTGACGATGACTACTTGACTGGAAAAAAAAAAACTGCCACGACTGTCACCTGTCACAGCTGCCTGCTCTGATACCGTCTGCAATTGGATCAGTTTTATGGTTAATTTGGAACCACATCCATGTATACAGTACGCCAAAGCGTCGGCCCACAAGTTAGGCTCTTTTTTTTAGTGAGTGAAAGAAACAGAATATGCCAATACTTAGGATTCCCTGATTAAGGTTTATGAATACAATGTACACGTACGCCCTTTGTCAATGATATTTACATGTACAATTGTATGAAGCACAGTTTGTTCATTTCTTCTGAGAGCATGTGGGAAAAGCACTGAATGTGATTGGTTGGAGGTAATTTTAACCATGTGCAGCACCAGGCTCAACATTTGGGCGGGATAAGAATCGAGTGGCAAAGACATGTTGAAAAGCGCAATAGGGTACATTTTATTAATGAAATATTATCTTTGAAGCAGTATCCCATTGGGTTGTTCTTTTCAGAAATGAACAATCGATTATATTGAAATCGGAGGATTTGGGACTGTCAGGGCTATCCCTCATAGTCCGAAATCTTCAGATTTCAATATGATTTTACATACGTGTACACCCTATCGGAAGAGGGTTAGGGTCATGACCTCTATGTAGCAGTGAGAGATTAATATGATTGAAACAGATTTAAAACACGCCCATGAATTTCACTGATAAATTTTGACACAGTATTTTCTGCGAGTGTCGAAAGTTTCTGAAACTTTTGGCGTGATATTTCTGTGCGTGATAAAAGTACATACATGTGCATTTACCATGCAGTACCTTAATTTTGTTGAAAGGCTGCTCTAACATGAGGTGTCAAACATTCTCAGATCATTACCCTGTGGACAAGTGAATCCGACAAGTTCAGCTGTACTTCATCTAAAAAGAGAAAACTTTCGACTTCTCAAATCACTCCGAAAAAAGCATGAAATGAAATCTGAAGTAGGGGGGAGGGTTAGGTTTCTGTTGCTGTGTTTTTCGTTTCTCGGCCGTCTCTGCACTCATCTGTTCTTACTGACAAGCTCGGACCGGTATTAAAATTGTTCTGAGAACAAGAGATTGGCTGCATCACTGAAAGAGGATTGCATTTCAGCTGAAGTGTGGTGTTGAAGTGCTTCTCAAGGAGCGCGTCGTATCAAGTTTGTGTGATGAGTCGACTTGAGACAACGGCACAGCTTTGCTTGTTTTACGGGGTGGGTTTTATTTCTGGTCAGGGCTGGTTTGATTGTGTTCATGTTTGTATAATGATGTGTGTGATTGATGTATTTGGATCAGCCGTAAGCACTCCGGAGATCGGATTTTCTCTAGCATATTTTATCTGTGTGATACATTTGTTTTCATCACCGTGTTTGTAAGTACCAGTAGCAGACATGATGTTGGGAGGTTAGGAAAGACAGACACTGGAATTTTAACAAGAAACGATAGAGTACATGTACCTTACCAGTTCTGGAATTTTCTGTAACAGCTTTTTCAAGTCATTGGCAAATCTTTTCAAAAATTCTAAAATTTCCCAAACTGTTTGTGTTGTGTGTACATGTGGCTCTCAACTACTGTAAATCAAAATGATTGAACATTCCAGCGGATAACAATATTTGTGTTTTTCAGCAAAGTTGTAATGGAAATCAAGACTGCAGTGATGATTTTACTTCTGCGTAGCAGGTTATTTAAAGGGCCGTAAGGTTCTTCACTAATTATCAGGGTATTGAAGTACGAGCACACTTCCATGCACATATAGTTCCTGACTTATTGTCATCATCTTAGTATAAACTCTATCGAATTGTTAAAACATTGCGCTGCAAGATTCTTGTGTTGGCTTCAGTCTTAGACTGAATGTACAGTACATTGCAATCCAAAGTTAACTTGTGAGTAGAAAAAACTTTTCACACTTTCACCTGCCTGGGAATTCATTTTCATTTCACACAGCACGAAAAACTTTTTTCTAAAGTGGGAAAAGATCTTCACAGATTCTCTTACAAGTGGAAAAAGATAGGAAAATATTTCATGGATTTTCTTACAAGTGGGAAATCATTTTCATGCCTTGTGAAATGACAGTGAATTCTTTTCACAATTTTTTCATCCCAATTCGCAGTGTTCATTGATTAATTTATTAATTATTTTAATTCAATTGCAAAGTACTATGCCAGTAAGTCAAGTCCCAGCATTCTCTTGAACAAATTAAGAAGAAAATTCATGATGCATGCAGCATTGTTTGTAAAATTGTGACATACAATGTACATGTATGCTGTGTCTGATTTAATTGGCTATGGCTTAGTAGCATAGTAAAGCACACACATTTATGGGAAATGGCTACAGATGTTAGCCATTGGCTTCCATAGGTGTATGCACTATTTTCAGCCATAGCAAAGTTTTTTGTTGCCTTCTGTGAAGGGGTTCGTGGTGTTTTGTACACCCAAAGGGCAGTGGCCCCGTACTCTTTCACAAAATCGGAATTGTGTGTGAGTTTTTCAATTTTTAGATATCAGGTTTCAAAATATTTTGGGCCATATCGTACCTTTTTTGCTAGAATACAGTACATTGGACCTCATCAGCAACAGTCCTGTTTGCGATGCATGTACTCATCAGTTTTAGTGAAATTTATTTTGTTGAAATCAATCGGTCTTCGCCCAGTAATTTCAGAGAATTCAAAGAACAATTTTTCAGGACATGCCTGGATGTATAGCATGTACATGTATGTGCTCAGCTAAAAGTCTGCAGAATGTATAAATACTGCAAGCTTGCACCAATACGGCATTACATTCCACACATGGAAAAAATAAATGCCTAATTCATTTTTTAATGCTGTCATGAATATAAATATCTTACTGGTGAAAGTAGACAACGACTCCATTATTATTTTTTTTTGAGAGAAACAGTTGAACACTTTGTATGGCACATGTAGAATGACTCTATCCATTTTTTTCTGAATTTCGTACCTACATGTATATATTGCCCGGAACGAAATTGACGGCAAAATGAGGGTGGTTTTATTATTGACCGCCCAGCGCGTTGCTGGGGAGAAGTTGTTTGCACAAAAAATTGAGCCTGCTTTGTGGGACCAGACACTGATGGCATCACCCAGTTTTACTTGTGGCCAGACTGAGAGCCGTAGATAGGTTTTCCAATTTATCATGTCTTGGGAGCCGTCTGTTATGCGGACATGTACTTGTAGGAGGAAATCACTGGTGGTGGCCGGCATATTTGACCCTAAAAATAAAGTGAGGCTGTCATTACCAAAAAAAAAAGAGAGGAAATTGGCAGTGTAAACCAGAACTGAATTTTTTCTGTCATAGCTGGAATTCAGCACAGTGCAGTGTACAGCACCCTAGTTTAACTCTTGAGGTTTAGAGCCTGGTGTGTGAAGGAAAAAAATTCTAGAAAAGTCGCAGTCAATCAACGCCATAATAAGCCACCCTAAACGAGAAGGTTGTGGAGAGATGCCTTCCAGTCGAGGCCAGAATCCATCCTACATTGAGAAAGAGATAATTTATAAGGGGCTGGGTTCCGAGGTGTAATGTACATGTACATGCTCATGGAGCAAATACCTTGATAGGGACAGGCCAAGTGCATGATTGGCTCGTCTCAGCCATACCTTGCATGTCATCAGCACTGACAAAAGAGTGAAAATATCTTGCAGGAAGGGAAGGATAGATGGTATAGCAACCAGAGCACGAAGAACATTTATCACACTCATCTACATAACGGTAATAAGAGTGGCAGACAACCTCTTGCACAGGTTCATTTTAATTTAATATACATGCATGATGTGCACAAGCAGTGTAGTTTTCGTTTTAATGCATTCCCTGTAAAGGCTCCTTTGTATCCCAGTTACTGTACATGTAGCCCTATTTTCAATTTTTTTTTTTTACTTTTTTGAGGGATTTTTTGGTGTCTTTTTCATGGTGGTGAAGCTGCGGCCTTTTTATGAGCAAAAGCATGGTGCTATTCTAGGAAGGACCAGAGTGACATCAGCACTCGACATTTTCTCATCTTTAGTGCCTCTTTGGCCCTTCACTACATGACAGCAGGGACAGGAGCAAAATGTTCTCAACATTTATCTTCCAATCTGGACAGGGCCCCTCTCCCATGAGCGGTGTCCTAACATAGACATCACGAGAGTAGCAGTGCCCCCAATCAGGAAAAACTTGACAAGTTGTTAAGGTTGTTTTCTTTCAGTGCACTTTTCAGTAAGATTAACTGGAAAGAGTGTCAAATAGTTCAATTAAATTGATTGAGAAGAGTAGAAATTTGAATTGCATAAAATATGTTCCCAAGTAGAATTTACGTCACGTGCCCTATAAATAATCCAGGGCATTAATGGGGAGTGTTGTCTAAATGTATGCATAAATGTACACGTATAGGCCAGTCAGATTATTCTGTGGGGAAGTAACATTTATAACAACCAATGCTGTTCAACAAAGCTTTGAGTTTGTTATATGTCTACGCATTTTATGATGCCAGGTCTGAAATAGTGATTTAACAAGTAAGAGCAACCATTAATGGAAGAATACAAAAATGCATGGGCCCTGTTCAGGAATGCCAGCATGTGCACGATGGTCTGTCCAATCAGCACAGCCATATATACAGTACACATACACACCAACTCAAGCACATGCTTTGTTCCCCCAAAACCTTGCCTTATGAAATACCGAAGTGGCTCATTACGGAGGTACATGTAAGCGTTCATAACTTAGGATTTTCACGGTCCAGGAAAATATGTACAGATTTTTGTCTTTTTTGTTTTTCTTTTCTTTATAGAAACATCAAAAAGTAAAACAGAAATGTTACATGTAGCAAGAGGTCTGAGGACAACCCGTCCATCTTTTCCCCACAGTATGGTGCAATGGAGTGTTATAAATTTTGTTCAGTTCACGGAGCTGGAGAGTTGTAATGCAATAACAGTGCAGTCCCAAGGCACAGTGTGTTGGTCAATCTTGTAATTAGATTCCTAGTCATTGCGTTGCTTGTGCTACAGTATCATGCATGTGGGAACTTGCACACCGTGCATTACGTGTTCTGGCATGGCAAATGTAAAATTGTTTCCAGGATGCATTTGTATTGAGTCATATGCAACTCATTTGTAAAGCCCACAAAAAAGCCTGTTACGCTAAGAAGAGAGCAGTGTATGTAAATGTACATGTATACATGTAGCAATATGTGCAGTGTACATGTACATGTATGCTGCCTTTTGGATAACGTACATGTACCAGTACATGTGCAAGTAGTAAACCTTTAATTCAATACAGCACAGCTTTAATTCTACAAAAATTGAAAATTTTACTCACAGAGCGTGTCCTTATGGTGAACTTTTAGTACATGCAACATGAGCGATTTCCCCAATCACACATTAAATCAAGGTTGCACAAGCTTGTTAACATGATTTGCAGGCCTACCAGTAGTCTGTCTCCTTCCATGTGGACATTGTTGTTTAATCCTATTTTCTTAACTCATTAAACCTGCCAAAATCCAGCTCTTGGTCTGGCTTGATTTGAAAGACTGGAAGATTATATAGCTGCATGCATGTAGGTGGAGCCTGTTGTAAGTAATTTACAATGCCACATGCTGTTGGGATGGTAATGTTCGCCTTGCAGTAAGGTCTCAAGCAAACACTATACACAGGCAATTTGGGTTACTTATAAGTACAGTAATGTTACTGTTCAGAGACATTTTGTGCACATGAAATCTTAGCATTCATTCATTACATTTTACTCTCCACTTGAAAAGTACAGGTACCTGTATCCATGCATTTAATGTCCACTGGAAATTCTTCCAAAAATTTTGTCGTTTTAAGTTGTTATAGTAAATTTAAAACACTTAGAATCATGATTTGTAAATGGAAGTGTATTCTAGGAATATTCAGCTCTAATTTTTTGGCTACAGCTATTTGTTGCCAAAAAGCACTGTCTGTTCATTTCTGTTTTACGTCAAAATGTGAGTGCAGGAGGAAAAACCAAATTAAGCAACAGCAATTTAGTAATTTAACAGTCAATTCACTTTTTTGGTGCCTGTGCTGAACGGCCAAAATTGTCAGTGTCTCAGATTTCATGGAATTCAAATGAATAGGATTTGATGTTGAGGTACATGTAAACGCCTAACAAAAAACAAGCAGCAAAAATCAACGGGATAACCTTTAGAAGTGTCAATGCATACAGAGCAGGTTTGCCCAGGGATGTTTTATCCTGTTAAGAGCATAACATGCATATTTCATCAATTCATTACTTTTTTCTTCCGTTCTCATCATAGTATTTCGACAAGGAGACATTGGCACCAACTGGTATGCTGTACTTTCGGGAACACTGGATGTGAACGTCAGCGACAGAGAAATTGGCAATACAAAGGTTGGCTTGAAACAATCTAAAAATTAAAAAGTTAATGTACATGTATGTGGATGGCCTGATGTTTCCATCTCGGCAGTATCTTTCTCATAAAGGCTGACACTTTTTAAACTTTTGTTTATTTCTTGTCATGCCACTCAGTAAGTAGGCTGCCACAGTTTTTCTAATGTTGGATCTGATTCAAGACACAAAGCAAAAAGTAGACCCTGCCGGGTCTACCGTCTACTTACGGGTCTACCAAAAGTTGCATACATGCATACCTGTACATGAACTTAAAACTTGCTGGAGAGGTTCTTTTTGTAATTTGTGTCATAATGATGTCAGACCACGCAGCCTTTCTTTATGTGCTTGCGGCATCAGACCTAGTCTGGCCATGTTTAGACTGAGAAGAAAATTGTAGGAGAAATTCATGCAACGGTGATTTTTCGGGGGTTGTCACTTGTCAGGAGGCAGTCACAATATGCACGTTAGGCATTGGCACGGCATTTGGCGAATCGGTCCTGAACGACTCACCGAGGCACGCCACAGTCATCACCAGCGAGTTCTGCGAGCTACTCCGTGTGGAGCAGAAGGACTTCAAGATGATTTGGGAGGTAGGAGAAAAAAAGCATTGAAACCCAAATGGCTGTGTCATTCGAAAACAAACCACACAATCGTGAACATGTTCGGTGCGTGTGAGTTGGCATACTACGGGGTACACACTGATAAGGCCGACCTCATGCACGTGTGCTTCATTTTTGGTATGCAGCGTTACAATGCAAAACTGGCTAATAGTTGAGATACGAGAAAAACTTTAGGATCTTGGCGAAGTAATTAGCTCTCTTACTGTAGCCTGATTTCAAAGAAAAAACATCAGCAGATTCTGTTCCTCAGAAGACCTGTAAATCAACAAATCTGGTTATATCTGACTCATTTTGTTGGCCCGGATGTCAACTGTATTTTTTTTCTTAACAGATTCGGGGAAACTTTGCTTCCCAGGATTTTTTGAATGCCAGGAATTTTTTACCTCAGAGGTTCAATCATTCATTTATTGCTACTTATTGTGGCCCTTTGTGCAAAAGCCCTAGTGCTAGACTCACGGATGTAGTCATATTTGCTAGAGAACTTTTGTCAGCGATTAAAACCCTGCAAATATTGTACTTTATTGTGTCATTGTTAACTATCCCTCTGCAGGATGGTTCATAGATTTTTCTTTTCTCCGCCCAATCTCAACCCCATTCGTGGTGCTGATCAGTATCCATGATTTCATGAATTGGCTTTGTTTGGTTTAACAAAAGGAGAATTCCAACTTTGGTGTTTCTATTGTAGAGACGAACATTACACATATTTTTCAGTACTGAGTAAAGGCCATTTCTAAACTATTCACAAAGGTTACTGAAGTGTTGTATGTGGTGGATGTGCTATATCATTGAATGTCAATTACTGGTACACACTTGTGTCTACCGTGGCCTTGTAAGTTTTAACTCTTTGTGTAGCTTCCGTGTTTGACCGTGGCAAAGGTGGCTTATCTTGCTAAAGAGTCACAAGTGAAGTGCCTAGGATGCCTGCATTAAATACAGCTAAACTAACAGTGCTGTGTCATGCGGCGGCGTGGCTATCGAGTAGTCGATCTACCTGTGCAAACGGAAAACTTGTGTGTCGTCTGTCAAAGTACACATTGTCCGTTGTTGTTAAACTTACCAACGATTCACCGCTTCTGATCAGATCTACCGAATCTGCAGTAAATGATATCAGCTGGTAGATTGTCGCCAGTGCTTTTGTAAAAAGCAGCTAGTTCCTCGAGATTGCAGTGATCCGGGAAAAACTATACTGTGTTTCCCTGAAGGGTGGAGTTTCTATTTGTGTTCTCGGTTTTCAATTGTTGGAAGGCACGACTTTGTTATTCAAAAATGAGGAAGAAGTCTCAAGGATATACGTACACTGTAGCTCTGTTGAGAATATGTAGGTTTCGATCACAGCTGTCATCATGAACTTTAGTATTGACTCACAAAAAAGCCATATTGGCGTAATGAACATGAAGAGGGCTTCCCTTGATAGGGGGACTGGGGTGCGGCGCAGAGCATTCAGTGTGCTCACTTCGCGCAGGAACTCCTCATACGATTTGACATTTGTAGCGGCATTCACTACAATGCCGGGAGTTTACAAAGATTTGGGTGGATCTGAGGAAGGAAGCCAGGTAGGCAGACATTTGCTTGCGTAACTGATGAGCATGGCCCATATGTTATACTGAAAAGAATTTTGAGAGTTTGAAATCTCGTTAAAAAGTTCCACAGCTCACAGCTGTCGCTGCTAACACAGGTTTTGTTTATAGAGCTGGCCAGCCATAAATAAGGAAAAACAAACTTCATAGACCGATATTGTTTGATATGTATAATATTGATTTGCAGTCTTAGAAGTCTGATAAGCATGACTACATTGTACTCTATAAAACAATACTTCACGTTTTTGACCTTGCTAGAAAGCCTGAAGTAGTATTGGACAGCTTCCCCTTTTAGTACATGTATCTTCATGAATTCAGTCAAGGGCTGTCACAAGCTACCGGTACCGGTAGTTTGAAACTGGGGGGGGGGAAGTTTCTGAAAAGTGGAGCCTGTTCTTTGTAAAACTGCCGCTATTTGTCATGAGGAGCAAACTTCGCTGAGAACTTATCCTTTAAAAAGGAAAAAAGTGTCTGGGGTGTGGTGGCGGTGTTCAGTTCAAACCCTAGCTCTCGCCTACGTTGTATAATTCTCTCATGGCTGGCTGCCAGAACAACTGCCAACTGGGGGCGGTCGCTGTGAAATTCCCCAGCCTGTAGACCTGCTACGGACTTGATCGTTGGAATTCAAGAACAGCACTTCGTCGTCTTCAAGACCAGGGAATTTTCCAAGCACTTCAGGTTCTAACTGCTAGCAAAGTGGACGTTTTTATCTTGCCAAAAATCTCATTGTGGGCTTTTTCTACCTTTGTATTTTACACTTTGCCAAGCTTTTTAACAGGTAAGTCCTTTGGACGTGACATATATGTTTTCTTTTCCAAGCCCTGGGAAGAGCGAGAGAATGTTTACCTTGTGACAAAGAGGTGCAGTGTGGCAAGAAAATATTATTTCACCGGCACCCATTGCCTTCGAGATTTGCCGCATGTGTGTGCTCAGGCATCATAAAAACAACGACAGATTGACACTTCATTAAGGCGATCAGTGGGCAGGATTCTAATGCAGCTCGCTCGCAATCCAAATAAATGCTCTTAATGCATCTCTATGGTGCACAACCTCTCATCTCGAACTGGTACGTGTTTTGGCTTGGCCGTCACCATTTGAACACCACGGGAAGAGTGCCTCTAAGAGCTTTTAACTGACCCATCTCTCATCCGGAGATTGAAACCACTCGGGAAATGTCCTTCCTTTCACTACACATTGTCTACTCTCATCGAAGGCATGATTCCTTTTCTTTATTTTTTTCTGAGACTTTGCGGTCTTTTGTCTAACCAAAGAGATTTTGGCTGCAACTGTCTCATAACAGTGCCACGAGCTGCAGAGCATTCATTCTTTACCAGGTAATAATTAACCATCGCAGATGTCTCCTTGTTGTCTCTCACTAATCTTGACATCTTTTGTGTTAATTGAGGCGTACCGAAGAGCAAGGCCAAAGTTGCGATTTCTGTGAAAAATGCCTTTTATATGCGCCTCACCCTGGTTGAAAACTCTCAGTGGGAATTTAATGCTTCGAATCATGCAATATACATGTAGCCTGACAGTGGGCTTGAGTGTTGCTAGCATTTACCAATTTTCCCTGATACACTGTACACTGTACATGTAATAGTGCCCTGGACTTCTTTCTTTTTTTTTTTTTTTTTTTAATACCTATAGATAATTTTGTTTGATCAGAGACCAGTTTATGGTGTCGTTGTTTAATAGTGGTACATGTATGTTCATCTATGTACATGCAGTACCAATGTGTAGACTGTTCATGTACATGCACATCGTGTGTTAATCCATCATACATGTGCAACCTGCCTTCCGAAAGCTGCCGTGCAAGTACACGTAAGTTCCTTACAGAACTACAGTAAAGTGTTCCAGAAATTGAATTTTGAACTTTTTCTGTCAGATTTTCTCATGTCCACAAATAAGCCCCAAATGCAGTGCACCAATGATATCATTGGTGGCTTTTCTATATATGGAGTTAACAGTGGACCAATATGTATGGTACATGTTGGAAGTGATCTTCCCAAAGATCAATTTAGATCCAGTGCAAAAGCAAGTGCAGTTTTGTGATAGCATTTGCATAGCAGCATTACAAAGAAGTTGGACGTTTCTTCGCATACAAGTGTTACATTGACGTTGAATTCTTTTCCTGGTTGCATTGTTTTTTTTCATATGGTTCATAACTTCTGGTTCCGTGGTTCCATAGAAATGGCGATCAGTGCATTAACTCTGTGCAGAGCATGTGCAGTGGGCGTGATTTAAACTGAAGTGATGTCACACGAACCAAATAGTTAAATGTTTGCCATTGTAATTAAAATGGAAAGTAGGCAAGCTTGATGTGTACAGAATTCACTAGCTGTGCCCTTGCAGCATCGCGACTCTCTGCAGATGAATTGAGCACCAGGGAGACCTCCCCATTGCATAATGGCAAGCCTGTCCAAGGCACGTGTCTCGTTAGCTGCACACAGTGGCACAATTACTGCACCCGTGTCTGGTTACACTGCGTTGTCATTGATTTACCCCCACCATGCCACCTGTCCGTCGAAGTCCCCAAGTCGATCTGCGCCAATATTTGTCGGCGGTCACCTTTTCTTCAATTTCCTGATGGTTCTCTCCTTCCTTGAAGTGCCTGGAAACATTTGACACATTACCAAGTCACCGACAATGCCCAGTATCTGGGGGTACACGTTATATGCTTGTAGGTTAATTGAAATGGGACCGTTTTTAGGTTTTTCTGTACATGTAAATAGACATGATTGTCTTTCGTCCTTCGCATGCGGGCAATGCCTATTCAGTGAACAAAGCTCTTCTGCTTACATTTATCAGGTTGTTCATCACCTTATCCCCGTGTCTATTCCAGGATATCGCACCTTGCTACTCTTCCACCATTGCCTTTGACTGTTCCAACCTCCCTTTTCTGGACTGCCATTCCATAAAAGTCTTTCTGGCCATCTATAATCATGACAGAGTGTGCCGCAGGCTGCATGTCCAGCCCACCTCCATTGCGCTGGTTATACCATCTTCATAAATGCCACAGTGCAAATGTGTACATATTGTACTTTTCTCAAGGGCAATTTCTCTGCGGCAAAGCCATTTTCGGGGGGTCAGCTTCTAGGACAAGTTTGAATGCAACCTGCAGTGATTATCAGTAGTTTGCTTGAAGACCCGATAGTTTCACAGATTAAGCTTGCGCTGTAACAAACCTTCCAACAACATGAACGTGTGAACTGATATATCACCTGAAGTAATTTGTGTTTCGAATAAATTTGAAAGCAGTTTTACCAACAGTATGTCTATTATGCATATAAAAATAGCATGCTGATATCAATAGAATGCATGCTAATGTAGAACTCAGAAGTAAATTTTTATCCAGATGCGAAGAAAATAGCTTCCCGTTGTTAAAATTCCTTGTTTTGTGCCAGTCCCAATATGGGCATAGATTTTCCAAATAATTTGAGATTTATGGTTGACAAATAAAGCTTTTAGCCTGTATTTTTTGTGTAACCTGATACCCTGCTCGTGAGCATTATGCCCATGTGTCCATTAATGTAAGTTGGCAACAGTGTGCAGCGTGATCTTTCAGTTAAGTGCGTGCACACAGTATGGGTCAACGTGTTAGCGAGCGATTGCGCACATTCTGATTTACGTTCAAATTTTTATAAATGGGGCTGCTCACAAAGCAGGCACGTCATGTCCCCATCCCTTTTTTGTAAGGGGTTGTATTTTTTCTTTCCCTGCCTTCTGGGCTTAGAACTTCAACACTGGCATGCTCGGCAAACAAAGAGTTTAAGCCTCTGATTAATCTGCGCTGGGCTGCTGTTGACAGAGGGGACACTGGGGCTTGATTAATGGGAAGGGGGCAAGGCGAGAAGGGCAAAAACGGCATTGATTTTGTGAGCGTTTTGCTTTGTTTGCATTTGCTGTCACTGTTAGAAGATTCATGGTTATTGGAGTCAGTCTCATATGGTTGAATATTTGGCCTGTTTGCCTGAACCAGTTCCCAAAAGAACTGTCCATATCCACAGGGCTTCAAGTTTCATTTGGGGGGTCTATTACCCAAAGCTAACTTTGCGAATTCTGAATTAACATTGTCCTAGAAATGACTGATATCAAGCTGTTCTTGAACATCTAACTCATTGTTTGGGTTACTGCTTTTCAGGTGCTGTTTTATAGTGAGTCACATGAGTGTTGGTCTGATAAACTTGGGAGGTACATATTATTCGACAACGTAAGATTTCAGTTAAATCCAATGAGCCTGTCTTGCCAAACAGATGCCTGGACACCATCCCGCAATCTAAAAATAATCCATTCAGTTTTGGCTCCATTAAAACAAACAAATACTGGTAAATTTATAGGCCTATCCTTTCTGAACCTACACCCTGAGCTCATGCAAAATGCATGTGTCTGGATCCATGATGAAAGCAGGTTCAATGGCACTTGACCTGATGTGACCCAATTAGCAGGTTTAATCTGTGTTCAAAAGAGATAAGTGTAATACCTTAGCCAAGTAAATACATGTAGCTCTCTGCAGGGAGTCCAGTACCCCTAAGTGTCTATCTGTATACCATCCATAAACAGGGCTTAGAGGGTATGAAACCAATGATGACAGCCCTATTGAATAGTAGTCACTGTTAAATTCTAATGAATGAGAAGGTTATGACTGTAATATAGGATTTAATGATGAGGAAACTCAAAGTGATAGACAGACAGAATAGAGTGTCTTGGAGGTTAAAATTGTGCGATTGTGCCATTTACAAGTAATGATGTATCTGAAATATTCAGACTAATTTCTGCGTCATAATAAAGTACTTGTGTGTGCAAATGATTCTCTTCTCGGAACCATTTTGATCTAGAAGAATATGTACCTCACTATGGAGGGACCGATAGCAAGCTTTTTTGTTGCAAGGAAGATTTTTCAATTTTTCTTCTGTGTTGCATCTGAGAGTTGTTCCAAATGAATAGTGACGGTTTTAAAAAAAAAAGGACTTGTATTTTTCAACACTCACATGGATTGACTGTTGGCCTATTTATTTATAGCAGATTACGTTGAAATTATGAGGGTTATTTTGAAAACACTGATTCATTTTTTTTTGAAAAATTAAAGGTAAAATTTAAGTGTTGGATGTGATGTAAGACAACACTGAGGTATATTAGGAAATGAAACATATTTTGCAACTTGTAAATAAAAGTACTTCTGTTTCCTTTTGCCTTGCAAACAAAGCCTTTATTGTCCAGCTTTTAAAATGAATTGTGGAAAATCTGCGTCTGGCTGTCTGCTGTTAAACATTGTAACAAAAGGATATTAAAATATTTAGGTTGCAAAACTTTTTGGCACTCGGACATTTACGTGAAATTTTGAAGTAACACCTTCCATTTTTCCATATAGGCAAGTATTTCAATGCAAGTTATTGAGAAGAAAATTGCATGTTTGCTTCTGTCTCTTTGCATTTATTGCTGTTCCTATTCCAAGTCTCCTAAAAATTTGACAGGACACGACTTGTGACACTCTGGCAGTGTCTGCGTCGCAAACGGCTGTCTGTGTAAAGTGCAGTCACACAGTAGGCCCCATGCAGTCTTGTATTCATTAATGCTAATTAGCGCAGGCGTAACCAATCAAAGGTTCAATTGGCGTTTGCACAACAGGGATACAAGATGATCAATTTAAATCCATTAGAGTTGGGTATTCAATTTTCCCTTCCCTACACACGCTCCACAAGCTAATTACGTCTGCATCAAATTACAGGCTGCTTTGCTCCAGGATGTTAATGATGAATGATTATGATTACTATCAACACTTGTAATGAGTTTTATTGCTACGGCCTTTGTACTGGTATCAAAGCACGAGCACAAAATGTAAGCAGTGTCTTAATGGATCACAAAACGAGAGAGACAGTGATGGAAATCAGAGACATTGCCAGAAAGAGAACCTGTACATATAGGTGTGATGTTATTTTATCCATTATTGGAAAAGATTGCTTCTACCGCAAATTTATATTTGATACGGTCTTTTTCGACAGAGTGTTATTTTTTTTAGAAATGTATGGGTCTTTCTATAAATTTTGTGTTCATTTTTGTGTGCAAATTTAGAACACAATTTCTTTAATTTCCAAGAGTGATAAAGTTGTATAATGCAAATTGCCTGCCAAACAAATAAACACTTTTTGAAGTCAATTTCAGTGTTATTTTCCCATCAAATTCTACAAGTAAGTTTTCTGAGATGGCACACATTTTGGACCCACAGTGTATGTACATGTTAGAATGCTCCACACAAACTACATGTAGGCCAAACAAACCTGGGTTTTGGGGTGTTTTTTTTTTTATAAGAGTGCCTCTTTAAAAAAAATTCCGCTGTTTTTTGTGGATGTACCTGTCACTCGAATCTATTTGAACAACAAGATTAGGGCCAATGGAGTTTAATCCAGCAATACTCGGTTCAGATAAAGTCCGGGGGATGGTAATCTTACTTCAGGGTACAGAATTTAACCTGTCAGGTGGGAAGCGATAACTCAGGATGAAGAATTCACAGCGACAAACAAGGGAATGTTATCCTCGGACATAGTGAGAGAGAGGAACTGAAACTTAGTGTAAACTGAGCTGAATTAGGGGATCTATGTGTATATTTAGTTGTCTGAGATGGATAAAGCCATCCAAATCTGTGCCACCTTCTGTGTGGGTGGGGGATTTTGTGTCTTTCATCCCTGTGTGGTTTCTTTCAGACTTGTTTGTCACAGTTGCCAGAAAAGTACTTTGTTGTCAGACTGCTTGAAGAACCAGTTCTGCGCGGAAGAAACTCTCTATAGTCTATGCAACTACATTGTGAAGCCCATCGCTGCCAGTTCACAGACTGTGTACATATCTGTTCTAATTTTGGCATGAGATAGCTATAGGGTCTTGCAAGTTCACCAACATGGTATTGACTTTGTTTACAGGTTCAACCCCCCTTCCCCACCAAGTTTAAACCTAAGAAGAAGAGACATTTTAGTGGGAAACTGTTTCAAATGGACACACTACATGCATGTAGCTGTGACGTGTGAGGGAAATAGAGTTTGTATATGTACTCTTGTGTGCTCTGCACCTACATATACATGTATGTGCTGTCATGGACTTGCAGGTTCAAGCAACGTCTTGCCCCACAGCTAGAAAGCCAGTGGTGAGCTTTCCATTGGTAAGATTATGACCTCCTTGCCATTTCTTGATGACGATTAAGAGATGGAAGTCAGTTTTATTTCAGTTTAGACACTGTCCAAAGTACTTGGCTGCGGCTTGAAATTTCACATGAGTCTATGATCGTGGCTGCAGCCACTTTCCCATTGGATCAAGCATAACTTCCAGCCCCAACAAAGTGATTTGTACACAGTCCCACTTGCAATCTAAACCTACCTTCTCTTACACCTTCTCTTGGGATTTGAATACCCCTTGCAAGAACTTGGCGAGAATTGATTTCATGTCATTCTGTCTTCTCATCTCCCGCACTACGATGGAGGTGCGTGTCCATGTACACGTGCACGTATGCTGGGTGTTTGCCTTCTGTGTTTGCCAAATAACACCTGTCTTACATCTAGACCCCAGGGAAATCAGAAAAGGGTTTGGCAGTGGCCTGCATTAAATACAAAAATCCTCATCAAATTGAAACCTACCAAAACAGTGCACTCAACCTGGAATTTCCAATTTCAGTTTTGTATTCTCAGATTTTATTTTAGTACAGGGGTGTAACTGGGGTGTAATCAAGTGTAGAAGAAATAATTCCCTCGGTAAAAGCAACTATGTCCATGGGTGACAAAAAAGCCCACCTTTTGAGGGAAACCATGGAAACTGCTGAAAGAAAACGTTATTTTCCCCAAGTTGAGATTTGTCTTCGAGGCGCATTAATTGTCTTAGTGATGCAGCCAACATAAATTCTGCATGAGTTGTCAAAAGATGGTGGAATACAGACTTGTGTCAAAGCTCTTGGAAACCTGTTTTTCTGTCTGAAGCATGCTGAATGTGATATATTAAGCTTAAGAACATCTCTTAAGAAGATGATGGACATGTGATATTGCCTGGTGGAATTCTGTACCCTATGGGTCTTGTATTAAGTTGCATCCAAGCTTTATCATCGGCAGACAGTGAATAATTCTCTCTGATTAAAGACCTGTCATTTGAGAGCTCACACTCCACTTGTTTCTGGGCAAGTTTAATGCAGACTAAAAGATTCATGTGTATTTGGAAATGAGATCCTCTTTCACCTGACATACCTTGGTTTATCAGGTATTAGATATATAGGGAATGGGTTTGTGTCTCGACATGTTTTCAAGAATGTGCTAAAATGATGATGTCTTTTTTAGATCTGGTTGGCCTGTACGCAGCAGTAGAAACCTCCATCATTCATCACACAAGGATATTAGCACCTCTATGTCATGAAATGAACGTTAGTTTGCACAGGTTGTTGTTATGGTGCAGTGTTTCTGCTTTGTGGTACACAACTCCTTAAAATTGGTCCCAGTGCGGTGTGCTGGTCTCCCCCAGGGCCAAGTTCTAAATTGAGAGGATGTGAGAAGTGCGTAGGCAAGAAGTAGAAGGAAAACCCTTTGAGAACAATTAAGGATGTGCATGCTTACGAGAAGGCTGAAATGCAGGACTTCCGCACGTTGTTCAAGAGAGGAATCAAACCAGGATCAACAGAGTGAAACAATGGCAACGTCCGGATCACTTGGCTAAGGCCAGACACAGCCTGTACACGTAAGGGAGCTATGTAGCGGCTTCATACATTTCCCACAGAGACATGTATTACATTTATATCTAACCGTAGCCAAGTAATTTGAACATAGGCTATGTCTTTTTTTCAATCCGACTCCCTGTTACTGGGCCCAGACACGTTTACCTCAAAAGGAGGAGGCATTGAATTGACTGCTATGCACTGAGTTATTCCCCTTCAACTGGATCATACAGTCAGAGGCTGCATCCGAATCTGTTGTCTAGAGCTACATGTAGGTCTAGGTCTTCCCTCCATTGGAAATGTGTGGAGACGCGTAGACAGCAAACCAAGCCGTAGCTCTGGAAGCCCGTTTCGGACACGGCCAGAAGTTCTTACTACAGTGAGTAAGGCTCCGGCAATTACCTGTAGGCCCCTAGTGTCTTTGCATATTCATCATATGTGATTTGTGTGCCTTTTTTTATGGATTTCAGAATGCTGGCCCCAAAACTGTGGATTTTTAGTTGCAAAATTATTCCTGTCTTGGTATTTTGCGGCGCTAAATACAGTGCCAAAAAACAAAAGAGTCCCATACTACAGTACATGTAGTGCAATGTAATCAAGCGTTTACAAGAGAACTCTTCCCTCATTTGGTTTTAAAGTACATGTGAAAGTCCCAGCACTTTCCTTTTGCTATTGTTATAGCACCCTCTGCTGGATAATATTTTTTGGATAATGTTTCTTCATTCCGCAATCTCAGCTTGCCTCATTCATCTTGGCAAGACACTTTCCTCAACATTGCTCGCTGGCACCTGACTGGGCATCCATCAGTGTTAATCTGAGCTCACATGTTATACTGGAGCATTCCATCGCTTGGATGCTTAATTTTTAATGCTGAATTTGCCCTAACCATTCACCCGTGCCATTACAAACCTCCTAGTCAAGCATGAACAGTTCTGTTTACTTAAGCAATAGTGAAATGTTATGTACACTCCGTAGAACTTTAGCAGAAAAGAAACTATCATATCCTTGCAGATCACTACACAGTTTCTTACGGAAACCAAAGCACAAGTTGTCAATCAGAAATTACATCCAAAGAATACTTTCCCTTTGCAGGGAATCACAGAAAGATGAGATGTTTTTACATCTGGCTTCAAGTTTCAAGTAATCTCAGTGCCTCAGGTATCAGACTGTTGGAAATGAGACCCTTTTTGAGTAAAATCCCAACGAAGGACACTCTCAGCGGCAATGTCAACAATAGACTGAAATGTCACACTGCCTTCAGCTTTCATAATGACTGGGGGTTCTGTTCCTTGTTTTTTTTCAACGAGCTGAGACTACATGTAGCTACTGGTCGCTAATCCCACCCGTTTTACATCTTATACTGCTTCACATTTTAGATAAAAAAAAAGTGGACAGTTGTGAGGGCGTACCAGTTTTTATGACATCCTCGTAATGCCCTGTAGCAAGCATGTTAAGTGCCATCAACTACTATAGTCATAAAGTTTATTTTTGACCGTTTATTTTGGCATTCTTATTTAGGTTCGTTAAGTTCTTCCAGTCCAGAATTTTTCAAGTTTAGTTTAGATAACATTGGCACCATGTGTATTTTAAGTTTTCCTGTCAGCCTGTATACCTAAAATTTCTGGGAAAACGTCGATAGGGGTGTGAGAATTCAGGTTTTTAGCTTATGTCAGCTTTTTTAAATTTAAAACTTGACCCTGATTTTTAGCTTTTTTGTACAACTGGTCTGTACAAAAGTATTGGAATTTTTAACATTTCAGCTTTCTGGTAGCTGTGTTCAGCTTTGATTTTAACTGGCTACTCATACCACTGTGTTGAACCCATCATTTGCATTGTTTCCAAGGTAAACAGGTTGAATTAAACTAAATATGCTTGTATGGCCGTAGTCTTTGTTTAAGATACATTTTCAGCAAGGTAAACATTTTAAGGCCCCATATTCACATTTCAGTGGTGTTACCAACTTTGAGAGAAATTCCGCTAAGGAGCAAACTGAATTTCAGCATTTATTTCAGGCAGTTGGGGTTGTTTAAGTAGTTTGCTGCTCTGCTTATCCGGTTAAAAAAATCTAAGATAAAAAAAACCTTTTTTTTTTTTTAATTTACAGAGGAATCGGCAGTTGATGGAAGGAATCCTTGCTCCAAATCCACTCTCTGTGCCTTCCATTGTCAGCACAGCAGCGGCCAGTCAGCCGAATCGTACGTTGAAACTTCTAAAACACTTTAAGAGCCTGAAGTTTCAGTATTGGAGAAGAATTCAGTGGATATGGCTAGCCTTGTAACATTTATGATTTGTGTATTTCAGCCAGGAGCAATCAAAGGCAGGGGCCGAGCCCTCGGCTCTTCACATTTTCAACTGGGATACTTCCTCCGCGCACACACACGCACAAACATTTACTTTTGGCAGGTCCTATATATAATGGGGTGGGGCTTAATGGATCGGTCTATGAATGACCAATGCCAGATGGTCTCATATCTTGCCCCCCCCTTCCTACATTGAAAATATCGGGTGCAGCAAGTAATAAGGTAAAGGTCGATGGGGAGCTACGGTCAAAACTTCCAGTCACAATCTCAGATTCACAGATTTGTGGTTGAGTCCGTCGCATGACCAACAGTGCATACATGTACATGTGACTGCTCATGAACAATAGCATAGAAATACCAGCGTCACAGCTCGTTTCAACAAGTTTACCAGCAACTTCTCCTTTGACTTGATTACAGCATTGCGTATTTACAAAACATGTTTATTTTAAAGTTCCACGTGTGACATTTAGAACTTTTTCCATAAACTTGTACCTTTAAACTCATTACTGGCTGGCACTCAAACAAACCAGCTCTCCACAAGCTTGGGAATAAATGTTTGATTATTGTGATTTTGCAGAGAGCATTACCAATCGAGGTATCGGCAGTCACCACCAGTTGTACTCCCGATCAGGAAGCATGTCTGGTCCGGTGAGTCCATTTTGAGAACTCTGGCACACAGGTACACCCATAAGACAGCTTTACTTGAAACTCAGTGTACTGTATGTGATCAGGTCACAAAGAAAACAAAATATCCGGAGAGTGTTTCACTGCTGTGATTGTTGGAGATTTCTGTAGGTTTTGGGGCTTAAATTTCAAATTGGATTCCTGGGACACAAACAGTACTATAACCCAAGAGACCTTATACATGTACCTCTAGATGCCAGTAATCCATGTGAAAATAACTGTCTGACAGACCTCCTGTATGGAAAGAGACTTGTTGCCAGATCTCGGAGCTATCATTGTTCCCTAATCTGGGTCAGCTCCCAGCGTGTAACCTCCCGAGATTGACATATCCTGCCATTCGCCCTGTTCCGGACAAAGCAGGCAGACAGGTCTGCTATCTGGTTTTAAATTCTCATTTCTTCACAATTCACTCAAATCTCATCTATAAAGCTCTCCCAAAGTCAAAATTGAAGACAGATGATTCCCTTAGGATGCCCGGATTGAATCTGTCTAATTTGCGCCAGTTTGAACAGTCACTGAACTGTTCAAAATTGTAAATTGGATAACAGAACACTTCTTTTTTGGGTGTTTCACATCCCATTGTCAGGGGAAACTGTCATCGATGTGATGATAAATTTATCCTTGGCAGTCTATTGTAGTGGGTATGGCAGTCTCCCAGTTCATTACCAAACAACTTTTTTTCCCGAAAAATGGCATTAAATGTCATGGAAATTGTTATGTACAGGTATTAGTCCTGGAAAGTCGGGGAAAAGTCATGGAATTTGGTATTCAGATTTCTGGTGGAACCTTGACAAGCCAAAACTGTTGTCTTCTGGGTCTGTTGATTGTCGGGCAACACTTGTGCGGCCACATGTAATTTTCACACTGCAATGATACAAGACGTTGAATGATGTGACATTGGTCACAGAGGTGGTGCCGTTTAGGTGTCTTATTGCTGCCAGGCATGGACAAGAGAGGGTGTTTTACGTGTGCATGTACTATCAAGCATGAGGTCCACACAATGCAAGCTCCTTCTGGGTTATACACACTTATGGTGGGGAGTTTCATACCTGTGACATGTATATATCCGTGTACATAAGCACAGTGCATTTTCTTCTGAAGGTGTGATGAGTCGTATGTTAGATCGTTTTGCACAGAAGGGGACTGTGAAATTGAACAAAACTGATATGTGTTGTTTCATTTTGACTAAAACATGTACATGCACCATAAGGTTAACTTGAAGCAAACTGCAGTTTGAAAATACTTTGGCCGTGCCCATCCATTTACTTCACGTATTCCCGTTCATGTCACTGCCCTGTTTCACACCATGCCCAACAAAATGTTAGACCTGCAATATACCTGTACTTTCCAATACTGATTTTTTTCCTAATTTTTTTCCATCTTGTCAAATCTTGTGTCCCCCTTTTTACTCTCAACTGTCAGGCCTTTCAATCTGTTCTCATCCCTCCTAATTCCGTTCGACAAACTAGAAAAAAAGAAGTAGGTACATGTATGCACGCCTTGTGACTGTATCTCACGCTAAATTCCCCAGCCTCCCCCCTCCCACTGTCAGGAAAAACCTGACACGAGCACTCCGTGTCACGTACGTAACCGGGGGGCTCAGATTCGACGCGGATTCATTTGGTCACAGCATCGCGAGCAAAGCAGGCATCAGAGTGAGCTTCTGTCTCCAGGTAAATGTCACTCTCGCTGCAATAAACCCATTTCAAAGTAGTTTTAAAGGCGCCTCTAGGGTTCTTTCTGAACCTTTTCTCTCTCCATTTTTTTCAATCCACCCTAGTATGCCGTGTGTGCATTTTGTGATTTCTAACTTTAATCCTTAAATTAGTTACTGTGATTTAGATAAACACCAAGTGCAAACACGTAGATATCTTTTTTCAATGTTTTCTTAATAACTGCGTGTTGATTTTTCATTTTCATTAAATGCAATTTATATTAAAACAAATGATAATAAAAAAAGTGAATAGACTAAATTTAACCGTGAGTATGTTTTCAATAATGTTTTTACAAGTACGTGTATCATAACTACACATGATCTTGCATGTAATTTTGCCGAAACGCTACCACCCAAACTATGCACCACAGATCTTGACTGTCAAAGTGCTTTATATGTCAGAAATAGAAGCATCATGTTTACCAATGAGGACAATTGTTTTTGTGGTTGGCTGGAATTCCCAGTGACTTCAGGAGAGACAGTGTTGTGGCAGGAACAGCCCAAATTATTTTTTTCCCCAGACCCTGAGATCACTTCTCTTGAATTGTGTACAAAGATTCTGACACCTCCGGCTAAAAGGAGAAATAGGAGTATCATAAAAGCAAAATTTTAGTCTGGCTCGGTCGCTCCTTGGTCCTTCCCATTTCTTTTATTCTTTTGAGACACAACGAAACAGGAACCGCTTGCGGGTGTACATCAGCGCAGTTCCAGATTGCCCAGCTGCTGTTGTGCAGCCGAGCTCGTTCTGTGATTTCCCAGAAGGCCTTTGTGCCAGTTTTTGCTTAGTAAATTGCATGGGGGTAACCCAAGCCATGTGGGTTTTTTTTTTTTTTTTTGCTTGGCTTATCATTTTTGTCGCTGGCAAGGGCATTGTGCATCTGTGCCTCACTGGCTGTGTACTCTGTCGATAATATTGTGGAGTATTCTGTGTTTAAAGGTAAGGTATGTCTCTGGCATGGAAGAGGAAATTATGTGGCCTTGTGGTTCGGGTTTGTAGCTTCTGATGATAGGGTCGGGGGTTCGAATCCAACTGGCAGCAGTATGTTGTGATATCGGCAAGTCACTTCACCCCTTCATGCTTCTTTCCACCCAGGAGTAAATGGGTACCTGTGACCGCAGATTATTACGTTGAGTCGTTTGCACCTCATATGGCAGCATTGGGTTAGTACACTCCCCAGGAAGCTGAGATAGTTTTGGGAATGTTCAGATGTTGTGAGCCCAATTGCTTTTTTTGCACTACATAAATACAATTATTATTATTAAAGTTAGAACCTGTTCAATTACATGTACATGTAAAAGGGGAGCCAGTCTCATTTTGGGGGGGCTTGAAAGGATTCCCATAAATACTGCAGCAGAACTTGCATCAAAAGGTACAGTTTTGCAAAGCGCCGACCATCAGTGGCTTAACGGCAAAGTTACACCTGTAATTTGACTTGGCAGAAAATGAGCAGACTCAAAAAACATTTTGTGAGGGAGGATACCAAGCGAGCGGGAGGTTGATTTGAGCCCCCGAACCTAGGTGGATTTTTTCCTGGGATATACATGTACATGTAGTTTCTAAAAGAGAGCCTGGTCTCCAAGGTTATAGTCCCCATTGTCCACCACCAGGACCACCGGTACCTCCACTGGTCGATTCACCCCCGTCCCCATCAATGCTCTGATAAACACTCTTGCCACTACTGGTACCTTCTCTCAGCTGTTATAGTTGCCACACCACACACCCAGTTACAGCTGCCTTCATCGCTTACCAGTACCCCATATGTACCCACCAAGTATGCCCATAGCCACCAATGTTTTATAATCAAGTCCTGTCCCATCTGTACCCCAAACTAATCCCATCTCATCACTGCCCAATATCTGTGCCCACTGCCACCCTTCCCATCTGTACATACATGTATCACCACTCGTGTTAATACCCGGCTGTATTTATCCCACCTTCACCCAGAACCAATTCCAAACATTGTTTCCTTCTGAAATTTGTCCATTTTCAGCACCATCGGTAATATTTACTTCTCTTTCATCTATGTGCATGTGTATTGGTCGACAATAGACGTACCAAGAGGTGTTCAAAGAAGCTATAAGCTGTGAGTTGTGAGAGTTACACCATTACATGTACACGTACATGTACTTACCCCTGTACCAATGGTACTAGTCAGAAGGATGTACATGTATGCACATGTACATTACCCCTGTACTAGTATCAATTGTAATTTATTCATTGAACCAGAAATAGTTTCCAATCTAAAATTTCTCCCTGGAGGTTTTTTTTTTTTACGTCCACTTCTCAAATTAAAGGTGAACCTTCCTGAATCATGCATAATGCAGTATTTCAGGCAGTCAACGTACTCGTACATGTACATTATCGCGGCAAAAGGCAATTAGCTAAAACGCCCCAATGTAGTTTGCTTTTTTGGCGGAAAAACTCAGGGGATATCGTGTTTGTTTTACACTCGTTGGGTGAGAGCCAATTAATGCAGGTTTGGGGAAAATGACTGCAGTCAGATAGTAATAAAGTGCACTTTTTATATGAGTTCATTCAGTTGCCAAGACTTATTGTCCGGAAGAGCAGGGCCAGAAAGTGACGATCTGTAAACAGCTACAGGCAAAACAAAAATACATGTAATAAGGAAAAAGTTTGTACTGCTTGAAGCAAATCACAGAGAAGCCACCAAAGACAAAATTAAGATTTAGAGGCCTGTACAACAAAGTGGAGGTCACATAGGGTGCCTTTTAGATCAAAACAGTTTCGAATCACATGACCCAAATAACCACTGACACTTTCTAAACGTCAAGCACATCACAAGCTTATGGCTTCATTAATCAAGGCACGGGAACTGATTGATGAGTGCCGAAGATTGAACGCCGAGCAAAGGTGTTTGCAGACACTGAATGCTGCAACGCGCAGGCTTTTGAAGAAGCCATGTGTGACGTTTTCCAGTTGAGTACTTGCAGAAAGCGCAGCCTTCTAAGTACACGCAATGTGTAATGCTTTTAAAGGGAAAGTGCTTTGCCCATACAAATACAGGTCGTATATCCAGTGTTGTTTTTTTCAAATGATAGTAGAAAAGGAATTTTACCCAGCATTTCCACTGGAAAGTGGAAATTTGGTGATGCTGTTAGTGACCTTATTATCACGGGTAACTCTTAGATGGAAAGAGGTTTTTGGAAAAACAAGACAGTCGAATCATAAATATATCCTGCTTGTTACCATTACATGTACATGTAATTCCACTTCCATATTTTCGGCAAAATTTCTCATTGTGAGGTCGCTAACAGCATGACCGAGTTTCACGTAGAGTTGCCCTGTGTCGGTAGAAGTGCACAATATGTAAGTTATTATAGAATACATACAGATGCACAGCCTAAAGCTGGGTGAATAGAAGTTCTAACATGAGCGTTTCACTATAGTGCACCTCCAGGAGTTGGCAACACGTTGACCAATCACGATGCGCGAAATCTGTCGACCCTTTCCAAACGCGCATTGGGTGGACAGATTTCGCCCACTGTGATTGGTCAACGCATTGCAAACTCTTGGAGGCTGCACTATTGTCACGTCCAAATCCTTTCATTTTCATTGTTTTCATTCCTGATAATACAAGGTCCCTGTTATAACAGGTAATTTGCAACGTCCAAAGGACCTTTTATTAACGAGGTTCGACTGTACAGTCAAAAAGTGCCAGTAAGAGTGGGTAGGTATGCATCGCATTAAGGGGATGTGTTCTTGCCTGAAGGGGATGTGTTCTTGCGTTAAGGGGACAAGTTCTTTTGTTTGGTAAATTTGGACCGAGTTGTGGGGATATTTTCTTTGTCCTCATAATGTTTTTGGTCGTCTAAACTAGGTGAAATATCGAGTGTATCCATCCCACAACTACGGTGCAGGAATGAGTGAACAGCGGTACATGTGCATGGGTAGGACATTGTTACTCTTGTAGACCCGCATTGTTGCAAACCAGGTACAAAATTCATAATATCTTATGCATTAATATTCTGTAATTCTGTTCCCCACCCCCCCTTTAGGATTCGTCAAAACGAACACATGAGGGTGCGGCACCTATTCATCCAGCCCTTCCCATTGTTAAGGTAAGCAAACTTTTGGGATGACATACATGTACGTTGGTAATCCTCCCATGCAGGCCCCCTTTGCAAGCTCCTCCCCTTCCCATGTGAAGCTGCTGATGACAGACTCTCTGTGCATATAGTCACCGATATGATGTGGCTTTAGTTCTCAACTGTCTGTGCTGTGTCAACGAGAACACACAAAGCCAAAGGATCGCTCTCTGAGGTGCTCGTTAAGCTTAATATATGTAATCATGTAAGTGAAAATGGTTAGTTTTCAGTGAAAACAGCTATGCTGCCTCCATCATATTATTAAGGCCAGAGAAAAATGGAAGGGGATCAGTGCACGTTGGTTTCCTTATTTGAGGGTTTGGCAGCAATCAAACGACAGCAATATACTCTACTATTCCTAAAGGGCCAACCCACCTTTCAGTCGTGAAATTTATCAAAGCTGGAGATAAGCAGCAGTTTGAGATCCCTTCCTTCCCCCTCCTGCATGCCCCCCCTCGTCTTTCTTCTCACGATCAATATAGTACAGCGTCATCGCATGCTTTGGGGAAACAGCTCCCGATCTATCTTTAGACTAATTCCATTTAGATCCAGCAGGAGAATACTGGTTACTCCTACAAAGTAAACACCTTCTGCTTGCCGAGGGGTTGAATTTCGTCTTCTGTTTCCTGGGATTTTTCCTTCCTTTGTTTCTCGTTGTCTTTCGGGGGCATTTTTTGTGGGGAGGGGTTAGTCATGGGTGTTAATTTTTCATTATGCTTTCATACCGATATTTGTAGTTTTCTGGTGTTTTGTCTCTGTGTCCCTTTTCCTTTTTCCAATACATTCTGAAATAGAAAATGTAACAGAAATATGCCCTCTTGCATTTTTTCCTCATCCTTCTAAAGTTTGTAAATTGCCCTGTATTTGATTAGCGCTTGACCTTAAAAGCTTTTAACTGGGATCCATTTGTACCAAATTGCTCTGTTGTAATTAAGAACATGGCAAGGGCCTGGGCTCTGGAACTCTCGTTTTCCATCCCTCAGAAAAAAAAATAATGAAAGCTCTGTGGGGGACAGGAAAATCGAGAGTTTTAACGTGGGCAATTTCATCTTGGCATACATAGATGGAATCAAATCTAGATAAATTGATTGGCCATTTACTGGCTCAGTTTAAGGAAGACGCCCCATCTCAGGGGAAGGTAAAATCTTTTTAAGTTTGTATTTGCGGTCCTTGGGCACCAGGCAGTAATTGTCTCATTTCATATAGCTGATTGAATGTGCAGCCAGGTAAGTAAAAAATTCCGTTTCCAGGGGTACTGCTAAAATGTTTTGACCAAATGGAATGTTTTATGAGCTGTGTGTTGGAGCACCAATTTATGTAGGAACACTTTACACGAAAAAATGAAAGTGTTGAATAGGCAACTTTGTAAATTTCTACTCGAGCGTGTGGCCTTCCCACTTGAGTTGAGCAGATGAGATTTACAAAAAAAAAACCATGTGTACATGTACTTAATTCAAATGCTAATTGGGTTTCCATTACAGCATAATAGAAGAAAGATGTTATTTGACCCAAAATTATTACAATTAGCTATATGCTGACGGCAAAGTGTTCGGGAGGTGATATGCATACTGATATTGGAATTTGTTCTACTGAGTACATGTATTTGAGTGTTGTTTATATCTTGTGCAGAGTAATGTCTTTTACGGGGCAAAAATCTGTTTTTGAACGCTATTTTGACGTCAGGCTGGTAAAATCAAATCAAAAGGTCAAACTTGGTACGCTATCGAATTTGTGTAAGAGCAGTGTTGCAGCAGACCCTTCAGATGTGATATTTGGGGATGGCGGATGACACAGACGTTTCATTTCATCAGTGAATTCTGTGATTATGTTTGAGTAAACATCGGAAAACCTGTGCCCAGAATTGTCAGGACAAATTGCAGTTCACTGAGATGTACCAGTACATGTTGCTGCAGTTAATGTAATACATGTACATGTCAGGTTGCAAAATCAAGCAGGGAGCAAATGAAATGAAAAAAAATTTGGCGATATATGTTTGAAGCAGTGTTTTGTTTGAGCCAACTTTGGTGTGAATTTGATTTCCGTCATTTTCTTTGAACAGAAAAAAAAACAGCAAAATATCAGGTGTGTATCGTAAGTCCAATGCCGCATGGCAGCTTATGTTACTTTTTGATTGGGTGCATTTATATGTATTTGATGAGATTTCCCAAAAGTGAAAATTGGGATGTGTGTATGCTCCCATTTTTGGGAAACCGAATTGAAGGGATGTACCGGTAGCCGTGAGGTAATTTCTATGATTGGTCAAGAGGATACAAAACCATTGCTGGAGTACATCACTCGATCGAGTCACCCATCCCCATGAGAAAAAAATCACAGATATTGAAGAAATGGGGAACATCCCTGCCTAAGGATTCTGATGAAGAAATGTACATTTGGCTGTTGAGTGGAATTAAAGAAGGATGATTTGGAGATTGTTTGATGGGTCAAAAATTTCAGAAGGGTTGTTTGGCATTACTGACTGTTGGACACACAAGACTGAAATGTATGTTGGTCATAGATTTCCTGCTGCCAAATTCCCAAGTTCAAACATTTTATTGGCACATTGAAATAGAGATACAATCAAAACAAAAATAATTGTAAATGTTAACAAGTTTTGCAGGAAGTAACTGATTGATTGAAAACAATGTTTAAAAGCATTTAAAAAAGACTTCCGTATCTCTCTAAAATGACGTCAACTCCAACAGATTGTCAAGTGCATCAGCATTTTGGCTTCAATTGTCGTGACACTTATCGGTTGTGTCATATTTCAAATAGATTTGGATCAGCATGGACTCGAGATCCGAACATTTTGCACACGGCGTGCACATGCACCTGTCCGTGCTGTATACGCAGTTGAAATTTTCCTACAAAGAGGCATTCAATGAGAGAGATCTGCATGTACACGTATGTGTAGCTTGTCATGAACAAAATCATTCAGTCCTTTTACATAGAAAAAATATTTTGGGGGATCTCTTTATATTCCTCAAGATACCAATTGGTACATTGTATGGTGTACATGTACATGTACATTTCTCAAGTTCCATGTACATTGTATACTGTACTCTGAACCTGACTTGACCAGTTGAAGATACAGTTCGTACATGTACATATACTTTTCAGCCTTCTCATCTGGGCTTGTCCTTTCCACCCTAGACCCCATCAGAGCGGCTGAGCAGGGCGGGCTTCGTTCTGCGCACCATTCTCCTGACCCGCTCCCCGCAGATGATCCGGGACCGCAAGTACCACCTGCGCACCTACCGGCGCTGCCTGGTGGGCTCAGAGATGGTGGACTGGCTGATCCAGCAGAGCCCCATGACGCTGGTCCACTCACGCCAGCAGGCCGTGGGGATGTGGCAGGCCCTCCTAGAGGAGGGCGTCATCACGCACGGTAGGTTAAAAAAAAAATGGACACGTGAAAATCTTGCCCATTTGATATTGTAACTCTCACGGGAATGATTTGTAATATTTTCTGGAAGAAGTTGAAATAATGCACAGTACAGTGTACATACATGGAATGGACTTGCAAGGATCTTTTCCATCTCTTAGTCGTGTAATTTTACACCAATAATCATCTTTAATTTTGTGCCATAAGTAACTTCTTTTTTTTTTCATTGAAGAGTGTTAAAGCGCATTGCTTTTTTGGACAAATAGTTGAACTATATAATTAATGAATGATTTGAGCCAAGAGTGTGATCTTTTTTGACAGTAGTGTGTTCCTTTCAGCAGCATGCATTCTTGACAAAAAAGGAACAGTTGGTCAAGCCACTAGTATTTTACCCTCAAAATGTTCACTCAAATTTGGCAATAAAAAGACTGATAATTCTAACTTAAACCATGTTCTTATGCATCCATGTATGTTACCTCCATGTACTTTTTTCTGTGTGGGGACATGAAATTTGTGCGTTTTTTCCCTCACAATTCTCCAGTGTGTCGAGAGCACCCCTTTAAGGACAAATACTTATTCTACCGTTTCCGCGACGATGACATGGGCATCGGCAGCCAGCCCGGTAACGCCGAGAAGAAAGAGGCAGAGGACGAGTTCCAAGACACGCTGGTCATCTTGGCGCAGATCGGCCCGGACGCCATGATGAGGATGATACTGCGAAAACCGTAAGTTGTTCCAAAGTGTGGACGAGTGTACAGTATCCGCAATTGAAAGCTTCTGTTCAACAGGCTCAGTCAAAGGTTCGGACAGAATGCATTACCATTTGAATCTACCTTGATATTGTCACTGATATTGCAAGTCCGACTCGTCAGTCAGTCACAATATGGTTACATAGTGAAAATCTGATTTCCAACCCCTCCACCAAGAAGGGTCAAATCGGTGGATAAGTGGCATCATTGCTGGCGGCCAAGTGACCCGATGCAAGTGTGTATACGCGGTACATGACCTGATGATATCGTGGTTGTAAAAATGGGGGGCTAACATTTTGAAGCTTTTCATTTGAGAAAGTGGGCTTCTCATGTATGGACAAATCTCGCATTATGAAACCCTGAGCCCAATAGTATAACATCCCCAGTCGATTATATTTCTAGAAGTACTGGGAACATGTACATGTGGATAAGGACATGATCAAATGAGGCTGTAAGTTTTGGAAGGTTTTGCTGTGGTTATAGCCATAACCTGTACTCCTGTGGAGTTGGCAAGGCTACAGCTGTTTCACATAGACATGCATGCCACATCTAGCCACAGCCAAGACCTCCAGATGTAGTCTCACTCGCACCTAGTTAGACTACATAACCTGCGACGTGTTGCTTGTCTTTAATCCGTAGAGGCATACGCCACCAAAACACATCTCCTTTTATACACTGTGACATCAACATGAAACCAGAACTAGATATACACACATATTTAAAATCAAGCAGGGTGCTCAGGTCAATATGCCGTCAGGGTTCAACATGCATCGCGCAATGTGTTCGGTAAAAAGTGTCATTCACATCGAACTTAGTGCTGTAATGCACATGTCCGAAGGTACGTGTACGTGTCTAACTATTTTCGTATGAATAGGCACAAATGTGTAGTGTGTTGTGACATAAATGTAGCGCATGTTTCTGATGCGTACCTATGCAATTGTCTTCCATAGACTCTGCCTGCTCTTTCACGAAATGTCAGGAAAATCTCTAGTACATGTGCGGTATGGTAAAATGTTTTGATAGTTGAAATCATATGACATTATGTATCATTTCTCCCAGAGCCAAAAGGACCAAAGTACCAGTCAATAGAGCATAAAACTGTTTGTCAAAGTTCAGCCCTTGCATAGATGTACTCTACAGAGAGTCATTGCACCAAGATAATGGGAGCTGCTCAAGATAGTTGTCATGGTTGTTGCAGTTTATGTATATTTACAAACAATGCATGCCCAAACAAAAATATACATTCATAACACATCTACATCTAACAATCATAAACATTCAGTACAAGCCTCTTTTCATATTTATCAAAGTTCAAGAATAAAACTTTACTTTGAATGGGTGCCTTCAAAACTTTACTGATGTTATCTCCTGTTCAAGGGGATGATCTTTTAAGTGGGCTGTGCTTGGTTTTGTCCTCGTAATGGCTCACTTACAAAGTAATGGGTTTCTGCGTAACGAGGCACACATGTACAGCAGTTGACTCCCTTTTAATGTCAACCTGTGGAAGGGAATGTGCTTTCAAGCCATTCATGTCAGCCCTGGAACAGTGTTTTACAAACTCTTGTGTGTTTTATATGCCAATGTGTAAATTCCACATTAGTGATGGTTGCTTCAAGTGAACATGTTCCACGTACACATTAGTTTCGACGTGTCCATGAAAGTGGGAGGTTTTGGATGCCATGATTACATGTATAATGGGATGTACAAGAAGTGACCATACTATAAGCACCTTTTTCAGCGTATGCACAATCTTGGCTTCTTGTCTGTTCATCCCACTTCAAGGGGAAAGGGATTGGGTGAGGGCATTGACTGCAAAATGGGCAAGTTCTTCCAATTATAAAACAATGATGCACAACAAAGTTTTTGTACACATTCAGTGGAACATATTTGGTCGCATACACCGTGTGTTCATTTTGGGCATAAGGCACATCACATTTCCAAGCACACTTTAAAGCAGTTAATTAATAATTACTGTCGTTTTCTTGAAAAATTGTTGGAAATTTTTGGAGTGTATAAACTTTCAAAGTGGAATGATTGACGCATCCTTGTCTTCATGCTTTTATGCGGATTCTTTTTCCCTGCTTACTCATACCTAGCTTCTGCTAAATTGCCAACTATTGTCACTACTCCTTGCATTATGCTATTCTTGCATTCTTACCAAGCTTTTCAGTTTTTGCTATGCTGCAACTTTTTTTTAAATAAGATTCATTTCGATCAGATAGTTTGAACTTGTTTTTTTCTTCATTTCATTCACTTCTAGTACCTCCAAAGTTTACTTATCCTTAAAATTTTCAGAATTTCTGATTTTGGCATCATGCCTGTGGAAGGCCTTTAGACCAGAACAAAGGCAATCATTGACTCTGTCAGAACCTGCCCTAAATTCAGTTAACATGCTAACTGCTGGCTTGGTACTGGTTTTCATTTTTGTAGAGAAGTGTGCACTGATTTTGCTGTTTCCATTTTCAAGCTTTTTAATATATTAATTCACTGCATGCTGGACACCATGTTCTCGACATCAAAACTTTGCCTTTGTTTTTTCCTCTTTGTTTTTTGTCTGACCTTTGACCTGCGACCCATCCACAACCTGTGACCAGCACACCTATGAGAGCATGGGGGTATGAGTAAGTATGGTTGCCTTGGAAACATGCAGATGACGTGTAGCTGGCCAATCATGTGTTTGTGTTGCATCCGTGCATGCCTAGTGTGCACATACACTTGAAACCGGTAGTTAACATCAGTTCAGTACCCTCCCTGACCTTTTTTTTCCTTTTTACAAGTGTGCACAAGGTTGTTTCAAACGCATTTGTTCAGCTGCATTTTGTGACCATTTTTAACTTGCCTGAACTTATTCAGAAATATTTGCCCAACTTGTCTGCTATGATGGTTTGGAGAAAAAAATGGAATTTTTTTCTGTCAAAAACCTTTTGATCTTAACATAACAAACCAAACAGCGTCAGTGCGCACACTTTTACTTTTGTGTTACAAACATATAACCTCTGGTTTTACCCATGTTGGCATGAATTTCCATCACTCTAATCTGCAGATTTGAAGAGTAGTTTCTTCCACATTTTTGATTGATTTTGCTACTTTTTTTTCACAAGTCATAGGAGCAAAATTAGGTTTCACATGTAGTTCAAGGCTCATGTGGCCACCTATTAGTTTTTATTCGTATCTTTCAATTTCTGGGAGTTAATTCCCTTTCTTGCATGTTGCATCAATGCTTGTTACAACCATATCCATTTTTTGCATAGATCCCAGTAGCTGTAGATAGCATTTACACTAGCTCCGCCAAAACAGTTCATTTGGCAAACTTTTTTAAAACTTACTTGTCTTAAGTTAATACTCGTATCTTAACATGTAGGTTTGAGTGTAAGTTTGTACATGTGTATTTGTAGGTTGAGGGACATGTATGTTTCTTTGCTGTTTATTTTTTATGGCATTGATGATACATGTTTTGTGTCTCAAGCTTTTCTTGAGACTTTGCTCCTATTGGCAACCATGCTGGTCTTTTACCTCGGCTATGGAGTCACAGCGATTCATGCTGCTTTGCACAATTAAGGCACCAGTCTAATTTTTCAAGGATGGCTCACTTCATTTCCTTCATTAGAAACCTCCAAAAACTCCAAAAACTTTAATTTAATGGGGAAGCAGTTCTGTTTCCCTTTTTGGGGAACCCATGATGTTGCACGGCAGTTAATTTTGTTCATCTTAGTTTGATTTCATAAATTGTGTCCATCTGCTCCATCTTGTTCTGCCATTATTTCAGTGGATGACACAGTGGTTTGTCTCCTTCCCAGAAAGCTTTCATCTGAATCTAGTTCATATATCGGGTATCCTATCCCACCTCTTTTGGAAATGGCATTTCAGTTAATTTTGCTATTACTAGGGGTTCATACATGTATCTCATACAGCAATCTTTTATTTTGTCAGAAACAAACATTTTATGGACAATACCGTACCTTACAACTGTCTGTTTGCTTCTGATTACCCTCATCAATTGAATTTGCTCTTAATATTACCCAGACAAATATTTGTGGAACATTAATGGTGGCTTTGAAGAGCATCACGATTGTGACTTTCTCATATTGTGCACAATATGGCACTTTGTCAAGAATTTGTTAACTTTTTTTTGGTGATGTCTTTTCTGTTGTGAATATTTTCGGCGGCTGTGTGTCACTGTGTACAAGAATGTGTGATGATGTTAAAATTAATTTGTCAAATCCTTGTGGTCAAGCACAGCTGTTGGCTTCTATCTGAAGCTGCTGTAGTTAGCATAATATAATCATATACACATACGGGGTAACAAGCCCTCCACCAACTCGGGCCAAATCTAGCTGATTTTTTTTGGGGGGGAAGAGAAAGCTGCAACCTGTTGACTGTTTGTTTTGAGATGGTCATTACTGATAATCTGCCCCCTCCTGTCTTCATTCGCTTGACTACCCCTCTTCCGTCTCCTGGCCCCACCCTCTCCTCCAACCTTTGAACCCCCCTCCCCTTCAGCCGACCCCCTTGGCTGCTGGAGTTGGCTAGACGTCTTCAGCAGACCGATGTTCTGAACAGGTAGTCATGGAAACCTCTGCAACCTCCTCGATTTCTTCAATCACTTTCTTTCCCCTCCATTTATTTTCCAGAAACCACCCCCCCTTCTTTTGTTCTAGTTGTGAATCCGCATTTCTTTTTAGCCATAGGAAGGTTTACACGCACACAAGATCATGCTGCAAATATGGGAACTGTACTCCTTGGACAAGAAGATACAATGAATTTGGGCAAAACATTTCAGCTTAATTTTTCATGCAACTGCACATTCACATGACGATGAATGAAAGTAAATCCAGACTCATCAGATTTCAACTCCATTCTATGGACTTCTGAATCAATCATTTGCACTGTTGCCAGATGCAAAAAAAACCCAGATAAATTCTTTTCATCTGTGAATACATCAGCTTCAAAAAGATACAAAACCCATCACTATGTGTGCCGATGGGGACTTTACATTGTACATTCCATCATATCTCCAGATATCAACATTTCATTTCAAAAAGAATTTAAATTGTTCAGTGAAGAAAACAATTTAAAAGATGGATTGGCTTCCTCCCTGTGTTATATAAAGTTGTCATTTATTGGCTGTTGCACCTGGACTCTTCATTTGTAATATTTGTCATTAAAATGACAAATTTAACAATTGATTTCTTCCTACATTCCTTTAGGACAACTGACATTGAAATTCTAATCTTCCCCTGTTTGTGTTAAGTTTATCTGTCTACCTGTCACATTTCTGTTGTACAAGTCAAATTTTAAAAGTATCTGTACTCAGTCTTCTGTTTATCGTTCTAATCATAAATGTACAGTCTGATGACTTTTCAAGATTATTAGATTTGTGTGTACTATATAATTTTGGAAAATCTTGTAATGTATGTAATTCATTGATTTTGAGATGTATGGGTACAGGTGTATGTGTAGTTAAAACCTAATTTTTTTTTAATTTTGTTTTTCATGTGTAATAACTCTATTTTTAAAATAATTAATTTTTTTTTCAGAATATTGCACAAATTACTATCTCATTGTCAGTGTCTTGCATACAGAGTCGTGCATGTGTATGTTTTTGTACATGTTGAAATAGATTCCAAGTACCACTTGCTTGCAAAACGGGATGTCATCTGCAACGGTTACCAGCCCATTCCAAATACATGTACATGTATACAGCCTGCATGCGCATTGGGTGAAAAAAAGACAAGTTGTAGTTATGAGAAAATGTAATGAACTTTGATCATAGTGCAACAAAATATAACTCACAAATCCGTACTTTAAGTACTCTCCCTGGAGAGGTGCATGTACGAGCTCAACATTGAACTTTTTTCTTTCTGAAATCAGTTTTTTTCCCACTGCATTTTGGGTCTGATGAGTGAATTCTTTTTGTACACGGAGAGCTAGAGTGACAGGCATGTCAGCATGTCTGTTATTGACAACAGAATGACTGCATTTTGGGGTCGGAGCATGCACGTATTTCCTGAGGAAACATCACAACACCCAATAATTAAAATGAACCGCATTCACTTGATATCAAATTCAGATGGGTCTTTTAAACATGGCTCCGTAGAAATTAGAAACCCTAGGAGAGGTTGATGTTGAAATCTCGTGTGATTTTTCACTCAGTGACATTAATTCCACCATCTTTTGCCCCAGAATGTGTACCAAAAAGACGTCAGAAGGTTTTTGTGATTGGAGAAAATGGCAGACACATACAGATGAAAAAGTTCGACTTCATTCACACAGTTCAAGAAAAATACAAAGTGTTATGAATTGAGCAGAATGGCGTAACATGTATGAATTGTGGACATATGTGAGATAAACTTGTTTTCAATGTCTTCCTGTGTTGGGTTTTTTTTTTACTTTTTATTTATCATTTTAGATAATTGACTTATCATTTGTGACCCACTCTGTGAAAATGAGTGTGAAGTCGCCTGTGCCACTTTTTGAGTTTTCATTTGTACTAGAAAGAGCAAATTGAGTTTTTTGTTTGATGTATCACTCAGTTTGTCATCCTGATGGAAGTGGATACTCCATGGTGAAAAATGTTGTGCGTTCCTATTGATTTACACTGTGTTAAGACTCATTTTCGCAGAGTGGGTCACATTTCATTTTTGTTCATAAATTTTGGGGGTTATTTTTGTCATTTCTCATTATTATCCTGTTTGTAAAACAGGATTCTTACACTTTTAGATCCACTTGGATCTGTTTCAGGTGTGGGTGTCTCATATTAACTTTTTTTTTCATTTCTCACTGTTTGTTAAACCTGTTCATGTAGAGCCATGGAACGGTCGGTGGATGATTTGGAGATCATATATGAGGAGTTGCTCCACATCAAAGCGTTGGCACATTTATCGACAATGGTCAAACGAGAGCTTGCAAGCGTGCTGGTGTTTGAGACGCACCAGAAAGCGGGAACAGTCTGTAAGTAGCAGTAACAGTTTGCAAACAGATCATAAGTCAGGATTTTAACCATTGGGTTAGCACTCAGACTACCAAACAAAGTATTCAGCCATAATAGCGGTCTCCCAATCGTGCTTTTTCAAGAATAAAAGTTTGGAAGAATTAAACTCCATTGAGCTCCATTTTTCAGCGACAAATACATTTCAGAGTTTGGAATATTTTGATTTTGTCTCAAAGTAAAGTTTCTAAACTGATTGTGGAAATTAAAATAAAGTAAAGATGACGGGAAAATCTAAAATAGATTTTTTGGGGGGGACAACTTTTTGGGAAGGTGAGAAATCTGGAAATTACTTTGTATAATTACTTTGTATTATGGCCTTTCTGAGTGGTCAGGCTAGATTTGGGGGCTTTTCACACACTTTTGGAAGGAAGAGAATTGATGAAGTCCCAAACAGTTTTTTTCTCAAGTTACAAAACCAAAATTGGTAAAAGACAGCAACTGAGCCAACATTTAGGAAACATTGGTCGTAATGGTAGAGTTCAAGATGGAGCCATGCATACAATGCACTTGTTGTATTGCCAGTGTTATCCAACCCCGAGCTGAAGTGCACCCCCAATCAGCGAAAGAAAGACAGGTGGTTACAAGCGGGTTCTTGCATGCGTTCTGCATGTACGCAAAGACCATACATGCCGGAATAAACTAGTTACATGTACTTGTGTGCCTCAAGGCGCCCCTATGCTGTGAGTACCAAAAAAACACGCCCTCTTTTGTTACGCTCGGAGCGGATTACTGTACGGCTTGTTTCCTCAACAGTATTCAACCAGGGGGACGAGGGCAAGTCGTGGTACATCATCCTCAAGGGCTCAGTCAACGTGGTCATCTACGGCAAGGGCGTGGTCTGCACGCTGCACGAGGGTGACGACTTCGGAAAGCTGGCACTCGTCAACGATTCACCGCGGGCGGCGTCGATCGTGCTGCGGGAAGACAACTGTCACCTGCTGAGGGTGGACAAGGACGACTTCAACCGAATACTCCGGGTAAGTGGTGGTGAAGATGACGGAATCATTGGCTTATGGGTCTAGTAGTGCTGCCTTCTTCGTTAACCATTTATGGCGAGTGAGTGACTTCAACCGAATACTCCGGGTAAGTGGTGGTGAAGATGACGGAATCATTGGCTTATGGGTCTAGTAGTGCTGCCTTCTTCGTTAACCATTTATGGCGAGTGAGTGACTTCAACCGAATACTCCGGGTAAGTGATGGTGAAGATGACGGAATCATTGGCTTATGGGTCTAGTAGTGCTGCCTTCTTCGTTAACCATTTATGGCGAGTGAGTGACTTCAACCGAATACTCTGGGTAAGTGATGGTGAAGATGACGGAATCATTGGCTAATGGGTCTAGTAGTGCTGCCTTCTTCGTTAACCATTTATGGCGAGTGAGTGACTTCAACCGAATACTCCGGGTAAGTGGTGGTGAAGATGACGGAATCATTGGCTTATGGGTCTAGTAGTGCTGCCTTCTTCGTTAACCATTTATGGCGAGTGAGTGACTTCAACCGAATACTCCGGGTAAGTGGTGGTGAAGGTGACGGAATCATTGGATTATGTGTCTAGTAGTGCTGCCTTCTTCGTTAACCATTTATGGCGAGTGAGTGACTTCAACCGAATACTCCGGGTAAGTGGTGGTGAAGATGACGGAATCATTGGCTTATGGGTCTAGTAGTGCTGCCTTCTTCGTTAACCATTTATGGCGAGTGAGTGACTTCAACCGAATACTCCGGGTAAGTGGTGGTGAAGATGACGGAATCATTGGCTTATGGGTCTAGTAGTGCTGCCTTCTTCGTTAACCATTTATGGCGAGTGAGTGACTTCAACCGAATACTCCGGGGAAGTGATGGTGAAGATGACGGAATCATTGGCTAATAGGTCTAGTAGTGCTGCCTTCTTCGTTAACCATTTATGGCAGTGAGTGACTTCAACCGAATACTCCGGGTAAGTGATGGTGAAGATGACGGAATCATTGGCTTATGGGTCTAGTAGTGCTGCCTTCTTCGTTAACCATTTATGGCGAGTGAGTGACTTCAACCGAATACTCCGGGTAAGTGATGGTGAAGATGACGGAATCATTGGCTAATGTGTTTAGTAGTGCTGCCTTCTTCGTTAACCATTTATGGCAGTGAGTGAGACTTGAATCTAATCTGCTGAGCTTGCACAAGTCTACCAAGTGAACTTTCTTTATTGGGTGTTGCCCAGATGCAGAGATTTGTAGGGTGTGAGCTACAAGCCACAAGGAACAGAGAACAATCCCAGATACTGAAAATCGGGGAAAACCTGGAAGAAAAGTTTACCCTTTTCCAGTCAGGGGAAAGTTAGGGAATTTAAGAAAATGCCACGAATTGGGGAAAAGTCAGGCAATTTGATTGGACCAAAAGAGAAAGTGGTCACAAGTGACCAGTCTCCAGCAACACTGAAGACACGTCAAATTCAAAAAAGGTCGAAATCATTGTCCTGGAATTTTGAAATTTCATCAGGCAAAACCCTGGGAATAATCAGGGAAGTTTGCTTTTGTGACGTGCTGAGCACACATGAGGGAAGAGTTCAAGCTAGTGCGCCGAAATCCACCAGCATGGCACTTGTGAAAAAATAGCATTCCCCTGTATAACGTTTTTGTGGTATTTCTGATGTTTCTAGGATGTGGAAGCCAACACAGTCAGGTTAAAGGAGCATGGCCAAGACGTCCTAGTACTGGAAAAGATCCCGACCAATAGCGGCCAGCGACAGGACGGTGCACCCATACATTACAAGTAAGTTGGTTCAGACCAGCTTTCCTTATTGGCCAGCCCAGAGTCATACTCACTTTATCTGTATAAATTGGGTTAAAACAGTCACCATGTGCCCTTTTTTAATTGATTGAAGAAGCTGTTTAAGCCATCCATATGCCAAGCTCACACTTAAGTTGTTGTCAATCTCAGCGTTAGCATTGCAATGTAGTTTTTTTGTTCATTTTTCTGCGACTGATTTGTCATTCACAGTCACCTTAGATCACAGATCCAGCCTTTGTGTTCAGCTTTTCGTTGGTCCACCAGGTCTTGTCATTTTGTTCACTATTTCATTTCCACCTGTTTTGTGCACTGTCAAATGTTGCATTTTTCAACGCACATTATCATCCCAGATCATGTTAGTATTAATCTCCATCGAATTCCACATCTTTCAATCCACGGTAACACATCTCTACATTCAATCAGTCCTGCTTGGTCTAATCTCGTCACTGCTTTGCTTAATCTCATCAGGTCTATTTTATCCCAGTTAATCTATTTGTCATCTTCCACACCTTGTTTATTGACTCTCCTGAATATGCCCTCAGTCTCACAATGGCTTTTCTGCTTGACTTTAATTGATCACCCAGCTAATCTTTTCCGCCTCACTCTTTGTCTTTCTTGTCTCTCTCTCTCTCTCTCGTGGGGGATTAACGCTTTTTCCCCCCTTATCTGCTCAGTTATTCGGTGGGCACGTGCACAAACCCTGGAGAGGTGTGCCCGTATCGCCGTGGGTAAGATCAATGCACGCTATGTTCCGCCAGGCATTAACGAAACCATAGCCCCGTTTCAATTTTTTTTTTTACCGCCAGTATGTGTGTGTGTGTTGCTCCCAACAGCCTTATTTGTTCATGTCGTCAACATTTTGCTTTCAAGTTGTGTTAGGAATGACCTGAACTATTTGTTTTCAGGAAACCAATGGATTATTGGAATGGTTTTAGGCATAATAACAGTGGTTTTTTTATTACAGTTCGGTGTATTATTCTAGTCCATCCCCACCTGTTCCTCTCAAAGATACAGCCCTACTCGTAACTGTTTCAAATTTTTTTCTCAATCCCAATGTTCTGTAAGTATCCTTGTCCAGTCACTTTGTTTTGTTTCTTTTCTCTTGTTACACTTATTAACTCGGATACGTGCCAGTTGTCCATGATTTTTCTTCCCTTGTCAGGTTTTCCTTGTAACATTTGGCCTCGCATTTAGTTTATCCCGGAAGTTAGATAATTTCTTCAATCCTCAACTCACCCCGATCCCGTTCCACCCATGCAGTTTTTCCTCAACATCTCTGTATCATATAGAAGTCAGCATTGTTTTTGAGAGTAGAACCATTTCATACTTAGCTCAGAAATCCAAATGTCATCGACTTTTTTAGGGGGGGGAGCATTGAAGTTTAAGACCTGAACAAATATGTGTAGTTAGGCTTCATTTTCAGTCATGTGTAATCGAAATTGTGCCAGGATTACATTTGAAGCTGACCTCGGGCACGATGAAGTAGCACTTCAGTATTAGGACAAAGAAAATGTTATTGCCAGTTTCAGTTCTGTTTCTAAACTGCAGTGTTTTCCAATGGTTCAAGCATCAGCCAATAATGCACGGTGTGTTTCAGTGGCTTCCTTCAGTTGACTTCAGTTTACCCCATTCAAGTGCTCGTTTGAGGAACTCCGTTACCATCACCAAGGCTCACAAGAATGACCCATTGATCATACAGAAAAGAGTGCAATTTCAAACAAAGTTCACCAGCAAGAGATACGTGTAAATATATGCACAGTTTGGACCATGCTGAGATAATAACTTGCTGTGGTAACTAGAAGCAGCGAGCAAGAAAGTAACTAGAAAAAAACTTGTGAAAGTGGCCAATATATGCTTCCGTAACCAAGGAAACAGTTTAGATGCACTAACAATATGCTTAGGGTTTTTTGCCAACAACATTTGGTCTACAAGTGAATCTTTGTACATCACCACCCATTTCGTCCCGATGATTCCTGATACAGCTCCGTAGCCATAATTTCCCTCCTGTCCGTGTGTAACTGCATCCCTTTTCATCTCGATTAAATTTTTGGCAGGTATTCCGTCATGGCCGGCACCCCGGAGAAGATGCTGGAGCACATCCTGGAGACAAGGATCGACAGCAAGCAAGATGAGACGGACACGTTCCTGGAGGATTTCCTCCTGACTCACATTGTCTTCATGTCCAGCAAACAGCTGTGTCCAGCCCTCCTCACACAATATCCTTCGGCAACAATGAAACAGACCAACAAAATTTAAATATGTATTTTTTTTTTACTCAAGTAACCGCCCAGCCACAGTTATCGTTAGAACCTTGTACATGTTTAAGTTTACATTTCAAGTGCAAGTGGGTTATATTATCCTTACAAATCAGTTAAGTTACTGCACATTGTATCCACACTGAACCATTACCAAGCTAGTTGGTGAAATTTACCTGAAAAAAATTTGATACCCCGAAAATGCCGCAGGAAGAGCTGCATGTATTGCCAGCTCTGCATTGTAATGCTCCCAAAAAAAGGACCGACAGGTAAGTGGCAAAACTTGGAATTTGGGAAATAACACGTGAAAGTTTCACACAGTTTAAGGATTTTATTTTTTTTACCTTTTGACCAGTGGTAAAAAATTAGGCGTGCAACTTCTCCTTGGATCAGCTGATCTCCTCGATTTTCACTTTACACACATGCCATCGAACTAAAAACACTGTACCAAGTATTGTAATGATTCTAAGTTTCTCCTTTTTTGTCAGAGTCCAAGTTGCAGGCCTAAAAAATACCATTTGAACTTTGACGTATTGCAACATATTGTATAGACTTTCACAGTGAATGAAAAAATAGTGTTAACATTTTAGAGCCGATGTAATAGTATGTTGATTTCATTTTTAGCCATTTTGTCGAAATTTCAACAGGTTTCATGCCCAGACGGGTGTTCGTCTTCTTGCAGTATGATCCAAGTCAGTCCCTTAACATTTCTCACTTATCATGCGGACATTGTCCAGGCTACAGAACAAGAGACAATAGATTACATTGTGAACAACAAGCGGCGTGTCATTCGACTGGTCTGCCAGTGGAGCGTCATTGCAGGCTCCGCATTCCAGGAGGATCCCGTCATTACGTCTTTCGTCGAGGTACAACAGAACAGTGCCTTTCCTCATTATAACATTCTTCCTGTTATGATTTTGGGCCTTTTTTCTTTTTTCTAATGACGGAAAATGAGATTCGTCTTATTACAGACATAGTTTCTTGAAAATTGGGAGGGTAGCTGATGGCATTGGTTGCTAACGGAGTTGGTTGACTTGTCTCCTTAGTTCTGCGGGCATTTTTACTTTTATTAATGAATTCATTACCGAGACCAACGTGGATAGTTTTCCCCATGTTTTGAATATTTGTGAGAAGCATGCAGAGGTTGCTTTCCTGCCTCCAGCTTATTCCAGCATTGGTTTGTCCAAAAGCAAGAAAGTCAGAGCACCCACACTCTGGGATTAAATATCAGCATAATAGATGAGACATTTTGCATTTTGGAGTTATTTGCCATTTGCATATTCATATAATTCCATTTTATTACACATGCTTTTTAAGATAATGCCCTTTAAACATAACAAACAGAAAGATTAAACTTAAATTAGACACACTCTTGGTTTTCCTTAGCAACAGAGGCTTTCTGGTCAAGCAATCGGCCTCAAAATATTTCCAGATATTTTCACCCTCGGCACATGGAATGGGCCAATATGTGTCTTTCCATTGCATGACTTAATACACCTTTTTGCAGAGCAGGTCACATTTTTTTGTCTGTTTATCACTGCAGACGTTATTTTCGGCCATCTGCGATGACTGTCGCATCTACAGCAGCCTGCAGGACGAGCTGGCCAACCTGGAACGAGTGTTCCACCTGGTGCGCAAGATGGAAGAAGAGCAGGCCCACACCTGGCAGGTGCAGAGACAGGTAACTATGGCAACACAGGGTTAAATTTGGGCTCAGTTATATGCCAGGCACATCTAAGCATGCCATTCTTTATGGTTGTCAAGAACTGTTGTATATTTTGTTTGACTGAATGACATTAATTACAGTTAAGACTTCACCCAATCCCACCAACAGTATCCGATGAATGAGAACATCTACTTGAATTCTCTTTCTACTATGTCAGTAGCATTTTCTATCTACTTCATACAAGAGTCAAATGTGTCCCCCCCCATTGAGACCTACAGAGTGTATAATACCTCAGAGTTGTATGCGTTCATGTTTCATACCTGTGGTATGCAATTTGCACAACATAACGGTAGTTTCGTCTCAATATGCACAAAAATTTTTCCAATGGAATGCGCAAAACAAATTTTCATCTGTACAGGCAGAGCAAAGTTTAATCTGAATCGACATAATTTTCATCTGAATGTTCACTAATTTTTATGGGATATTTATGGGATATGCAACTGATTTCATTTGAATGTAATTCCACCCAAAAATTTAAATGCACATCTGTACTGTCTGTATGTACCATTTGAATGTATATAGTTATAGTTTTCGTTTTAGTGTACTCAAATTTTCATCTGAATGTGCACAACTAATTTTCATCTGAGCGTGCATACTAAACTGTGATCTGATGGCATGGAACTAATTGTGTTTAGTTTACATAGTTACAAGTGTGGATGGTATTGCATGTATTGTTGTGTTTGGTGTTTCTTGTCTATTTCCAGAGTATTATGGGCTATCCTGGTACCGAACTGTTCAGTATCGCAAAAGTTAGTATCTTCCTGTTCTTACATGTACAGTCATACCAATTATTTGTTTTGTTTACAGTATTTTTCCCAGGCTTGTTAATGTATTACATTTTTTTGTCTCACCTTTTAAGTTTTCTCTCTACTGACCCACCATTTTGCCCTTGCAGGTTTTTATGTTTTCACTGACCTTGCTTTATGTAAAGAGAGCAATTCTCACGGGCCTGCATTGGTAAATGGCTCAAATGAATATGTTTTGGCATCCATTTGCCGTTATTCTTCTCATTGGTATTCTGAGAAAATAACCACAAATTAATGACGATGATGATGATGACGGAAGGGAATTATTGTAAGGGGTTGTGGCAGAGCAAAACCTTGAATGCAGACTCACAACAGTGAGCTGAGAAAGCTTGCTAGTCGCCGAACTTGAAAAGTTGTCTGAATTCTGAAAAAGAGGCCAAAAAGGGAAGGAACAAAAGGGACACAGGCAATTACTTTCTGTATCATTTTTTTGCTGTCCAGGGTTTAGGGGAATTTCATCGTTCAGAGGATGACACTCCCAGACGGAGACCCATAAAAGCGACTGACGAAAGTAAGATGCAACGATTCATAGCATAGTAACTTTAAATTTTGTACGATTTTTTTGACTGGACATTTTTGAGATGAATTTTCCCCTCCCAAAATTCCCTGTTTGGAGGTATCCTCCACGGACAAGCTTATTGTATTTGTTCAGTTTAGGGATTCCAGTTGTGTTATTCATTTCCACCAGATATCTTCAAAGTGTACTGTGCAGACCACACGTACACCACATTACGGGTACCAATGAACACGACCGCCGGTGCTATTGTCCGATCAGTGTCCGAGAAAATGTGCCTGGGGGAGGACCTGGTGCTGTGCGAGATCAAATCGACCGCGGGTATGTGGCAGATTTTTTAAAAAACTGACCAGTGAAAATGCACACGAGGCCTGTTTAGATTCTTTGCGCAAGCTCCTCATCATATTGTAACAAGAGATACATGACAGACTATTTGCTGCCCTTCACCCCCAGCATACCCATCAGCATTGTACGCATTCAAACGAAATGGATCACATGACTTGCATGGACCTGCTCTTGGGAGTAGACCACACAGCATGATATTACCGTTCCCTGATAGTCCAGACTTTTTTGTTGTAAAACATCCCATGATGAGATCGGTGTATAGATTATTGGATGTCCTGGCTTTGTAAAGTTTAGGTTGATTTGTATTTGTGATTAAAGTCATAGAATTTGGTTTGATTTTGTTTGGTTTGGTTGGTTTATGGCAGAGCGCATCTTGTTCAAGGAGAATGACATTTGTGTGACAGCCGGGTTGTCTCTGAACGGCAGAATATTTGTGTCGCCGCGAGAACACCTGGATGCCTTGGTAAAGTCAGACGTATTATTAATTAATCCTTTCTGAGTTTCTATGTTGTAGTTTTCCACTAGCTGTTTGGACACTTTAGCTGAAGTGAATATGCGGCAGCAATACAAGTTAAAGCTGCAAAGTAGCAACAGTGTCAAACAAAGTTTCCACTGAGAGTTCTGTGACGTTGAAGTACTTTATATTTCCTTTCATGTTGAGCATGAACGCATCTTCAACTTTGTTTGGGGTTACTTCTTTTTGACAAGTTTGACTAACTGAAGAATGATATGTCTGCCAACTTGTCACTAGACTTGTTAAATGTTTGTGCAGGGTCCAGAAAAGCTGACGGTTATTGGGACCCCTTTCTTTTTTCTTCAGACGCCGATTCCTGAGCAGGAGGGCCCATCGGACAGCACGTTTGCCATGTTTGAGTTGATGGGCTCGAAGGAGGTGGCGTACCAGATGACGCTGTATGACTGGGAGCTCTTCAACTGTGTTCATGAGGTGAGTGACATGGAGGTCATTCCAATGGATTCAAAGGTCATTCTTGAAGTTGGGAGTTCAAAAGAAAGTGATAATGCCACGGTACTGTTACACGACAGTGCCAGACATTGGCATTCATGGCTGCAACTCCAGCTATTCACTATTGAAATTGAGCTAATGGTAAAAAGCTACAGCCAAAAGATACCCAATGGGGACACCACCTGTGACTTGGAGACTCTCAACTGCATTCATGGGGCACAGGGGTCATTTCTGTTGCGTTCAAACAAGGCAGATCCAGAGGGGGGACATTGGGCCTACCCCGTTAATAAGAGAAGAACAAGCCCTGCACCAAGAACAAAAAAATGGTGAAAAAACATAATGAGACAAAGGCACATTTTTAAAAAAACCTGGAAGATGCCCCTAAATGTATATGTACATGTAGCCTCACCCCTCACAAAGGTTACAGGAAAAGTTCTCCAAATTTTTGGCCCCTTTTGAAAATGCCGGGATTGGCCTCCGAAAACTTGGTCGTGGATCTGTTGTTGGGCTCAACAATTTTGTTTCCCTATTAAATGAGGAGGTTTACAAGAGTCAAAGTAGATGAGATGCTATGGTAGATAGTTATAGTTTGTAGCAGGCCTGTACCAGGTATCAAGATACCCACCTGTCAATATCAAATCCTGGTTCCATTTTTTTCGGGCTGTATACCCCGTAAAAAAAACTCCATATATAAAATGCATGTGAGCTTTAACAGTGAAGGGCTGAAAAATCACCACATCACTGAAAATCCCATTCCCGCAGTCATTTCTGGTTCAGAGGTCAACAGGGCTATTTTTGTTATAAATTGCAGGTAGTAATTTTGTCTAATGAAAAGGTGGGGGAGATTCCCCGTTGAAGTTTAGAAAAATGCTTCCTATGTATGACAAAAGAGCCATTTGGAGCAAATGGTCCACCGGGATTGTGCGCAATGCTATTAGTTAAGTGTTCTTTATATATTAAGGGTACCCAGAATTGACGTAAGACAAGTACCCAGTTCCAAAGATACCTGTAAATGCACTGCCCTAGTTTGAAGCTAAATGAATTTGTTGTCCATTTTCCCCTGTGTTGTACAGTTTGAGTTTGTCTACCACACCTTTGGCCGGCAGAAGTTTGGCCAGATCACGGCCAACCTGGACCTGTTCCTGCGGCGGTTCAACGAGGTGCAGTTCTGGGTGGTGACGGAGCTCAGCCTGACCAACAATGTCAGCAAGCGGGTCCAGCTACTGAGGAAGTTCATCAAGATAGCCGCATAGTAAGTTCAAATAATGCGTCATCCGTACTCTCTTAGCATGTTGACTTCTTCAAGTAGGCCGATTATGGATCGTTGAATCGAGATGTCAAGTTTGGCCTTGCGCCTTTTTTTGTCCCGTTGGATCTAGATAAACATGTCATGTCATCTTTTTATGGCCAGACTTACGATTTTAACCACTTCGGGCCAGGGCATTTTTCAACGTTGAGGATGCTGAGCCGGCATGACTCATTTTTTCCGTTTTCAAAATCCTTCAACAATTCATCATTCCATTTAACAGTCGTTTATAGCCGCACGGAGTAATCTTCAGGCACTACTCTAAGTTGACAGGTGACCTTCATTGACGCCCGAATATTTCAGCCAGGCCTGCAGCCTTGTAAACAGACCCAGATTGTGCGGTGTTATACAACTGTCTTTCGTTCACGAACCTGGCTCAGTGCACTGCTGACCTCTTTTCAATAGGGGCCAGATTAGCATGCAGCGGTGCTGTGTGGCCCATCGCTGCGGTGGTGGAGAGCTTTTGTCCCCGGTGGTAATCCGCTTGCTCTAAATACCCCAAACCCTGGTATACGGTTTCAAAATAACGCTGGATTATCACCACTTTTGAGAGTGAAAAATGCCGGTCATGCCCAGCAGCCTGGTCTTTTGTTCGGAGTACGGTCTTTTGTTACAGGGCCCTGTTTCCTTTGTCCGAGTTCGGAGACCCCGGCCACACATATAAACCATACGGCTCCGATTTTGGAGTCCCCGGCTGGTAGTGGTTAACTTCTTTTGGTAGTGTAGATGGACAGTAAGTTTCAACAATTACGCTATCAGTTAACCTAAGTTTTGACAACATGACGCACAACAGTTTAACATCAAAGTTGGATTTGAAGGATCTTTTTTTATCTTTTCTTTTGTTTCAGTTGCAAAGAGTACCAGAACATGAACTCCTTCTTTGCGATCGTCATGGGAATGAGTAACATTGCCGTCTGCAGACTCACTCAAACGTGGGAGGTGAGTATGTAGAGGTTGAAACTTCCTGACTCAACCGAACCCTTCCAAATTCATGGCAGCCTGCTCAACAGCATCCAGCAATATCTGATTTGTGGAGACTTACTGGTGTATACCTACCATGCCCACACGGGTACAACCTGTTTTGTTTTGTTTTGCTTTTTCCCAGTCTCTACCCAGAGGATCAGCAACCAGACTGGTCAAAGTTCTGTAATTAGCCATTTTGAAGCCTGGCGGACACAGTAGGAGGGTGCCGTTTGAAGTGGGTAAATTTGGATTAAACACAAAAGATTTTACCCAAACCATACAGCGCCCTCCTATTGTGTGCGTTGTATCTCAAATTGGCTGATATATCTCATGCTGTGTCAAGAACAATGTTAAAAATCCTGCTTCAACCCCAAAAGAGCCAGAGTTAGACTTGGAATGATTCACACGCATGCCTCATATCATGTAAGAATTTGGTAAATATATGCCCTGCATTCCTAGACAGTCACTACGCTTTTTGAGCTGTCAAACACTTCCAAACAGCCACCTTACAGAGACCTCGCAAAAAAAGGGAATATAACTTCTTGTCTTCATTTTTTTTCCCAACAAAGAAACTACCGAGCCGGTTCAAGAAGACGTACGCCGAGTTTGAGGCCACCATGGACCCATCTCGCAACCACCGCGTCTATCGTCTCTCTGTCTCCCAGATGCAACCTCCCATGATTCCCTTCATGCCTCTGGCCATCAAGGACATGGCCTTCACGCACGAGGGCAACAAGACCTACTTTGACGGCCTGGTCAACTTTGAGAAGATGGTGAGGGTTCACAGGTTACGAATAGGTCACTTCCCCTGTTGGCATACAATGACACTCAAATGTAACAAGACCCAAAACAGTTGAGGTCAGAACTGTGCTGAGCCGTGTAATCAAAAATGCAACCAAATGCAAAAGGGAATGTTGTGGCACTGTGCGTCAAGCACCAAGTGTTAAGTAAATGTCATCAGGCTCGTTCTTGTCGCAAAACACGCGCAAGTATGGCTGAAACCAGGCCCGTGCTAAGTGCAACGAGAATGCAACGATCATGCAGTAAAATGCAACAGTGAGAATTTTGGCATTAGGCACCAAGCAAAAAGTGTGAAGTACACGTAGGTAGGTTCATTCCTGGCACAAAACAAATGCAACGTTGAAAAACAGTGGTAAATATCTTCACTTGGAATTTTGCAGAAATAGAACACATCCATTTTGGCCTTTGAAAATTTGCCATCATCAGTTTTTGACGTCAAATTTGTGTTCACTTTCTCATATTGGCCATAATGGGGACTGGGCTCCGTCCTCTTCCATTCTGATTGTTTTCTTCAACAGCACATGATTGCGTCGACAATCCGCACCATCAAATATTGCCGAAGCGAACCCTTCACTATGGACCCACCACCTCCCGTCAAGAACATCAGTGAAATCAGAAATTACGTCAGGTAAGCGCATTAGGTCGGCGTTTCTTGAAGTTAAAATTAGTCAGATGTATTTATAAATAGTAATTCTACGAGGAGCACCGTTTGGAAATACTGAAAGCTTTTATCTCAAAATGCAGTTTTGTTGATGTTTTGTGTCTGTATGGCTTAACCTATTGAGCTTTTGTAAACTCAGTCACAATCAAGTTTGATGGAACTGAATTCGGGATTGTCAGTAGGTATTACTGATAAAGTTATGAATTATCAATTTGCGAAGCTGATCCACAATATACACAAATCTTGCATGAAACTTTACCACATTTTGTTTTCCATTCTGTTGGACCCTTGCAGTTTCGACAAACTTGTACACTGGTGTTCCAATGTGCATGCCCAACAAACCTAACCCAAAGAATTGCCAATTTAAACCATATGGCTCATTGAAGTTTAGCCTTGTGACCCTCGTCTTGCTTCCACCGGACAGAAATCTCCGGGTGATAGACAACCAGCGAGTGCTGACGCAGCACTCCCACAAACTGGAGCCGCGCCGAACGTGACGCGGAGACCGCTCAACCACAGCGGTTCCCCTCAAACGACTTCATCTGCCAAAGTATCCCTTGACTGGCGTGAACACACGGCATTAACCAGTGCACGTCAGATCCTGCAGCAATCCACAACAGATATCTGCCTCAAAGTAAGACAGACGAACTGTACAAAACCAAAAAACCTAAAAAAAAAAATAAAGATTGTACTGCTGCATTCTTACAGGAAGTATTTGTACATTTTTGTAAGGTTGAAATATATTTCAAACCTCTTATGAAGATTTGTAATTATTCGTATTTTTTCACAATTATTTAAACAGTTTCTGTACATACTAGGGTTTGTACATAATGCTTGTATAATTATACTGAACTATTTTGTGGTAGTGGCTTTCTTGGACGCCTAGCGTGTCTCTAACTCTTTTAAGTCACAGACTAGCGTATGATGTTCTTTGCAATACTTGAAGTTGAATTTGTGCATCCTCCGATGACTTTTCATTGGCTTCACGACGGTGCACTGTGTCAGTGTTCACATTTTGTGTTCCATCAGGGTTTCCCGCGGTCCTGAAAATTTCGGGGAAGGGGGGGGGAACAGTTGCCTTGGAAAGCCACGGAAAAGTCAATGAAACTTGGAAATTGGGTGTTATGGAACCCTGTTTGTCAGAGGAAAAAAAAGTCAAGGAAAAACTCATGGAAATCAAGATCATGCAAGGGGTTTGTTTGATGGCCAGCTTCTGATGAAATAACAAAGTAGGGATAAGGCTATCCGTGTCAGTCTGTGGTATAGCCTCATATTTTTCCCACGCCCCAAGCATAGTGCCTACGTTTCCTATTGGATTTTTGTTTGAAAGTCAATGAACCACATTGCTCCAATTGTTAAAATATTCCTTGTAACAATTGTAAAAATATATTTGAACAATGAGAGCAATTGTTAAAATATTCCTGGCAGCTGATCACACACACCATCTTTGTGAACCAGAGTCTGTTTGTGTGTCTGGACTATTGATCAAGTCCTCAAGAAAATCGCACATCTGTGAACTAAGCCAATCCCAAGGCATTTGGTTTAAAGATAGTTAACCAGTTCGGTATTCCAACAGAGCGTGCCTGACCTGAAATACGTCCGAGGCTATGAGGGAACAACAGCACGCACAATAGTCTGCCCTACCAGCGCAGCAATATACGCCGACTCACACGCTTGCTTTGTTCCTGAAACACCTTGTCTCTTGGAAATTCCTTTTGGAAATTTAGTTGTCACAGTTCATCCGTGGAAGTATCACAGCCTGCAACCTCACTTGGGACCAGAGGCATATGGTAATAGACTCCTTGGGGCATGCTGTGGGGGGAGGGGCGTCTTCCAGGGGGTGGAAGGGGGCACTGTCCTCATTTGCCCTGCCCGACTCAGATTTGGACTGAGCTGTCTTTTTTTTTTTCCAAAATTGCGTAAAGGGGATCAAGATATCAGCCTGCATGGGTATGAAAGTCAACAGGACTTGTCAAACTTTGCCTATTCAGTACTTTACAAGCAGTATGGTGTATTTTTTACCTTCCTGTTATGTTGGATCACGAGTTAATGGAGTTGTGATGAACTGCTGAGGGCGCTGTTTGGTCCACACGGAAGAGCCCACCCCAGGCATTTTGTGGCACTTGCTTAGGCGGGGAAGAAATTACTTATTCACGTGGTTACTGAAAATCAGAAAATAGGGGTCCATATAAACAAGCAATATACACGTGCAGGTAAGTTGCCAGATGAAATGTCAGTCTGCTGTAGATTGGCACGCTTATTACACACATTTCGTGTAAATTTGCACGATAAAATGTTTGTTTTGGCCGCTGCTCATGGAGCCCGCACCTGATCACGAAGCCAGCAAAGCTGTTTGGCAGAAAATAGCAAATCACACCAAATTTACAAGCGTCATATTTATTGTTACAAGCAATATTGACATTACGTGATTACATTTTCAGCTACATGCAGAAGGCAGCTTTGTGGTGTGAAGCACATAGACTTATGATCCTTGATGCGTGCACCAATTATGTAAGGATGTTGGACAACCCTGTTTTGCAGCGTGATTTTAGAATGAGACTGACAAGCACAACTCTACGTAATTTATTCCTTACAACAAATAATTTGATACCATGGAAATTTGTAATTGTGTATTTAACATAGACTGCATGGGTGCCATGCAGTTATCCTTGCAGAGTTTGAGACTGTTCACAGGTACTTGACGGTGCTTTTTTTATATCGAAACCCAGCACTCCAGTGTTATTTGATTCTAGATTGTAGCGAGCGGTTTTTGTGGCAAGTTGCTTTGGTACACCAAGTGATGTTGTCTGTCTTTCATGTTTCTTCTTTGCATTCTTCATCAAGACAGAAATTTACTTCTACTTGAGTCATCTTTCCTCGCCAGATGTTCAGATGTTTCTTCAAAATTTCACGAGCAAAGATGTGATTCGTGTTCTGCAGCTTCATTTGTTGCCGTTTTAGTTTGCGAAAAAATTCCCATGGCATCCCCATGGACGGCTGCAGGGAGTTAGGGGCAAGATCCCCAGTCCCCGAAATCTACCCAGCCTCCCAAATTTTGGAATCATGTTTTTCCTTTTCCCTCTTTTTTTAAACCATGCAATCAAGGGAGACTGCACAAAAAATCTTTGGAAAAAAAATTAACTTTTGGAGACTAGTGACCAAACAGGTTCAAGTTAAGTCATCAGGAATTTTGAGGCTGACGTACTCCAAAATCAGTTGTAAAAAACATGTGTGGGAACCATTCAGTTTTCACTACTGACTATTTAAACTATCCAAAATTATTTCAAGCCGAACTCATATTTTTTTCTTTCCAAATACAATGGAACATGGAATGAACTACATATTTGTGAAGTATTTTCCAGCTTGATAAAGTCGTTCAGGGTTTCCATTTTTAGGGCCAAAATCTGGAGGCTTTTTCATTTCATTGACTGTCGAGGATGACTGGTTGTCCCCTACTCATAGTGCGAGTGCAATAAAGTCATTCAAGCATAGCAATGCTTCAAAGGCGATCAAATTTGACTTCGACTCCTAATCAGATGCTGTCTTTTGGTATGGGGGAAAAAAAACAGGGAAGTTACTGGCAAGAACTTTTTGACTGTTTCTTGTCAACGTGTTCTCGCTGATATTTGCATATGCCACCACTGTTTCCTATGATACACGTGTATACACCTTTGGTTGAATCATACAGCCAGCGGGCGTCTGGTTTTTGGTGCAGTTTCTCACACGCGAGCCGTGGTGGAACTCTTCCATGTCATTTATGGGTGCTGAATAATATTTGTTGTATGATTTCGTAGAGTGAAGATCGGTTATATTTTATCAGTTCAGATATTTTAATTCAATTATATTGAAATCCTATTTTACCAGTTGATCTATTGTGTAACACATTTTGTTCAGCAGTACAGCTGCTATCTTGCGTTATAATATACTGCATTTCAGTGCAATGTATGGAGTGTGTACTTTTGCTTTATTTCCAATAATGCAGTTTGGGTTTAATATCCCCATTTGCCATATCCGTTCTTTCCTTGCCTTTTACCTATTTGGCCTGGGTTCAAGTAGTTTAACCCAGTAATTTGGGCAATTTTTTGGGGGGGTTCAAGATTCAATTTTTATCATTTTAAGCTCAAAATTAAAACTACAAGGAGTTAGCCTTGCAATTTTATCAAAACTTTGCCCCAAAAAATTGACTTTTCCCTAGATTTTTCCAAAATGCATTTGGAGCAGAAAAGATTGATTGGGCATTTTTAGATCAAGTTTTCTTTGTGTGACTCAGTAAAATATAGTTTGCAAATTCAAACTCATGGGGTGAGCCTTGCAATGTAATTGTTTGGCCTAATTTTGACATTTCCCAAATTTTTCCCAAGTGCATTCTGAGAAGAAAACATTTAATTTGGACATCTTTAGCTCCTTAATTTCTGTCTCGACACATTCTGTACAATTTCAAACAGATTGAATTTCATTTTTCAAGCTCAAAATTATAACTACAACAGATAAACCTTGAGTTATAATTGAAATTCGACACTTCTTAATCCTACCAAAATGCCATTTCAGAAGAAAAAACAATTTTCTCTTCTTTAGACCTTAATTTCTTTTTGTTGGACTCAAGAGAATACTGTGTGCCATTTCAAATTTCAAACAAATTTAAATTTCAGAAGATAAAGTCCAAAATTAGCCTTGCACTGTAATTAAAATTTGGGCCAAATTTGACATTTTTCTAAATCCTCCAAAATTGCATCTTTTAGCAAAAGAAGGCAATTTTTTTTACATTAAATTTTCTTTGTTTGACTTAACAGAATATTATTTAATCCAAGACGGAGTTGGGCTTTAAAATATCTAATAATTAGGCCAGGCAGCTTTCCCTGAAATTTCGGTCAGTCCTGACCAAAATTTTGTTGATCCTGCGGCCATCCAATTTATCCCCTTTTATTTCCAATTTCAGATCGTCGAAGATGGCTTGAAAAGGTCAAATAAAATCTACACATCAGTCGTGCATGACAAAACTACTGAGCACATTGTGTGTTCAAAATAAGAACCACTGGAGCTTAATGACCACTTTAACGGGAATGAATCAGAAGTTTACTGAACAGTTTACCTTGTTTTTCATTAATTTTATTTAAGGAATAGTCAGAAGCTAATATAATGAAAAGATTTATTCAAATCTGGCACACAACGCAAGTACACAAGTTGATTTATAGTTACCATTTCCAAAACGTACAACAAAAAGAGTGGTCTAAAATGCAAGTGTAAAATATGTATATCGCTGGGTAGAAGCCACACTGTTTATCTGTATACCAAATTTAAATTAAATGCAGGTGGGTTTGCAAGGTGCACATTTCTCTGTTATATCAAGTTGTCTTTGAAACGCTATCGAATGCCCAATTGTCCTTGCTTTTTGAGCTTGGTCCAGTTATGCCGAACTGGTGCTCTGGTCTAGGTCTTCACTGATTTCAGATACCCAGGCACAGAGCTGGATATCGCCACGGATCTAAAGATCAGACCCACTGGCTAGCTGCTTCCAAATGGGCATGTGTAATTCTAAGCTGTAGCCAGACCATTTTGGACACGGCTTTTACACTGGCGATCAGATCCCTGTTGATTGCAGACGGGAAACTTCCATCCAAACTGCTGCAATATTATTGGCTATTGTATGCCGACAAATCTCCCTTCCCCGTCTGCTGAGAGTGTGTACTCGTGAGTTCAGCCAAAGACGGGTATAGATTAACTTGAACTTGTTCTCGAGGTCATGGTACCTGCAAAAAGAAACTTGTGATTAAGGAAAAAACACAAGAAGTCTCTCTCCTAATCGAAGAAAGAGAACTTCCGCAATCCCAATTTAATATATTCCTGAGTGCAAATAGCATTCCTAGAGAAGAAATATATCAAATATTGCAAACAATTTACAGAAACTATTCAAGAGCCTTAGAGGGCATTAAGATTTGGCATTTAAATACTGAAAGGTTACAAATACTGGATTCCGTCGGTGTCTGATGCAGAAATCAAAACTAATTCAAAAGAACAAAGCTTCAATAAAAACTGATACAAACTGTTCAAACACTAAAAAGACGTCTAAAAGTTTTACGTATTAACTCAGGACAGGTATTTTTGGCAATTTATACTTCACACGACCTGTACAATCACAATATAAATATAGTCCTTTTTATATATATCGCTTTTGGAAGCCCTTGATTAAACAGTAGCGGAAGCAAGAATGACCCGAGTACTCAAAATATATCTTGACCACTTCATAAATTGTTCCCAAATTGTATAGCAATTCCACCCGTGAATTTGGCGACAGCGGGTCTATCCCCCAACCAGCCCGGGCCACCTTAACCCTAACCCTCCTCAATCCTTCACCTGTTGGAGGACTGAGGAGTGTTAGGGGTTAAAGAAATGCCCAATTCATGTAAGCATTCTTGGTATTCATGCTCTTCGGCTGTTGAGTGGACTTCTGTCACGTTTTGTTGAAATTTCAATCCTTTTCTGGCATGGTTTCAAATGTGTTTCTGAAAAAAAATTTCCCCCTTTTCAAATACAAATCAAACAAAATGTGCCTAAAAAGAATACTTCAGGAAAGTATAAATGTCAACCCCGAAACTGTTCACTCAAAACCCCGCCAAAAGGTCCCCAGCCCACCCACCCCCATCAAAATTAAAATCCAGTCAAAATTCAAACCATTAATGATTTACAAATTGTACTCTCCTTTTAATACATGTAATAACTGACAAATGAAATCTTCACATTAACCTTGAAACTACTAAGAAATATCTCTACAATCATCACAACGTGACCTGATCAAAGCGAAAATGACGTCAAGATTAGTCTCCTCAACAGCAGTCGTTAAGATGCCAGTGAGTCAGTCTCCCCTCCAGGCACCAGTTTACATATGGGTTTCCTCACCTGCAAGTAGAAAGAAAGGCTGCTATCAAATCAAACAGTTCTGCCGGTCAAAAGATTCTATGCGGAAAGTCAACTTGGTATCACGAAAGTACTGTAGATTATGTCATGTTTACATGAATATGCAATACATGTACATACATGTACATCCAGCTAATTACAATCAACGGAGGTGGATACATTGTAAAATGCATAGTACGGCTTTTACACTGCAAAGCAAGCATTTCATGCAGTAGCATGGCCTAGCATATGCACATGCATGAACTACACGTTGCAAAAAATGTTGCCCTCACAGACGTACCCCTAGAACACCAATTGCAGCAATACACAGAACATTTTCTCATGCATTAAACATGCATTTTGCACGCTCTAGCAAACAAGGAAGTATGCTTTTGGGTTTTTTAACATCAAGTAAAAACATGTACTGGCTAATTTTCCTTATGTCTGTCCTCTGTTAAACTGAACAGTTTGCTGGAATGACTAGTTTCAAACACTGTGAAAATGTTGACACTGCCCTGACTAGTGCAAATTTCTTCTTTCTCCTTTATGGGTCCACCTTGAGGTCTTTACAGATGCAAAGGAGACCCAGCATTGGGTCCTTGCTTTGATTTCCGCACAGACAAGTGTAAGTCATCTATCTCTAGCTCCCTGACACAGGACCGGCAGGAGCTGGGACCAAACTGCCCGTCAACTACATGTCCAGAGGCGCAAATAGCTACCGCTGCACAGGTTGGGAGAGTGTCTAACAGATTCTAGCAGCATTACTCCGATTCCCGCAATGAGACAGAGCCTTTGGCATGGCATGTGGGTCATTCTATAAATTTGGGGTCCAAAAGTGTGACATTTTTGTGTCCCTATTTCCCCTGGCCTGCGTAATTTGACGGGGAAGTATCACTGAAAATTGATTTTAAACTATTTCTGTTTGTTTGGCCGGTAATTGGCATTCATTCGCCGCTCTTGGAAATTTGAGAATGTGTTCTGAAACTTACAAAAATTGTATGTCAGATGTGACAGACACGGAAAAAGATGGGTCCCGTAGAATGACCCACGTGCGGTCAGGAGAGTCCTGGCATGGAGGTCTAAATCCACTAAAGAGATCTATAGGCTCATTCAAACACAGGAATGCACAAGGGACAAACCAAGGGCCACGGCCCGATGTATTCCCCCCCCCCCCGTATTACTACATTTCATGAACCTGGATCTGTCCTTGAAATCAGAAACTGGGCTGGCTGTATATAATGCCAGCTCAGGGAAAGGGAGCGAGTACATCATGAGAGAGCAGATGTTGGCGAGCCCGGGCGAGCCTCATGCCTCTTCTCTCGGGCAGACCAAACCAATGAAGGGGCACTGGCAGATGAGTCGTCGTTGCCATGCATTGGTTGAGCCACCAACGCACTGACAACCAAGGTTTTATGAGATTTGGTCTGAGCCTCCCCTTCCAAGTACATCATGCATCATTGACAGGCTAGCCTGTCTTGGATTCAGCCGTTCAGGCATGCAGGCGTCTATGGGATGTGGCCGTCAGCCACTAATAAGTGGCTTTCATGGGCTTATTTGCTAATGAAGCTGTAGCCATGACTTTAAACACAGCTCTCTGTCCAAGTTAAGAAAAAGACAAGGTCACTCATCACAACAGGTGCAAGAATCATGATCTTGGGCAGGAGTTTGCGCACAGTGATGGTTATAAACTCACTCTGAGGTAGGGAACGATGCAAGAGTTAGGTGTAACTACTGCAAACCGGTTTAATGAACGTCTCAGACTTTACACAGAATGCATGAACATATTCACAGAGTTCAAGTCACACAAGGCCACCCTTTTGAGACAATCGGTCAAGGGTGGGGCTGAGAGTTGTCCTGCCGTTTGATGGCAAGACCATACAATTATGAACTCGTGGAGGAGCTCAGCAGTTGCCCCGTGAGCGACATACCTCTCCTGTGAGTCCGTGCCGTTCTGCAAACGAGCGAACTTCACATTACGAGTCCACTCATGTCTGCACAGCCTCGCCAACTCTCGAGCGAGACATTTCCCAATGGTGTTACTGTAAGCTACCATGGTGCCAACTCCCAAATCTCACGGAAATGTACTTGTTTTCACTTCTTTCAAGTAATAAAACTCCTGTTAGCTATCTCACCTTGATAAAAAAACAGTCGTAAATTCACTGCTTGTACGTACAATGTACATGTACATGTAGATGTTTTGATATGCACATGTATGTGGATGAATGGGGTTTGAAGGGTATACATTAGCCTTGCTTTATGAAATTCTGTGTTTGATTTATTGAAGTGAATTTATGACATGCATATGTAATTTCTGTTAATATTCTCCTGGTGACATTCCATTATTTTCACATTACAGACAGCATACAATTCACGAAGCCCATGAAACCTGGTGAATAATGTCTGGTCGGAATCACGTTTAAACAGCAAAGAAGGGCTTTATGTTTGTTTGAAGCGCAGCTGCCATATGTTTGTGACTTTGCTAACACCCGCGATGGATGATAGACATGACCGGGCTCCGTGCACAGCTGTGCCTTCCGGTGTGATGATATAACTGTCAAGTGAGGGCGCTCCATTTGCCGTTCCATAGCCCTGCTGAGTGGGTTTCTCCCACGGAGCGAGCACACACTGCACAGGGGGGCATGCATGGTCAACTGGCTGGCACTTGCTGCCACAGGATCGAAGACTGGAGTTCAACAAACCGCAGCCTCATTTTTTGACTGTGACATTCAGTTGTCAATTTAACCCTCCTTTAGTTTTACAGCACAAACATGCACAAGTGCCCAAGGTCACTCTCTTGCACGTTGGTGCAGTGCCCAACACGACACAGCTGTGCTTCTTTGAGGTGTTTACCAAGTGACCCAAAGAGTGACTTCAGCATAGGAGGGTTAAGCTTCAAGATTTTCACACTTACGAGCAGACTCCGGTGCAATGCAACAGGCCCTCTTTATTTTTAATCTGCGGTGGGTTTGTTGAACTCCAGCGAGCCTGGCTTTCATTTGCAAGCTATAGAGAGCCCTCTGTAGTTCTGCAACATAGCAGACAGAAATGCACAACAGGCGATGTGCCGCAGGCACCAGACAGAGAGATGAAGGGGTATTTTTCAAATCTTGGCTCGGTGAAAATGAAGCTTTTTATTTTCATTTGTACAGCACATCCAAATGCGAAATATATTCTACAGTTTAGAGTATTTCCATTTGATTCCGAAACTAAACGTCTGAAACTGTGGACACAGAAATGAAGCTACAGGCCAAGCCAAGATTTGCAGGGTAAATAAAGACAAAAGTCACAAGCTCTACAGGGTTAGATACAACCTCACACACGTCTGAAAAGCTCTGAGAAGTTAGAACAGATGGCTGCTACGGAAAGGTGTTAGGACAAAGGCAGTGAATCCCCAAATGGTAAAACGGACCAAACTTGCTTTTACTGCGGGAGGCAAATTTTGGCTTCCGAAGCGACAGGAGAATATGCTGCAGTTTAAAAAAAAACACAAAGAGACAAGCACAGATGTGATGTTGCTTTAGTCATCCAAACTTCCGAGGCCAGCTGCAAAGTGAAGAATAACCACAGGTCAAATCTGGAGGGCAAGTGAGTACGTAGCTTTACGTAAAATTTCAGAACTGCTGAGAGAACCCTTTTAATGAAGCAAGCTCTGCTGTAATGATAACTAATTTGTTTGTGACAGATTTCCGATTTAACATGTGCAAAAAAAGTCCCAGTTACGGCTACGCTTCCATAACTGGGCAACTATGGTAGTAATCACATTCTGAGATTATTTCATGTGATACGCTGCCAGGAGGGGAAAAAAAGGATTCAAAATGGCCCAGCAAGAGAAAGGCACAGACAATAACACCAAATATGACATCGAAAGTTTCCACACCAGCGTGCCTGAAAGAGAGGCAATGCGACACAAGTAATATATTAAGCTGGATTCGCACTTCACATCAACGTTAATAAATGGAAAGCAAATTCTCGAAAGTGACCATGAATGTTAGAATAGACATACAATAAATGGCACCATGGCATCGGCTTTAGCGTAAAGGTCACTTCCTGTCGGAGTGAGCCCAACACTAATAAACAGTGCTTGTTACAACACTGTTGCTATCTGGTATCAAACTAAACCACGATTGACATTGAAACAAAGAAATCAATCCTAGTTTTAAATATTACCTCAGTGTAGCGTCAATTTCAAATTACAATTCTGACAATTCAGGGTTTTTTTCTGCATTTTTTTTTTTTCTGCAAGCAAACAAACACAAGTGAAACAAGGCACCGATTTGCTAAAAATTTCCAACCAATACATTCGGTTGGAAATGAACTCACTTGAAATTAAAACTGCAAAACACAAATGTGTGGAAATTTATTGGAAACTGAAAAAAAAAAATCAGCAATGAATGCTGATGTCATGGGTGGGTATTAATGCAGCGCATAGCCAGTCATGGATTTCATTTTTAAGCTTCATGGACAATGCAAGCATCATATGGGGTCAGCTGGGCACCATAGGTGTTGCAGCACTGGCCCGAAATGCATCCTTTGCTCAGGGGATGTATGAAGCCTTCTATTTGCCAACTTGAATGCAGACCGATCATGCCTCGGAATACAGACAGATCTCTCTTTTTTTTGTCTTCATTGCCGAACAAAATGTAGAGGAACCACAAGTCAGAGGAAAAGTAAGAAAGAGAAACGTAAAAGAAAAAACCTATTCAAAGTAGAGAGACTTACTTTCATTGCTACGCCTGGTCAACTTCTTGATGCGACCGCAAACACTTCCGCAGCAGTTACACGGGAAGCCGGTGTAGGTCGGAGAGAACGGAATGTAGCGGAAGAAAGCAAAGCGTCTGATCCAGTTCATCCCGACAGGGAACTCGTAGGAGCGCAGTAACTCGCGAGACAGGGCCGAGTCCTGGCTGCCGGCCGAGTACTTGCTGCGCCACTGGGCGATGCCGCGGTCCTCATCGGAACCTGTGAAAAAGTTGCCAACAAAATTCCACTGAAACGTGCCACACGGGAAAACCAGGGCCTTCTCAGTGGAACATTAAATGAATATACCGACGCCAGGAAAAGCTTTCACTTATGTGTCATAATAAACTTCAATTTCTGGTGTAACTCTGCCAAAGACGGCTGCCCATTTAGAACAATTAAACCATCACAGCAAAAGATCGAATCTACATGTACACATCAGTAATCCCTGAAACTCTTTGTAACTAGCTACGAACGGATGTCTGGTTTTGGCAGAAAACGTCGCCATTTTCCATCAAAGGATTTCTTTAAGTAACAGACAAGTCTGCACCCACGACCGAAGGTACAATGCACTAGACTGGTGATTTTAGAGTGCGATCGGGCAATGAACACTGCGAGACATAATCAAAGGCCAGTTTCGTTTTCTTGAATGGAGGGGCCAGCCAAGTGCAAAGATGGAGGCCGAACAATGCTTACCTGGTAAGGTGTTATCGAAAAAGAATCCAATCACTCCGCCCACAAACATGTTGGTCTCAAGAAGCACGACGATTATCTGGTCTATCTCCTCGTTGCCTGCCAAAAATTTTACACCGGGAAGTAATCAATTTGGCAATCTGGATTAAAAAAAAAATGGGTTGGGGGGTGGCCCTTTCCTAAGGGAGGGATGGGGTGTGGAATTTGTGAATGCAAATCGCAGCTTTAAGGCACTCACGCACATTCAAACACCTTGCATGAATTTGCCGTCTTGTGACGAGCAACTGTGCACTCGTGCTCACGGCGAGCATTAGCGAGCCTTGCAGGCTATCCTACTGAATACATTGCATTCTGATGTTGTACACAGGATCCGGCCGTTACCTAGCATCCAGTGAAAGTTGAGAGCAGTTCCTCAAAACATTTCAGTACTTCACAGAAGAAAGGCCTCCACTGGAAAAGGCCTTGACTAAGTTCAGCCAAGACCTTTTTCAAGTTCCCAGAGGCAAATGTCTCTACGCTTTGCTACAGAAATATTTCAAGTCTCCTGTCCACAACCACAGTAACAAATGCAAAGGTTCCACCTTTTTAGTAAATACAGTGGTCAAACAACCCTTTGTAATGTTCTCTATAATTTCTAGAGATGACACGCCCCTACTTTTACTCGCACTCACCTGTTTTGAAGAAATCTCTGTTAGCCCTGACCCACGTTGGAATGATGAAGCCCATGATGAGGGAAAAGCCGATGACGAAGAGATTGCGACTGCTGTTGAGGTTAACAAACTGGAGGTTGGAGATGCCCACGGCTGCCACCATTGCTAACAAAATAAACATCACATGAATATCATTAAGCGTTTCTGGTAAGAAGCCTAAGAATCCTCAAAAGCGCCCCAGGCACTGTGGCTCATGAGCCTGAAGAAATCTGTTGAAAGGAGACAAAGAATAGTATGCCGTTATAATTTTACAGCTGGGGGGAGCGGGGAACCCTAGAGGATTATATTCTGGGGTTTGGATCCACGGCATCAGGTGGTTGGGATCACTGAAAACCCAATCCCAAAATGCAGACGGGGCTGGGAATCGAAGTCAATACGAGAGTAAAGAACCACTTCACGCCAAAGCAGTTCCTCTACTTCTGCTGAGCAAACTTACGTGCTACAGCAGACATGAGCTGAGAGTCGGTCACTCAAAATGCTACACTGTGCATGGCAGTTCAGCTGGTAACTGGGTTTTTTTGGCAAAGCAATTTTTGCTTTGCAGATGTGCAGAGAACCAGTTTAAAGGACAATACATGTACTTGGAATGGCACTTTATTTAGCTGGTAACCCATTCTGCCAAGCACACAGATACAGATCTATTAAATAAGCCTGAGGCTTCTTTTTCCAAGTGCAAGAAGTAGTTTGCGCCCGAAGCGGCGTAAAGTGTGCAGAACCAGAACAGCCCTTGCTCGGTCGGAGGCGCCGACTCACCAAACATAACGCAGAACATGCCGCCGATGATGGGGTCTGGAATCGTGACAAAGAGGGCGCCAAACTTGGCAAACATCCCCATGAGGATCATCAGCATGCCGCCATACTGGATGGCCCGACGACTGCCAACCTAGTGGGGCAAAAGAACCACAGGTGACACGAAATACAGGGACTTGTTGGCGCTCGAAAGATCAAACTCTAGCGGATCTCGCTGTAGTGAAGGATAACTCCGTTCACATAGATTTTGAAGGTCACAGTTTACAGTTATTGGATCCGATAACCTTCTTTCATTTCACCTATTTGTATGGGAGGCTGAAGTTTGAAGAAATGTCGCCTGCGGTCGGCGTCAGGTTTCACCCCAAAATGTACATTTAGCTGTTACTTTTAAGAGGCCCATACTTTCATTGAGTGTTTTGTGGCAGTGTTAATTATATGGTGCTTTGAAAGCCATAGTTCGAGCCACTGCTGCTACCTTTGTGATTCCCAGTGCTCCAATGTTCTCCCCGTACGAAGTCGTTCCCGACCCCGACCCAAACGCGCCGGCCAGGATGCAGCCCAGGCCCTCGATGCCGATGCCACGGTTGATGGCGTGGACCGGGGGCGGGGGCGCTCCGGCCAGCCGGGCGCAGGCGTAGTAGTCCCCGACCGACTCAAAGATGGAGGCCAGCACACCCGCCAGCATGCCGAAGACGCCAGCGATGGTGGCAGTGGGCACGCCCCACTGACCTGCAAGAAAGGCAACCACAAACAAAAAATTACTCACAGTTCCAATCTAGACATCGGTTCATATACTCGGCACGAAAGCGAACACGTCCATCATTTTGTAACATCGGATCATACATTTTTATTACAAATTCACAGGAGTCTCAAGTAAATTTGACAGGCAACTTTTCTTTCATGTCAAATGTACTCGGCTTATGCATTTGCCCGAGATGTGATCCAGTAAATTTGTGCCGTGCTACCTGAGCTTGCCAGCAATAACTTGTCCCAGTTTCTCGGCATCTCTGTCCAGGGATGTAAAGTACAAGAACATGCAACTTCGTGCACATGCCCAACAATATTTGATAATGATGATGATCCTAGCTACTAAGAGAGCTTTTAGCCAAAAAATGACTTGAATTGAAATGAAATGAATTTTGAAGCACACAGTTTCGGACGCAACTAATAAAGAATTCACTAATTGTACTCACTGGGATTCTAGGAAAGTGGAGGATTTACTGGACAAGGAACTTTGACGTATTGCACTTTTTCCCAATGCTGCACAGGTCTTACCAGGCTAAGGTTATCTTGAAGGCAGACAGCAACGACAGAGAATCTCAATCGGGAAGACTTTTTCTTCCCAAGGCCAAACAAGACTTAGTATGCAAGACTGGGAATCTTTACTGAAAGCAGCTACTTTCAAGGTAAGTGGAGGACTTTTAGAATAAGAAATCATGATTCAAGCAGATTTTTGGAAAATCAGACAGGGCAAGAAAGAGAAACCTCGATTCTTCTCGAAGGGTTCTCCCAAGGACATGAGAAGTTCAAAGGCATGGAGTCTTGACGCTGACAGAATTTTGGGGGGCTCTCGAAGGACTTACCGGGATAAGGAATCTTGACCCAGGCGGACTCTTCCAAGACCCCGATGCGTAAATCGGTCCGGGCGCTGTAGCCGTAGGCATCGGGGTCTGTGGGAAACACGTTGGCCGCCGTCAGGATGGCGGAGAAGGCCCAGGCTATCAGAACTGACAAGATCACCTGGAAACAAGCACAGCAAAAATTCCCAGCAAAGTTTAAGAGACTCACACCAAATACAAAATGCCGAAGAGAAAATTGCCTCCGAAAAAAGAAAAAAGTCTCACAAACAAAGACAATCATCATCCATCAAAATAATTAAACTCAACCTGCCACTGCTGTAGTTGTGTCTATCACGAGTCCAACTCTGACATTCAAGTCACAAGTCAAACAGCTACTGCCGATGAAATATGACAAACGTGTATTCCACTGCAGTTGTTCAGTTCTTGTTATTTGTGACTAGACTGGCGACCTGACTTAGGAACTGAATCGTGACCCACTAATGAATGTCTCGACCCCAATAGCATGATCACCACATGTTATCAGTCCACTGAGAATAAATTAAATAAGCGCCCTCAAGTCTGGGCCAGATCAAGTGTTTCGTAGGCACTAGGCACCAGTGTTCCGTAGGCCCTACACTGCTCCACTCAACAATTTCATGGAACTGGTTAAAAAACGAGATGGAGCCCTGCATTTCAAGTTGATGCCAAGCTGTGCGAAGCAATATAGGAGCTACAGTACTTTAGTCGGAAGTTTTACAGAATATCAAATTTCAGAGAAAGGTGCAAAAACTTTTTAAAAAACTGTGTTTTTACACAACACTTCGTAGGCCCTCAAACTTTTCACACACCCCCTTCTATTTTTCACACACCCCCTTAATTTACCATAGGCCCTAGACACCCTGCGTCCAGTGCCTGTTGGATGATCTGGCACTGGCCAGAACTAACCTTTTGAGTTACAATCTACAAAGCCAAAGTTTGGTGGATCATGGTGCAAATGAACAGAGACTGTCGGTACTCACAGGAAACATCTTGAAGAGGGGAAAGCTGACTCGGTGGCATTTCTTCTCTCGGGAGAAGCCCAGACAGGGGAGGGTGAACCGGGCGATGTACTGAGAGAACAGCGCCATCAAGGCTATGGTCCTACAACCGCGGTAAAACAAAATAGCCGCATGGAATCACAGATTTGCCCGACAACCCTCCGACAAAGACGAAAGAAAGATACAGAAATGAAAGAACGAAGAAACCAACCAAGTACAAATCGTGTCAAATTACCCGGTGCACTCTTCGGTAAGAGGGCAAAACCATGCCAGCATCCATGGGGGGTAGGGAGATTTTAAACCCCTCCCTTCCAAGAATTTGCAACAAGTGCCCATCCCCTCACCCCACGTGTGCCCTTCTCCACAAGCACACTCAGTCACTGCCCTGTACGAATGAGCACCGAAAATCAGAAATACAGGGCAAAATGGAGAGTGTCCCTTATTGTCCAATACCGTCCACTTTGAATGCCTCTTTATAAAAGACAGTGTCCAGCATCCCACTGATCCCCTCCCCCTCGCTTGGATGAAGGTTAAGTGAAAAACCATTTCTACCTCTAACCACTTCGCACCGGGGAGCCCGGTTTCGCGTTCATTTTCTTTATACGCAACAGCGGGCTGCCTGAACTTGGACAACAGAGCTGGACCTTGTAACAAAAGACCGTACTCGGAACAAAAGGCCGAGCTTCTGGGAATTGCCAACTCTTTTCGGTTGTCAATAGCGGAAGAAATCCTTTATTGTTTTAAAAGAATATACCACTTTTTGTGGTACAATACTGCTGCACGCTAATCTGGCCCCTACTGAAAAGACGTCAGCAGCGCACTGTGCCAGTTTGGGGGGCAAAAGAAAATTACATAACACCGCAAAATCAAAAATTTTTAAAGAGTTTTGAAAACAGAAAACAAATGAAAAATCACCAGGCCCAGCAGAATCTACATGGACAAATGAGCTCGGCGCAAAATGTTTCTAACACTTCATTCCCCCTCAATATGACCTTCTAACATGTCAACACATCCTCCACTACTCTGGACAAAAAGTTGGTGAGAGAGGTTTGGGGGACTTACAGGAATGCAATGCCCCAGTGCCCGCTGCTGAAGCTGATGGCGGCATCAAACAACGACAAACCAATCAGAGTGATGGTGGGGGCAATGGTCAACGGTCCGATAAACCGCAGCATGATCCCGACGATACCGGTGAAACCGACAATCACCTGGAGAAGGAACGAGTCCATCAAGGTTGGAATTACGGTTATCAGAAGCGGACAAACCGGGGGAGGCCTCGGAATGGACACTGCAGGTGGGGCATATTTGTATCATCTGGGTGAAATTTCTCGTCTTAACATTATGAAATAACCGCTTGAGAGTAGAAGAAACAGGAGAAAAAGAAACGACTACTCCCTAAAATGTTATCACAAGATTTTATTTACACTTACAGAGGAGGCAGGCAATGGAAGTTTTTTTGGTGCTTTTGTCGACTCAACTCTCAGAACTTGGATCAAGGATTATAACTGGTTCAAAGATTTAGTAGGACTCGGGTTACAAAAAGTAACGCAAGTTAAACTTCAAAAAACAACAAAATTGTCGGCAACATTTTTAATATAAATCACAAGACAAACATGTACCACAGAAACGTTCAAGATTGGGAACTGTAAGGTTGTTTTTCATACCTCCACCACAGACGCTATCATGATTGACCCCTGCACGACCCTCATTCGCCGCCGCCAGAATTCTTCGTCGTCGAAGGCGACCGTCGTTGCCGGCATGGTGGTGTAATCCTCAGACCCATTAAATGATGCATTGACGGCGGCTGTACACAGACAAAAGTTGAGAGCAACATACAGAGGATTTCCCTTCAATTTAACAGAATGATATTAAAACTGATTAGAATGACGTTTTAGAGGTGTCAGACAAGCTCCATAATCCATCCTGTATTGCTTGGGAGTGCTCCTTTTCAACAGAGGTTGGAGGCCAGTAAACGGGCCAAAAAACTGCCCATGTGAGCTGAACCATAGTTTCCGTGTCTTTAATCTAATAATCTCATAAGGAGGTATTGTGGCTCAAAACCTTTGGGGGTACTTTGTAACACTTGAGGGTCCAACAGACGTAGTAATCTCGGGAGCAAGCCGTTATCGACCTTGCTCCCTGATTCTGTTTTATAAATTGTATTCAAACTGCTGATTTGGGCAGCAGACTATCTTACGATTGCCATGCGTTCCGAGATTTGCCTTTCAATTGCTCCAAATCTGGCTTAAAACACTGAGGTATTTTTATTTTTACTCTCAAATGGAGAGTTCACGTGGCTTTAAAATTCAAACTTGCCGACCCATGAATGAAGTCTGTTGAGGTCTAAAACCCAACGGCGATCCTGTAACTTAGAAAATGAAAGTTATTTATGTTTCTCTGCTTTGTACTTCAAGTACTGGATTTTTTTCCCAAATGGTGACAAGCATCTAAACTCGTTTTAGGGGTGATCACCTCTGCCAGGATGTTTCACCCAAAGTCACTACACTATCGCTCAAAACCAGCTGCTGAGCGAAGACAGTACACCGTAGATTGTGAATGAACGCGTAATTTGACATGCCTGTCAGACACACTAGAGAATTGAATTTTTTTCCCTGGTCTTTTTACATACATGTATGCGTCATCCATACTGGTCTGCTGGACTGGCAAACATATCAAGTGATAAGCCAGCTGTGTCTTCTTCTTTACTGACTGGCTGAAGTTGTGTGTAATCTGCAGAACATTTTGAACACGGCAATTTATGTTACCGGATTCAAATTTCTGTTCCCAAAGGGTACAGGTGGAAAGCTCTCCTATGACTGAGTCGGAACTCGTATCTCCCCCAACACACTTACAAACATCCGCCCATGCACAAAAAGGCAGCCAAACAAACAACTTCATAAATGTACGTACAGGTGGATAGGTCACTGCCTGTGGTAATGCTAACTTCCTCATCAATGAATCCAGAATCAGGTAACATGCATGTACACGTGCCAATGTGCACCTGCTACAGGCATCGTCCATGTTATCTCCTGTAGGCAACCGTGCATGCCCAGGTACATGTATGCATTGTCTTTGGAGAAAATCTATGGTCAGGTGTGGCCGAGAGGGCATCAGTTGGACCAGGGGGTTTGCATGCGGCAGTCGGTTCACCTGGCAACTGCAAGGTCACGTGACCTTGAGGCATGTCATTCTACCCCTGTTTGCTGAGAACTCTCCACCCAGGAGTGTGTAAATGATATCTGTGAGGGGGGTGATGGAGGTGGTCATTGTCGCTGTGTTTGTTGAGTTGTTTGTGCCTGGGAATTTTGACACTGGGTTGTACATGTACATCCTCTGGGGTGCCGAGATAGGTTTCGGGACTGCTTACAGATGGAGGATGACCGAGTTTAATGACTTCAGCAGGTACACGCAGAGACTTTGTGTGAAAATATGCATTCTAAGAAAAGTCAACCGTCTGCAGAGTGGTAGACTCAATCCACTGGACTCAATCCACTGGACTCAATCCACTGGACTCAATCCACTGGACTCAATCCACTGGACTCAATCCACTGGACTCAATCCACTGGACTCAATCCACTGGACTCAATCCACTGGACTCAATCCACTGGACTCAATTGGACTTCAGACGGACTCGAGTCGCTATTTCTGTGACTCCTGACGCGACTTGTAACTGTCAGTTTTTGACTTGCGACTTGCTTGTGTTTAGACCAAATTGACTTGTGACGTGACTTGACCAGTGATTGAACGACTTGTGACTGGACCAGATTTCTTGCGACTTGACTCGGACTTGCGAAAATTGACTTGCTCGCCCATCTGACCATCTTTACAATGACACAGCAAGTTCCCACTGGGAACCCAGACTGGCAATTGTTTTAGGTCAGAAAAGAAAGGACAGAGGTAGTTTGCTATCCAATCCAAGCCTCGCTCCTGCCTTGGTTTTGAATGATTCCCAGCAAGTTTAAAGCTCTTCGAAGTCAGCCCTTCAATTAGTGCCCGACCGCAGTGGTCTCCATTCCAGCAACAATGGCAGAAGTTCCACCCACCTTCAAAAGGCAGGGGTCAGGGCGACAGGGCTTCTCGGCTTCCGCCCCCCCACTACTGGAACTCTCTACCTCAAACATGTCAAACCATCCATAACACTCACTCAACACTTCTAAGATCAAGCTAAAAACCCACTTGTTTTTCTCCAAGATCACAGTGACGACTCCCACGTGTTTCATGAGCTTTCTTTACTAAACCACATTGTATCCATAGGCAAGTACACAGTACTATTTCAATATTATTAAACAGCACAAAGCCATTTCATGATGAGGCCTTCACTCTGGGCGACGGAAATTCAAAGAAATCTACACAAGTTTATTCACGGGACTGCCCCAACCAACCTTCATTACTTCAATGGGGGCGCTCCTGTCCTGACTTTCATTAAAGGGCAAAGAATACGAGTCATCTGAAAACATGCAGGGTTGAATTCATGCTGTCGGGAACAATTGGCAAAGCTGCCGAGGGGGGGGGAGGGATTTGAACCTAATCCAACTATTTCAAGGCCTGGCTTTATACCCGGATTTGGACACAAGTGGTCCGATGGTCTAGCCTGGGGATTTGTGTTATCTGATGCTAAACCACTTTGTGTAAATGCCACCTGCTAACAGGACTTGACAACAAAAATGTGACTGATTGAAAAAAAAAACAAGCATGAGTCTTTTCAGTGAGGGTTTCGGCATTCACATAGAGGGGAGGCACCCACAAATGAATGCAAAACCTGAACTTACCTGCTGGGCTTTTTCCTTCTTTTTTGGGGAAATCTGGGAGAAAGTTTTGTCTTTAAATTTTATAAATAAATGCAGTAAGAAAAACAGAAGAAAAGAACCTCCCCCCCCCAAAAAAAAGTTGAAAAGTAGTGGGTGAGGCACATAATCCCCCTTTAGTTCGGCTACTTCTTTGGTTCGTAATATTGTTTCCTCCCGGACTATCGACGAATGATACAGGGTGACAGGTGGGCTTTACTCACAGGGTGTGCCCGGTGCCGGAGGGGAGGGACATGGGCCTTGCTGGTTGAGTATCGTCAGTGCTGGCGCCAAGAAGGAGAACGTTCCACCCTGTACGATTGGTAACCTGGATCAAACCAGGGAAAAAAAAACAGCACCATAGTTACAATGCAAAATCTGTCTTATGGTATCAAATTTATAGATGTGGTCAAATGCCAACAGCAATGAAAACTGGAGACAGTGGTGAAAGGAATATCTGTCAAGCGTGGATGAACAACACCTGTGCACTTGAAAAAACAGCATCCAGGCAAAAGCTTAGGCAACAGAGGGTTTTGCATGGCTGCCATCTTGCAGGCCAGTGCTTTTGTTCAAGCCAGGAATGCACAAAGGAGGTTTCCCTGTGGAACACAACAACTCCCTCTCAAGATGGCTACCATGCAAAGCCTCAATATGCAGTGTCAAAGAGACCCCAGGGTTAATTCAAACAATTCTTTCCACCAACTTTTCCAGGAGATGAAATATATACACACTCAGCATTAAGAGCACATGTCACTTTTGGAAAACAATTTCACCAACTAAGGTGTTTCTTGAGTCCAATTAAAAAAAAAATCCAGGGGCAAATCTGGCACTCAATGTGCTCCTCGTGTTTCCAAACATCCATCGTATGTCTTGTATGGCTGGACTTGTCACATGTAAAATTGGGGGCAAGCAGTGGTAGAGAAAAGAGCAATGATAAATATCACAATCTGATTTGAGTCACAGAGCGACCTTGAACACGGCAGTGCCACAGTTGCACAATGTTAACTGTAGACATGAAAGTGGTCGATCCAGACAAAAAACTTCACTGTGCATGACGTACGGCGATCCCTACTCTTCATTTTGTTTTTTCGTTATTTCCATGTAACGTCTGGGAACCTGAAACAGTGAAAGCTACTTCCACTGGCTGGGCTGACAATTACCTGCACACCCCAGCTGGCTCACTGCGGCTCTCCGACTAAGGCTATTAGCAGCAACAGGTGGGGTGAAATTGCCAATTCCCCTCACCCTACATGTATGTGCCAACCACCTCTCCCAAACCCTCCCCCCCCCACTGTTGGATGGCATCGTTATTAAAGGTGCCAGGAGCCGTAGCCTGCATGTCAGGTGTTGACAGGATTTTGAATGTTCCGCATCCCTGATGGCTACAACAGACAATCCCCACGGCCATCGTGTGCCTAAAGGAAACAGCACAGAGCCATCCTGCAACGCCTCTGCAAAATGCACTCAATCCCGGGACTGTACATGTACATATTTAGGGACCCCGTTCCTGCAACACAAGGGAGACCAATATGGATTCGCCTTGGTGGATGACTATCACATCATGCTCCATGACTGTAGGGCTGATCTTGTGTAAAGAGGGCAGAGTTTTGACTTTTGAAGGAAATTATGAGGAGGGGGGAAACTATCAGTGTTTTAACACATGACGTGAGCTGGAATCAAATTTGCATGGCTGGTTTATCTGCAAGAAAGTCACATTTTCTCACAATTTACAATTTGAAACTCCAAGAAATAGGGTCAGCCCAATAAAGAGAGCATTTCCTTTGGTTTTTTGGGGGGCTGATCAGTTTAACAAGTTTAAAATGACCAAAAACTAGGGGGGGCCCCTAAATACACAATCCCCCTAAATCGTCTCGGCATCCAATAGGCAGTGTCTGCTAATTATATCAAACTTCCAGTGGGAAAGTTGGAACATCAAGGTTTGACTTATCATGGAGGGCTCACGTGTACATGTTCAATACTACAGGTATATTTTTGAAATGAGTAACCTCGTTCAAGAGAGGTCTCGAAAAAATTGTGGGGGGGGGGATTATCCACAAATTTTAAAAACCCAAGTCAGCATAAAGTCATAGTATCGCTGATACTATTTTGGCCTCTCTCAAAAAAAATGAGTGATTTAAGGGCCAAGATCTTATCTTCATCTTCATTTCTACAGACTGGTGCAAGTGGTCAACTTACACTGCGTACAATTTGACAATAATCATAGAAATTCTAGTAAGCTGTTGTATTTGCTTTTTTTTTTTCAAATCAAAAATTTGTCAGGTCCCAATCAAGAAAATTCTAGAATCATTGATCAACATCTTTCGCCTCGTCAAAAGCATAACTCAGGCTGCCCATTCTGGGAACTACATGTACATTTTTATCCATGCTTGGGGAAGGAACGATGAAAAGACAAAGGCAGAAGACATGCAAAGTTGGAGTGACTGTGAAATGACCCATTTTTTGAGGACAAGAAGACCAGAAACGATGTACTTTCAGTCATGAGCAAAACTAATCTAAAAGGTCAACATGGTGCATATAATCATTTATGACCAGAGTTGAAGCAGCTTTATCCAAAAGTCTTTAATCAATTTAATCATTGGCTTGTTGATGACCTATGACCTCCACGACTCTACTTTGGGGTTATTTTTGCTGTTCGCTTCCAGCAACAAGATTGGGAGATACAAAATGCACTTATTTCGAAGGCAACTTGCACTCTCAGTTTCTGTCCTTTTGGACCGGCAATGAACCGACTCTAACCTTTGGTTCCCGTTCGGTCGGAACAGTGATGTCATATACGAGCACAACCAAAGTTGCCAAGCTGAGAAACCAGATGACCAAAGCTGACACGTGTTCATGGTTAAGGCCGCCACAGCAGAGCCCTGGTCTGCCCCAGCCATCAAGGCCGGTGCTCGACAAACTCCCTGCAACTTCCAGCACTCTTGTGCAAAATGCCGCTAATGTGAAGCAATCACGTCAAACGCATACTGACAGGATAACGCTTATGCGGGGGATGGACCCACACAGTGCAGGTGTGTTTATCTCATCGGGAAGCATTATTGAATTATACAAGCAGTGAAGAACCTTGAATGTCTTTGATAAGAAAATTGACTTTCAAAAGGGGGGAATTCGGTATGATTTTCTAGTTTTGCTATCGCAGAATCGACATTTAGGAGCAATCATCCACATGCTTCAAAGCGAAATGAATCGGATCATTGACTAAAAACTTGACAGCTTTTCACAAGACCCCCTCTTTTATGAATCACACCTGTGTGTTGTAAGAGCAAAATCAAAGTCAGTACGATTACGAAAGACAAGCGCAAAATTAGGGCATGTCGCAGGTCAAAGTAAATTCGTTTGTTCGTTGCCGTCCTATTACTACAGTATGCATGTGAGTTTGCCCGCACGATATTTACAAGGGTCGAACAATAACCCACTTGAGTTCACACTACGGCTTTCAACACGTGTCGGACGTCTCAACACGGGTCGAGAGCTCTCAACACACCTCCCGAGCAGGGTTGGTGTCGACACGGGTCGAGCGCTCTACACAGGTCAGTGCCGTGTTCAAATGGTGTAGCGTGAAAAGATCAGTGACTTTTACATGGGTAGGACCCGTGTCCACCCAGGAGATTTTTCCTTTTCTTCTTTTACATTCAAACTTGCCTCACCCTCCAAAAACATGCCGCACGTTTCCGCAGAAAATCAGAACCTCACAAATTGGCAACTTTCCAGATTTCCCCCCCCCACTCACGACTGTCATTCAAGTAGCCTACTTGTGTCTGTTCATTGCTACAAATCATCGCCTTTCACACAACTTGTATGACTCTTCAGCAATAATGCCAATGAAAAAAAATCCATTGTACTCCGTGATATTGGTGTGTGGGAAACAGTCCAGTGCCTCCACAGTTAGGATGACAATGCAACCTATTACAGGGAATTATGATGACAAAGGACAGCTGTAATGGACCGGCGAACCCAACGACAGATCGGCCTTGCATTTGTGACTGACAGGCACTGGCTGACAGAAATGACTGGCTGTTGATTCATTGGCAACGTCCCGGCAAAATGACTGCTTTATGTGAAATCTGGTATTGTTCTTAGATTGACCTGCTTCCATGCAAAATGAGGCTGAAGTCCCCAATGACAAGGTTTGCAGTTTTGAGATGTCACTGGTGACAGTGGTGAGACTGAGCACAGTCCTTGAAGGGCCTATTTGCATAAAGCTGGGTGCCCCTGCTGATCCAGGGGCGGTCAACAGGGACCATATGCTCCCCCCCCCACAAAAAGGCGAGTAAAACAAAATTTTGTTTTCAAAACTAGTGAGAGAAAGGAAACACCTTGTCTGTTTCATTTCCCTTCCTTCTAGAAGTGCAGGTATGTAAATAATCCCCAAAATGTGGCGTCACACCCTCAGAAAGGCCAAAACAGGTTTTTACACAGGAAATTCTTCATTTTTCACCCCACCCAAAAATCTAACCAAAATTTTAGCCCTCCCCCAAGAAAAATGATTCTGGATTGGCCCTTGAATTCCTTAGTTTTTTAGCAGCAAAAGTACACAAGATTGCATTTGTACTGTTTGGAACGAACGATGGCTCAGGGAGTGCTCGACCAATGAGCTGTGTCAACTCGGGGTCCATGGCCAATGAACTTGGTCCATCACCAGTCAGGGAAGACCAAAGTGGGTCAGTACGTGTCTGGTCAAAGCACTGTGAAAACCAAGTGTTGAAAGAGACCTACGCTATGGGGGAATGGCAGCTGGATCAGAAAGACACCAGAATAATCGAAGAATTGGGGAAACAATTTCAGGAACCTGAAGTCAAGTTAAATGCAGAAAAGCAGATCTCCGGCATTACTTAGAGCAATCTGCCAGGAGAAAAGGTACATGAGCAATGTAAACCTATATCATGAAAAGTGTACGGTCTTCAAATATTGCCACTGGGCGCAGGCCACAGCGGCAGAGTTCAGCCAGGTTTCACATTTTGATCACACAAATCCGAGAATTTATCCTGTGTCTGCAGTGCCACCAGCAAAAAGAACCATGCACAGACGGAAGTTGATGGCTGCTCGTCGGCACCTGCGACAAACGTTGCGGGGAGGGGAGGGGGACTGCTGCGCTAGGTCCCCAAAGCAGGGTTCGTCAACCAGGTTTCAAATTTTGCCCCGCAAAATCTGAGAGGTGATCATGAACGTGCATGTTCCTGTTGTGTGACCAACAAAGAGAAAAGCACACAGAAGGTGTTGGCTGATGGTTGACACCTGCGACATCTGTGATTGCCACACGTCTCTTGGTACAAGGAAGTACATGTAGGCTACATGTACAATCTTAACCCGACGCCAGTTAATTGATCATATTACCGTCTATAAGCTCAGATTACAAAATGCCAAATGTCATCGCCAGGGGCCATACACATCACAGTTCTGTCAAATGTGCACGATGCACACGTTTTCATAGCATGTCACCACGTTTTCACCAGCTGTTTGGAATTTGCCATTGGGAGTTTTTAAAAAGGGCCTCCCGATCGAAAGTTCAAGACTACAAAACTTCCTGGCATCCCACAGTGTCTAAATCTATCAGGCTTTTTTTTTTATAGTTGACCGATTTTTTCCTTGTTCTTTTGCAACTATTGTTATCAATCAATTAATCAACACAGGGGGAGGCAGACAGCTGCGAGACTGGTATCAAGACATCTGTTAATATGAGTTTTTGTCTGCATGTTTTCCTCTGTCTAGCAGGCTAAAACGTGATCACCTTTTGATAACAATAAATAAAGGAGACGTACATGTACACTCTACGTGACGCAAGCGGATTGTGTCAAACATTTTAACTTCCTACAAAGGTTTATGATACTGTCTTATTCATCGGGTTTAAAGGTTCCATGCGATGACATTTTCTTTGACGCACGTTAGGTGCATTTTTATTCTCTTCTGCAATGTGTGAAGGTTACAAGTCTGAAACCCTTTTTGGGGTTAAGCACACCAAAAAGTGCACATATTCACACATTTTAAAGATGTCCAAGATTTTCTGGACGACTGGTAAAGGGCACTGTTGCCATGACGTCAATCAGGGACAGACTACTTAAGTTCCTGTGCTTTTCTGCTGAAATTGTGAACCCAAAATTTGCTAATTGGAGACATTTCTGAGAAAGGGCTTCTTGTTGGCTCACACAACAACAGATTACCAAAGAAATGAAACTTTAGGTCGGCAAAAAGTATGCAAAAAAACTTCAAGCAGTTTTTGGGCATGAATGCAAGAATTCTGGCCACATGGCATCATAGTTTTATTCAAGAGAAGACAAACACTGTACTTGTGAACGTGCTACATGTAATCAGCATTTTTAAAAGAGGCACCAAAATACCTTTTAAAGCAGCAAAACAAAAAGAAATCACCATTAGGTCAACTGAAACACAAAGGTGCATTCTCACAGGTTGGAGTGAACTACTTGCATTCTCCAGATTCTTTCTCTTAAAGATCAATCACGATGGTAATTCACAATGTCACTTTTTTTCTGAAATTTACCGCAGTTATATTTTCCAAAGTATCTACCGGTATTATGTAAAAACTGAATAACGATTGCTACTGACGTCAAAGGCACAAGTTGGAGTTCTCTTTCATATCAAGCAAACTGAAAACAGAAGTCGTCGGGATTATCCAATAGAAGCCCAGTTTGATGACATCACACTATTATGGCCACAAGGTCAAGGAAACTCTGGGGGACGAGCCGTATTATGACATCGAGTCGCTAGATTTGTTTGGCGCCCTCAACATTTTTTTTACTCTGAGCATTCTCACAGTGGAACTGAAATCCCAAAGTGACCATCTTTTCATAAATGCAAAGAGAAGCTGCCAAGTCAGTCATGATGTGGGCAGCAATGACCGATGCCCTGTTAAACCATTTTATGTCAAAGCAATGCAGCTGATCTTAAACTGCCTTATATTTCAGTACACTTTGGTGCCTCAGAAAATAAGAGCTCGACTGTTCTTTCGACACCTTCACCTTTTATCAACTTATTTGAGTTATTTCAGTCGTTCTTATTTAATGGACCTTAGAATTGCTTCCTCAATAAAAGGAATGTTCCGTGCAGCTAAAAAAAAAAATGGTCAACCACAGATCGAAGGTCCAACATCGATAGTGCTAACACAAATAACATTAAAACACCACATGCAGCCTTGAAGTGTTTGCGCCAGGCTAGTGTATTGATGGGAGTACGGATCGGTTTAGGAGATGATGTTTTTCATTGCTGGCAGTCATTTAGAGAGGAAACATTGGGCACAACCTGCCATGCTTCCTGCAGTCCCCGAGTCATTTCCTATAAACAACTGGGTGAACAACAGGACAGATACGTGAGGTGGAAGAGGCATACACTAGTACCATGGTGTTATTTTCACCCCGGGAGAACAGAAGAGGGTGAATATTACACTGTCAGGCTCGGCAAGATTTCTGGTTATCAGTCTCTTATCTCTCCTTTGTCTTTGCCCCGGTTGGGAAATTGTCGCGTGCGGACAAAGATGTTCTGCATGAAGGCAAGTGACCCAAGTCCAGAACTTTCCAATGTAACATTGGGGGTAAGGGAGGGGAGCAATACGAGATCCAAGGGGGGATTAGGGGTAAGGCACACCAGGTCCACCTCCACCTACTCCAGGGTTTTTTCTTGATTTTTTTTCAAACACTTCTTTTCCCTAGTTCCCTAGAAACTTCATTTCCCTTTTGCTCTCAGCTGGTTATTTCACGTTTAAAAATTCCTCCATACGAGGCACCCCCTGTTTGAAAGTGGGCTCCCTTCTCATAACTGTTGGATCTACCATGGGGGGAAGCAATATCTATGGTAACACAAGGTGTCACTGCTCCCTACAAAATATTATTAAAAGGACCTACCTGTACAGGGTACTGATACATGTACATGCAAACGCATAATACACCCTACACCCTTGATTCTCTGTTCTATCTGTTTTTAAGAGGACACGGGGTGACAGGCCCCTATCAATCTCTGCCCCAAAACCAGCTCCATCCAATCACTGATCATAAGGATGCTCGATCAACATCCTCCTCTTCCCAGATTCAGCCACACCCACATTAACGTCTCCTGCACGTACCACTTTTTACACGTCAGAGAAGTGCAGCAAAGAGACAGACTTACCTGACACCGAAAGTGGTCTGCAGGAGCGTCACCAGGCCCGAGACGGCAAAGATGGTGCTGATGAGCTCACCCTGGGCCACCAGGTTGTCCTTGATGCACAGCGAGCTGGCCAGGAGCAAAGGCATGGCCAGGGTGGCGCCAAACATGGTCAGGTAATGCTGCAGGAGTAGGGGTGAGGGAGGGGAGACAAAACGTAAAAGTACTTGAAGCGAAGGCCTCATCTGACCGCGGATAAAAGCTTAAAGCTGGGAGAGGGGGACAGACGGGAGAGGGGAGGGAGGGCAGGGGTTGGGCGAGGGGGTGGGGAGATGAAGACATGGGAAACGGTACAGACATCAAAAGCCTCATCTGACCGCGGGTGAAAGCTTAAAGCTGGGAGAGGGGGACAGATGGGAGGGGGAGGGAGGGCAGGGGTTGGGTGAGGGGGTGGGGAGATGAAGACATGGGAAACGGTACAGACATCAAAAGCCTCATCTGACCGTGGATGAAAGCTTAAAGCTGGGAGAGGGGGACAGACGGGAGAGGGGAGGGAGGGCAGGGGTTGGGTGAGGGGATGGGGAGATGAAGACATGGGAAATGGTACAGACATCAAAAGCCTCATCTGACCGTGGATGAAAGCTTAAAGCTGGGAGAGGGGGACAGACGGGAGAGGGGAGGGAGGGCAGGGGTTGGGTGAGGGGATGGGGAGATGAAGACATGGGAAACGGTACAGACATCAAAAGCCTCATCCGATCATGGATGAAAGCTTGAAGCTGGGAGAGGGGGACAGACAGGAGAGGGGAGGGAGGGCAGGGGTTGGGTGAGGGGATGGGGAGATGAAGACATGGGAAACGGTACAGACATCAAAAGCCTCATCCGATCATGGATGAAAGCTTGAAGCTGGGAGAGGGGGACAGACAGGAGAGGGGAGGGAGGGGAGGGGGTGGGGGAGGGGGCGGGGAGATGAAGACGTGGGAAACAGTACAGACATCAAAAGCCTCATCTGTCCGTGGATGAAAGCTTAAAGCTGGGAGAGGGGGACAGACGGGAGAGGGGAGGGAGGGCAGGGGTTGGGTGAGGGGGTGGGGAGAGGAAGACATGGGAAACGGTACAGACATCAAAAGCCTCATCTGACCGTGGATGAAAAGCTTAAAGCTGGGAGAGGGGGACAGATGGGAGGGGGAGGGAGGGCAGGGGTTGGGTGAGGGGGTGGGGAGATGAAGACATGGGAAACGGTACAGACATCAAAAGCCTCATCTGACCGTGGATGAAAGCTTGAAGCTGGGAGAGGGGGACAGACAGGAGAGGGGAGGGAGGGCAGGGGTTGGGTGAGGGGATGGGGAGATGAAGACATGGGAAATGGTACAGACATCAAAAGCCTCATCTGACCGTGGATGAAAGCTTGAAGCTGGGAGAGGGGGACAGACAGGAGAGGGGAGGGAGGGCAGGGGTTGGGTGAGGGGATGGGGAGATGAAGACATGGGAAACGGTACAGACATCAAAAGCCTCATCCGATCATGGATGAAAGCTTGAAGCTGGGAGAGGGGGACAGACAGGAGAGGGGAGGGAGGGCAGGGGTTGGGTGAGGGGATGGGGAGATGAAGACATGGGAAACGGTACAGACATCAAAAGCCTCATCCGATCATGGATGAAAGCTTGAAGCTGGGAGAGGGGGACAGACAGGAGAGGGGAGGGAGGGCAGGGGTTGGGTGAGGGGGTGGGGAGATGAAGACATGGGAGACGGTACAGACATCAAAAGCCTCATCTGACCGTGGATGAAAGCTTAAAGCTGGGAGAGGGGGACAGATGGGAGGTGGAGGGAGGGCAGGGGTTGGGGGAGGGGGTGGGGAGATGAAGACATGGGAAACGGTACAGACATCAAAAGCCTCATCATGGATGAAAGCTTAAAGCCGAGGGAGGGGGAAAGAGGGAGGAAGGGAAGGGCAAGGCAAAGGGGGAAGCGGTAAGAAGGAAGTATGGGCACATGTGCTTCCACTGGAAGCAACTGAACAGAAGAAGTACTTTATCTCTGTCAACAGTTGGACATTTATACATGTACATGTATAAGGTTTATTAAATTGTTATAATAGACTAAAACAAAGACTTTTAATAAAAATTGCTGTGTTTGCATGGATCACGTAAATTGTGTAAAACAAAGTTTAAATAAAATCAACAACCTTGAAGCAGGTTATGTAAAATCGCAAACTGCCGTGGTCAGCAACGAGTGCCAACACAAGACCAACTTTCACTGTAGAGACATGCAACACACATACAAGTACATGAAAGATACTTGAAAATTTAACCATGTCAAACTAAAGGTATTAATAACTATAAACAACGAGTCTTTTCCATAACAATGACGTTAAGTCACTTTCACTTTTACATTTGCCTGTAGGGGCCTAGGGTTATGTTTAACAAAGTGCAGCAGTCACACACGTACAGTGTACTCAGGTTTCTGCAATGCCTCTCACTTCTCCCATGTCTGTTTACAATGCAATTCCAAAGGATCAACAACATTGGTTGTATATATATACAGTAGTCCATGTATTTAGCCTGGTGGAACACAGATTCACAAGGACAGCAGGTTGGACCATGAAGTTTTTAAAGACCCCCTCTAAGGAAAACATGTTTCCTCTGATTGTGTCTGTGCAAATAAATATGGGAGCATCCGAATGGAACGCAGTGTCATTTGTCTTCAGAGCTCAACCATAACGAGCTAAAGAGGGCTTTTTTTTCGGTTCATGCCAAGATGCAAATTCTGAATGTAGATGCCAAACAGTGGCTACATGCAATGAAAACAGAAAACGTGGGGACCCTCGCCCTGTGTTCGTAGTGGATAAACCTTGTGCATGCCAAACAATGCATGCAGCCACTGTTTGGCATGCACAGGGGTTTATCCACTACGAACACAGGGCACGGGTTCCCTTCGTCTTCTCTGTTTTCTGCTCAATGACGCGATCTACATTCAGAATTTGCATCTTGGCATGAACAGAAAAAACCCTATTAGCTTGTTACAGTTGAGCTCTGAAGACAATTAAATGATACTGCGTTTGATTTGGATGCTTCCATATTTAGTTGAACAGATAAAATCAGAGAAAACATGTTTTCCTTGGAGGTGCTCTTTAAGGTACTAGCACTGTTATCTAAAAAGGGTTCAGCGGGTTCGCAGCCGTGGTAACACGGTCTCCAACTCTGAAAGATTTATGGTCCAGTTCTTGACTGACTATAATATTTGCTGACTGCAAAGTGTGTGCTACCAGTACACCGGGAGGTCTTATTGGAATGTTGTGTATTTACACTTGGGGAATACAACTTGACTACACGATCATCAAGTCAGCCAGTCGTGGGCCAGACAAGTCTCCCCCCCTAGACAAAAAAGGTGGCAAAGACAAACCTTTGGGAATCGGGAAACAAATCCTACTGTAGATGTCCGTCAAATTGCGTACAGTTTCCACAGCCAATCGAAACACTTTGGAAACGGCACTTTAACGCAGAAAGATTGGCAGATTCAGATCACCATTGTTGAACAAAAGTGGACTGGAATTTTATTCCGACAAGGATACAAAGGGTTCAAATGGGCAAAAGACAACTCCGTGCAATGGGGGGGCTTAGAAAGCTTTGGCCTCCCTCCCCCCTGGTTTTAATTCTTTTTTTCCTACGTGTACATTACCATCCTAGTCCCTTGTGGCTCCATGGGGCAAAGCACAACTTTATAGGGCCATAAATTCATGTATACTGGTAAGAATAGGGCCCCATTTCTGAGCACTGTTTAACACGCTGACTGCCCACTACGAGCATAATATACTCGTAGGAAATGAAAGGCTATTGACATGCACCCAGTACATGTAAATTGAATACACTGGCATCACCAAAGAACAAAGCTAATACGCTGCTGGTAGCGTGGACTGTACGTCCGTACAATGCTCTTGTTCCAACAGAAACCTGAAAGGTACCCGTTAAATATGTGCGCATGCGTACAATGCTTGGCAAATGGGAATGCCCCTTTGAAATTATGCTGTCACATGTCAGTGTTTTGACAGTCAATTCTTTCTGCTCACGGGGCCTCCATCAATAGTACATTTGCATTTCACCGAGACTTTCCATTTTAAGCAGTACACACAGCTTAAAGCAAGCTCAACCACATAGGAAACATTCGCCCAAATCGGTGACGTGACGACAGAGAGCGCCGTGATCCAGCTTGCGCAATCGTTTGGTGTCCATGAAATGGTGCTTCAGGCAGCTCCGCACGAGTTGCTGTCACACAACATTTCTGCTCACGGTTAACAAATGGTGCTACCCCGGTATATTGGGCCCTGCTTGAATCTTCCAGTGGAAAGTTCCCCAATCCTTCACAGTGTGGGGAACTGGTGATGCGTTCCTTGAATTTTCAGGGTGCAGCAACCCCCCACCCCCTATGTGAGATAACTGGAGGGGATTTATCATTTCCCCGTCTTGTTAATCTGTCAACCTTCCTCCCAAACACCCCCTCCCCGGTGGCTTTCCAAGGACCTGGAAAGCCTGGGGATTTGTGGAGTAAAACGGACTTCTTCTCGCACACAAAACAGCGACCAAAGCATCAAGCTCATCGAGTCAGTGAACCGGGACTGTACGGTTGAAGACAATGAAGTTACATGTAGCAGCAAAGAATGGTTCATCGGCCTGCAAAGTACACACGACACTTCCTGTTATGCAGATCTTATCTGATCCTTGTTTTTACTAAATCGTTATCATTATCAAGTGCATTTCAGCGCGCACTTCAGTGGACTGAAAAATTAATAACATGACAGGTTTTACACATAGGGATACATGTAGATGTCAGAAAATGTGACATGAACTCGTACGTGCGGAACTTCACAACAGGATGTACAATAACACTGTAAATGTACATCCTTTGAATTCTCAAAGAGCTCAAAAGTGAAAGTGGGTGCACAAATTTATCACAAATAGCAGTTCAGTAGGTGATCCACTGATAATATTCAGATAACTCAATATTATGCAGACTCCATAAAGACTAATGAAAGCCATGTTTGATTCAATATTTCGTTCTTTATTCAGAACATCTTCAGGAATGAAGATGTTCTGAATAAAGAACGAAATATTGAATCAAACATGGCTTTCATTAGCAGTTCAGGTTCCTACAGACTGAGGCCCACATCCGTCCACGCCCATTCCCATTGTCAGTGTGGATCTGAGCCCAGATGAACCTGCCTGTGCTGACAATAATGCCTTTCTCTGCGTGACTTTTCGGCACGTACAAAGCCCCTCACCTCCCGATGCCACTAATGGATAAAGGGGCTGCCTACACACGCTCGCTATGATGTTCTATGGTGCGAGCCCAAAATGCAAACGTGACTCACGAGGTATAGCAACATTGCAGAATTCATATCGTTAGGTTCACATTAATTTAAAAAACTCGGTGTACCAGGTGTACGGTAAGTGCATCCAAATTTAGCCCACAATTTTAAAGCTTACCGGTATAAACTTTCTAGTACAGTAGCATATTTGTGTCAAGAAACTGAACAATGCAAAGAAACTTGAAAAACCCAAATCCCCCACAACTGGGGCCACCCTCCCCGTCCTACACGTCCATGTAGTTGCCAAAAATAAAATCAGTCTCCTGAGGAACTTGAAGAGGCTTAAAAGAACACCGGAGTCCATTAAAGTGCATTGAAATTGAAAGTTAACCTGGGAATAAGAAATTCTTTTATCCTCTCAGGGGATTCATTTTCAAATCTCACGAAATGTGAAAACGATACAGTTACATTACAGGTATAGGTCTGTTAGCCTAGCATCACATTGCTTCTGTGCTTTAAATAAAAACCCACTCCTCAAATTGTATGTGAAGTGGACCTCTTTTTTACAGTGCCACAAGACATCCAACAAGCCTTTTGCGAGTGACCTTTGAATAAAATCTGGTACACTGAGCTCTTTAAATTCAAGAGGACTTGAAAAACAGTCCTCTACCCACACCACCAGTCAACCGACAAATAAACCAAATGATTGGTCTCGTTCTTATGTTCGCCCATAATCAAAATTTTCGGACATAAAAAACGTGAGAGTTTACAAACTCCAACAAGGAGTTATTGCAAGTCACCAGAGACGAAGTGTCACTGAATGGGAAAGCACCATCCTCTTTTCACACAACATAACCATTTGAATTCTCCATACTAAAAACACTGTTGCTATACCTCGTGATTTGGGGCAAGCTTTTGCTTAGTTACACAAGAGACGCCTTGCACAATACACTCTTCCCAATGGATAAGAAGGGCACAAAGGAACCAGTCCATTCCAGAGATGGTGGTCGCTATGTAAAACCTTGCCCCGAATCACAAGGTATAGCACCAACGTCTTTAGTCTGGGGAATTAAAATTGTTACATTTGTGCACAATCAAATAACTCAGTGTGCCAGATTTTATTCAAATTTTATCTCGCAAATGGCTTATTGCACATCAACTCTATTATATGGAAGGGGCTGGACCTGCTACACTGCAAAGCTATGGATGTAATTCTTTTTAAAAAATGGCACGAACTTACAAGGCCTGGGTGCTACAAATTACTGTGATCCTATATGGCAATTTTGACTCCATTCATTCAAGACATCCCTGGAGACCCATCACCATGGCTCAGGCATTTAATTAGTGTTTCATTAATTTTTCTTTGTTTATGTAAGACTAATTCTAGTATATGTTCAGTATTTGCATTTTTTACTGCATATTTAATACATATTTGTTGTTATTTTTCTGTGCATCTGGCGCCTTGAGCGCCTTTCATTAGGTGGATACATGCGCTTCACAAATCTCCATTATCATTATTATTATTATCATTATCAATTCATTGTGAGTAATACCTTTCACAAAAGCCTCTACACTAGGCTCATCAATGGACTCAATGGAAGGCATGGATGTCAATTCAGTACTACCATCCAACAGCAGAGTCAACAATGTGTAAGTGATACTTGGCCTTGAGATGCAAACAGGTACTATGTTCAACAAAGCAGGGCAAAGCCAACGATAAATGTTTGCACCTAAGTTGGTGAACCGTCCTCTTGTATTTCTGGGCAGGACGGCCAAAGGCCAATTTTTGTTTGATCAATCCTTTTACGGTTCAAATAACTAGTCACGCCTCAGGTCAACTGTGGCAGATCAAGCAAATAAAAAATTTGAGGGGGTACCCTTCAGCGGACAAATGCGGTTAGTCTTTGACAGAAAATTTTCAGGGCACGGCCTTCCCTACCGATAAAAAAGTTAGAACTGCTTCATTTTTCAGGACTTCAAATGGAAACTCTCTGAACTTCATTTTGAACCTCTGGAGATAATTAATTAAAGAAGACTTCTGGGGACGATCTGTTTGAAATTCAGGGGAAAAACGTTCAGAAAAGTAAACCATGGCAGTTCCGATAAGTTTCTAGATTGAAAATCAATGGTCCTCAACACGAAAGTACCGGGCCTTGACAAGTTTATAGAAAGCTGGTATTTGTACGAGGTGCTGGGAGCTTTGAAGGCACGTACCTGTAGACTGAGAATTTGTGGAAAAGGGTATGGCGCTAAAAGTATCTACATGCCAATGCGCCCCTCAAATTTTGAAAGGGAACGGCACAGGATGGCCAATTCTGACATGTGAAAAGATCTACACTGACCAAGGAAGTGCTAAATACCGTAGGATTATGACTGAGGGCGTTAACGTATTTCAGAATTTGCAACAAAGAAGTTCCAAGTGTGTAAAAAGTATTTGCATAAATCAACAAGTCCACTGAGTTTTCTTCATTCTCTATCTACTCTTAATATTTCTCTGCATTTAAAACAAACAGCTCAATAATGTAATAAGAGAGAAGTACTCACAGAGAAGTACTCACAGAGAAGTACTCACAGAGAAGTACTCACAGAGAAGTACTCACAGAGAACTTGAGTACAACTCTGGATGAGCTAAATGCAATGAGCTTTGCTGACTCACCTGAAAACCCAGCAGTAGGCAGTTATACCAGGGAGGCACGTCCTCGATGGCGTAAGTTAGATCCCCTCTCAGTTCCTTCAGGATGGCCTGCGCCTTTTCCTTCACATCGGCCTCCTGCTCGGCCCCAGTCTCTGCCCCGATCTCGCCCATCTCCAGGCTGACGGCGTTGGCGTTGGCCTCCACCTCCACCACAGAAGCCCCACCATTTTTCTCCTTCGTCTCGTTGGGCGGGTCGTCCTCCTGTAGGTGGGCACGGGAGGAGGGATAGTAGGAGCGAAAATGTTTGAACTTGAGGCAGAACATTTCCCTTTTTTTTCAACTTAGAGCGGCAAATTACTGTACCGGTATCTACAGCACAGCCCGCGCAACTTCCATCGATACAGATGTCCAGCAAGAGTCGTCTCAGCAACAAGGCATTTGGTTCAGTCACCAACAACTTTGTCCGTCATGAGACAACAGGTTCGAGTGTGTGTCTAACTTTTAACAAGTGCAACACAGGAACATGCGTAAGTTTTAGGTAAGAGCACACTTTTGAGTGGTTCAGAAGTTCGTAGTGCCCACCGAAATGGTTTTTATTGACTACTGACATAAGTTCCCCTTACTTTTGATTTCCTGGTTTGACAGATGTGATCAAATCTAGTAAGATTTAAATATTCTGATGCTTCATGAATTCTCTGCAGAATTGATCAACTTGCACTGTATGCTTCTTTCTCGGTGCAAGTTCTTCGGGGGGGGAGGAATACGGTGGCTTTCCTTTAAAAAAATATTTTGAATCCGGATACTTTCTCCTGCTCTCTCAAACGTTTAGGATAAAATTTTGAAATGCCAAAGCAACTGATCTGCCAGCTACAGCCAGAGGCTGGAGGCATACAGGCACTGTACCGTGCCTGTTCTGTGCTACATGTACATGTATACATGTTCATGTATACACCAATTGATCTGTTATCTGGAAACTGAAAACTGTACTGAACCAAAGGCAAAACTGTACGGTACATGTACATATACATGTATATGTACTGGACACACAAAAAAAATTGGACGCAATACATTTATGTAAAAAAAACAGTCCTGCCACTCAAAATGAAACTGTGCACAGGCACAGGTTGCCGCATTACCGGTACCTTGAAAATGCACACACCTGTGCCAACAAACCTGTGCACGCACATGCATGAAGTGAGCTTCCAAAACTTCCGACAAGCTGGTTGTTAAACGTCGGACCATTTTTCTTGCTTGAATTTAGTTGTGATGGCTTTTTGAAGGCGTTTGAATGAATTAAAGCAAATTTATTGAAGCAATTCTTAATTATTACTGGGCTTATACAAACATTACACGAATGTACAGTACTAGTAGGTGGGTATTTCCACACAATGGGATAACTACATGTATTACATGTTGGACACACTTGCAATGGGGCATAAAGGGCCCAGAAAAGTTGGATGGTTGTACTTGCTCTTCTTCTCTGTAGTTGTTCTAGCATATTTCTGAGCATTTTAAGCGTGAAACTAAAAATACTACTACAAACCGATTGCGACTGCTCTTCTCTGTAGTTGTTCTAGCATATTTCTGAGCATTTTAAGAGTGAAACCAAAAATACTACTACAAACCGATTGCGACTGCTCTTCTTCTCTGTAGTTGTTCTAGCATATTTCTCAGCATTTTAAGCATGAAACTAAAAATACTACTACAAACCGATTGCGACTGCTCTTCTCTGTAGTTGTTCTAGCATATTTCTGAGCATTTTAAGAGTGAAACCAAAAATACTACTAAAACCGACTGCGACTGCTCTTCTACTCTGTAGTTGTTCTAGCATATTTCTGAGCATTTTTAAGCGTGAAACCAAAAATACTGCTACAAACCGATTGCTACTGTATCTACATGGACGTGCACTCTCATATAATGTCTTACTTTTTGTTACATGTATTTATTCTAGGCATGTGCTTGTTGTAATTACATGTATTTGGGAGGGTTCGTGGTAAATCATTTTTATGTACTGTACTAATTAAATATTCTAAATGTATTTACAGATTTTAATTTTTTATGGTCCATTTGCGAGTAGTAATTTTTGCTGTCTATTTTATTCTTGCAGTAATTGTCTCTTTTATCGTACACCAAATCGTTTAAACATCTGGACTTTATGTATATGTATTTGGTCACGTTTTTAATTTAACCCTGTTTCTACTGTAACTGTCAAAAACAGTCAAATTCCTTGCACTTGATTTCCCCCAGTACACAGACACATATATGGGAATATGACTGATTTTGACGGATCCGACAACGGTGTCAAGAATGCATCTTTGCATAGGAGGGTTAAACAAATAAACCAAAACGAATGAATAAATGAATGTACCAGTACCGGTTCATTAACAAGGTTCTCAAACCATTTCTGACAAAATTTATCCATCATCAGCTTCCCCGAAAATTAATGGCAGAGAACACAACACATCCAGGGTAGCACATTCAGGGTGATTCCAAGAAACTTACTGATCCATCTTGAATGTCTCCTTTTTTTTTAGAAATTCGGAGCCCATTGACAGACTTCCTGAAGCACCTCTGTAACTTTACATGAAAATTCCAAACTTCAGTTTAAGAGAGGTTTGCTACATGTCGTAGGACATTTACCGGTATGTTACTTTTCATTATAGTCACAGGATTTGGGAAGAAACGTCAAACAAAAAAATCAACAGATTTGCACAATGTATATTGAGATACAGTAAGCCTTTTGCGAGTTACAGTAGGGCTGAGTCAATTCAAACGATTCACTATTCGAATATTCGACCTTCAATTCAATCGAATATCCAACTATTCAGCTGTACCAACCACCAGATTGTTAAGGAACAGTCAATAAGTGAAAAATCAGTTGCAAAAATGCCCACAATTGTACATTATAATCACTGTAATAGCTTCTCACGTCTAGGAGTAACCTTGACCCGAATCACGCGGTATAGCAACGGTGTCTTTAGTCTGGGGAATTCAAATCGTTATGTTTACATGCATGTGCACTCAGATTAATCAGTGTACCAGATTTTATTCAAATTTAACTCACAAATGGCTAACTGGAACAAGGTGCCCCTGTTTTGTTGGTGTGAAGAGTCTGGGCCGTGAAAAAAGGGAAAAAAAATCACAAGGGAATTTCTTGGAAACTAGTCTGTCAGCTGAAAATGTATCCGGAATTCGAGTAAGCGACAACAATTGGCAACTCCTTTTGTTGCTGTTTATCCATGTCAACAATCCCAGCCGTGCCAACGCAGCTGTGTTTTCAAGGTCAGGGCACTGAGTCCCTTTAACATATTGATCCCCTCCCAAAACAAGCACACGTTTATGTCTAAAGAACGTTGTCGGAAAAGATGACAGGTCAGAGTCCGACAACAATAGAGCCCTTGTGTCAGGGCACCACTGCCCAGAGTCGGAATTCAACAATGGGCTGAAAACGCAAGTAGATATTCCGGTTTGTACATGTATGTGTACACACCCCTATGAGTACACCACCCTCTGCTTTTAGCAAGAGGTCGTTGGTTCTCTGTGGGTGGAAGGAGGTGGTTCCAGTAACCCATTTATTGTTCTCCCACACCCTCTAGACACACAAAAACCCATGTCCGGCTAACCTCTTACTTACTGGAGCACATAACTGAGGCAATGCAATATGCACTGCAGTACCATACACGTACATTTTACAATGTAAGGCAAGTGCCCCCAGATACCCCCCCTGCAAAACAAGTTATACAGGTACCACATTAGAAAAAAAGAGCACTGCACTTGAAAAATAAATGCTTCGCTAGTCTAGCCTCTTTTTCTACCATAACAGGCCCCATGACTCATTCATGACCTAATGCTTGAAAAAAAAATTTGTTTTGGTGACTTAAAACTGAGCTCACTACACTACATGTACGTACATGTATACCTTGATCCTGGTGAATTTTGAAATCATCCCTTCCAGGCTTGTTCCTATACACACCTCTGGACCCATGAAACAGTGACTGTTGCAGCTTGGAAAGCCCAACCTTCCAACCTTCAACCCTTGGCCCACTTCAATTTTGAGAGAGGCCAAATCCAGGATATCCTTCCATTGAAGTGACCAAAACCGGTATCGCAATCAATTTCCTGTCAATAAAGTGCCGGTATTTCCTTGCCGACCAGCTTGGCCACAACAGCGCTGCTACAATTGAGCGAACTCACAAAAGAATTTTGGGTTGCTATCGACTGCCACTAAACAAAAGGACAAATACTGGTTTCGAATTTGGGATTGCCAAAGATATCAAGTTTTCGATAGTTGTGTTTCGGAAGTCAAAGAAGTTTGAAGTAACTTCTTAAGACTGGATTTCAGAAAGTGTTGGAATAAACTGTTGGAACTTCACAGAGAAGTTAAATACTTTTGAGAATTTTCCCTATGGGTGGAGGGGCCGAAGTTAAAAGGCAAATTTTGTTTGGTTTTTGTCAAATAAAAAAATTGGACGACAACTCTCAGGAACCAAAGTGTATCTTGTTTTCCTGAAGTCCTCCCAAGCATGTCCAAAACCCCAAGTTTAGCCTCATGCCTCAAAAAGGCCGTACGATCACATGAGCAAGATCCTACATGTATAAAGATTTGACGTCCTCCCCAAAACCAGGCTCTGAATCTGCCCTTGAAACCATATATAAAGCTACCTATAATAATGTTGAACAACCCTCAGTCTTACCTGTATATCGTCTGTTCTGTTTTCTACTACAGATATGCTGGGGTAAATCCGAGCTTCGTCACTATATACTTGCGAGGACATGATGGGGATTTTTTCTTTCTATACTTGTTGAATCTGCAAAATAAATTGATGTACATGTAGACAAAGCACATTCACAACTTGCTTAAAAGAACCAGGAAATAGAAATATTTTTATAAATTTTACTAAAATCCTTGAAATTCCATCTTTGGGCCTCAATTAACCTGATTTTGAATTGTGGTGTTGCAGTTTTTTAACCCATATTTTGATGTGTTTTGGTTTTTATGCTAATGCATATTTGCATATTCATGTTAGAACTATGATGTCATCCAAGGCACTGAATCTCAATCGTTGCACTGATTCGTGCACAGAAAATTTCTAGATTTTTGTAACCACTGCTATGGCAGATTTAATTTTCTTTGGCAATTTGTTGCTGAGTAAGTACATGTACCGGTATATGGCAATAATCCAGCAAACATCCTTTTCACAGAAATGTTCCCAGCAAATATGGGATTCACAATTCGAACATGAAAACATGCAACCTGAACCATGTTTTCCTGGATTTACATCAAAGCAAAAGCGCCCTCACTTGTCCAGTAATGCTTGGTCAATTCCTAATGTTTGAAAAAGTGCACCGTTCCCGCTATGATATTACTGACTCGAGCATATCAAAGTTGTTTAATTAAAACCAGTAACTTTAAGCTGACGGTTTAGATATCAATCGGCCACTCATATCATGCCCAGGCCACTTTCAAAATTCAACTTGGAAAGAGTTCCCTATACGGAAGCCACTTGACACCGTGCGCAAAAACCCTATAGGACTGGAAAATGCGGTGGGTTTACAGTAAGGTGATTTGGTTTTTTTTCCCCTCAATTTCAAATCTGAGAGAAGGGATGGGAAAGGCTCCCTTAGCTCAAGAAATGTCCCTTCCCCCCCCCCCACAGATTGGACAGACCAAACAAATTTACATGCCCCTACATATATGATGGGTTACTCTACACTATCGCGGTAGTTATCACATTTTCCGATCGAAATAAAGATTGCTCGCTCACCTTCTAGAATTATCCTATCCTCGCTGTTGTTCAACTCTTACTTTTTAACTTGATTCATAAAATGTTGTTTGTGGTTCAATTTATTTCCTCTTCGATACCTTAGAAAATCTGCGTGCACACCGTATGCGAGCGGAGGTGGAGTCTCTCTTATTGCGATATCGAGAAATGGTTTCTACAGTGGCCTTTAAAGCACTTTGTTTATGAATAAATAAAGACAAAAGGAATGATTTTGTTTTCAGAGGAAACAAAATAGCCTCATTTTTCAAGTTTTTCAGCACAGAAGCACTAATTTTGACTCCGAAAAACGCTTGGCATTTTCGCAATTAAAATGTGCCTTTAGACACCTGTGGCCATTTCAAAATTGACATACAGGAACCCAGCAATCGATATCCAAGGGCAGGGTGGCATTAGAAATAACTGTTAAAGAGATAGATGGTAGGTAATGACGAACATGGTCAAGGAGAAGTTACAAATGGTCAAGGAGAATTTACAAATTTCGGAAAAATTACACCTTTTATTAAACATTATCAAAACTTACGGAAACATGCAGAATTTTTCTCTGTTTTAATAAAACTTATCCCTGGCCATAAGTTATTGATTACTTAGGTGAATATTGTCGATTGGGAACTCACTGGCAATGCAAAATTCATAATTTCCAATACTACGATAAAACAGTTACAGCGATAATTATAATGCGATAATTATAATATAGGAACAAAGTATATGTCTCTTCCAGGTGTGTTTGCCCGTTAATATTGACACTGAAAGTTTTGGACTTTCTTGTAGCTGGCTTTGGTTTTAATAATGCTCCAAAATACCATCAAGACCATGAAGACAGCAGGCAGTAACACCATCACTATGTTGAATTTGTGCCAAGCGAGCACGGATTGGACTTAACCGTGGGAAATTATGGGATTACATAACTTACAGTAACCATGGAGGAAGGACACAGAAGGAGTTTGAACTGCCCGGGCTACAACGTCTGGCCAAATACTGCTTTCTGGCATATTCGGTATGTCCATAGCCAGAGAGCAGCGCACGCCTGCTACCCACCACCTGTTTTGCAACCATAAGCCCTCTTTGTACCCTATGATCGTCGCCGCAATTTTTCGCTGGTAATCTGCATCCCTAAAACATTGTGTACTGCAAAATAGGAAGTTGAATATTCATGCCATCGTTGGTGCTTGATATGATCCGACAACATCAAATTTAGTGCTTGCGTAGTTGCTTTTACTAGGCTGTGTACCCGAAGTGTTCATGTGCAGTTGTTGCCTTTATCGAACGCTTTCTTCTGGACTTCTTTTTGGAATAAATAGCCAAGCTGTTTGTGAGATTTTGTGTTTTGTTTGAATAATTTTTATTATGGCATTTGTACAAAGGCGTATTTTATGAGATTTCACGATCACTCCCTGTGATGAAATAGCGCATTTTGTCCCTAATGAACTGAGCTTCCCAGAAGTAGTGAAGATTTTGATGGCCAGTCTTAGCCAAATTCGTACCTAGTTTTTGAACACTGATGTATTGGACGGAGAAGACTAGAATTACAAACTTTGCATGGATAATGAAACAGTGTGTCAAAATTTAAAAAGTTTATTTATGATGGCAAAAGTAGGTCTAATATCAGGAATTTTTCTCTCTATATTTCCTGGTCACATCGATAGTTTGTATTGAATTGCAAGCAAAAAATTACAAGTATTGCCAGGATATTACTGACCCCGCTTGTCTGGCTAAGATGCAGGCAGCAATAAAGCATTTTTGGAATATTTTCTATTATTCATCAGACGCGGCGGCGACCATCATTGGACGCTTTGAAGTGCGTGAGTTACAACTTCTTCTGTGTCCTTCCACCATGCAGTAACCAGCGGCACACATGTACGTACGTAGGCCGAGGGAAGAAGGACCTAGGCCTACCGCCATGCACATGCAGAACTGTGGGGTCCAACGTGGGGCTGGGACTGGGAGCGGGGCGGACGAAGGACCCCACAGTTCTGGGGGATACCAACTACTACCTCCGGTGGTGACCACCTCAGGATTCGTAGGCTACATTTTTGGCACAAGGTCTACAGTCTTGGTCATTAGCGCCGATAGCTTACTATATACCGTGACGATAAGAAAGACTAACATTTAGCTATAAAATGACATGGGAAATACTCACAGTCACCGCGTCAACGAAATCAGTTTAGGCTCCAAAGTGCAATCGCTCTCAACCGCCACTCGACACTCCAGGAAAGCAGTTAGTCGGCGTGATAGCGCGCTAAACGAGCATGAACCAATGTACCATATATTATATGACTAGGGAATCGGAAGGACGACAAGCAACAACTTCAGCGAACAAGTGCGCAACTCTGAATTTCCTGGCTGCGGCTAGGCTGAATAGCCAATTGCAAGCGACTGCATTTTTCCGCTAGACCCTAGTGTTTGTGCCGGCCGTAGCCGGACATTTGATGCAAGATATGGGACGGAGAGAACACCGCCCACCCTTTTGATGTTATGTTTGCCGGAATCTCTGGAATTCTTTTCAGACATGGAGCAAGATATGAGACGGAGAGACCCCCCTCGTGTTGGTTATTGTCTCACTGGAATCTGAGGAATTCTTTTCAGACATCGGGAGGGGTGTTAGGTAACAATAGTCTAGGGTTTCTATAGCGATTGGACATGTTGGGGGGGGGGTTACCCCTCGGTCTCGTTTCTTGCTGAATGTATGTCTGTACGGTTTGGACATTTAGAGGAGGGACCCTCTACCCCATGTCTTGCCGGGTATAATAATAAAGTGAGTACAGGCGTCACGGCAGACGATCCATGACGACCTAGAAAAAGTTGCTTTTGATAGCCTATAATAAGCTAATGGAACTTTTTTTTAAGACAGTTGAAATGGAATGATGTTCAGATGTGGATTTAGTTTGATTGCGAACAGTAATGTGAATTTTATTAGTCTGTGAATAGTTTCTAAAACTTCTGAAAGTTTTATGTTGATGGCCACCTAAATTGCATTTAAGAAAAAGTAAAAATAGTAAATAAATCATTGGAATTCCATCCCAAAAAAGTTCAAAACTGTTTGACAATGGGGCAAATTTTACACGAGAGATTATAAAAGTACTAGCGACGATTTCAAAATGATATGCTTACAATCTGAGGGGGCTTGACGCCGATATTAAAGAAACTAGCCCGTTCTGAACTGTTTTTTTTTTAATGTTCTTGTCGGAAAACTATACGGTCACGCTAATTTCCCTTTATAACGGTAACAAATCTTCCAGTAGGCCTACGGGTGTGCCTTTGGAATGTTAAAATAACTCAGTCCATTCGTTCCTTCTAGCGGTAAAAGTTCAAGGCTGCACAAACATTAACAAGACGTGTGGTACCATCAACTAGACAGAAAGCATAACTTTATTAGGCCTCGATTATAATCCAAGCACGTGCAGGAACGTGATCCACATTGTAAATGACGCACTTGAACCCATCATCAAGCGCGCCTCCGCGCGATGAAAACCAGTCTCAACCGCCAACGTGAACCCTTTCTGACCCACCACGCTACAAAACCCAATTACGTGACGTTTCACTCTTTCGAATTTACAGAATACTAAATGACCGTATACTGCTTCAGAAAATGAGTTAGTTATATGCGCTCATTTCGGACCCCGGGTTCCTCCTGCATGCACCTCGCTCAAATCAGGGACCTTCGTATATCAGAGACGAGAGAAAATAGTGGCCGCCGCAAAATTGAGAGTACCCCGTCGCCAAGAGTTGGTCGTTGTCGCTGCCCAGCAGCCTTTCAGAGAAACACTTGTAAGGAAATAACGAGGTCCACTTCAGAGCTTCTGTAATGACTTAAGGATTTGTGGAGGGAACAGGGTTGAGGATCATTCCCGTGTACTTGCAGCCCTGGTGCAAATGGTTACACAGCATAAAAGTTTAAAATTGCATAAAAACAAGCAGTTTAAAATAAATACAATACGCGAAGATATCTTTAATTAATCGACAGTGTAGTAACCAAGTATTTTGGATTAACCAGGTGTAATTGCTTGAAGTTGGAAGCTGAGGGCGCCGTCTTCCTGTAAAGATGCTGGAGGGGGCCCTTCCACAAAACCACCAGTGGGCGGGACAGAGTATTACCTCTTCGTCGCCCGAAAGTATTGCGGACACAGTTTGTGACACATCTTATCGACAAAATATAAACTATGTTGTATCTGTTTTACAACCAGAAATATCTCAAGAAGAAAAAATTATCCAAAGCAGTTCCCTGGGAGTAACTGTATAACACTGAAAGACGTTACTCGAACGTAGGCCTACTTCAGCGTCAGAGCAAACCACTGTACATGTACATCTGCTCCTGCTGGCTACTTTACAATCGCCAAAATCTGGTTGCAACTAAAAGAATTAATTTGTAAAATGAACTTGTTGGGACAGAACAGCAAGATCAGTTCTGCCAATTTCGGTCTTGAAAGCGCCAAGAGTCGCAGAACATCTGACGTGGTTTGGTAGACAATTCCATTCAGGAATCGTCCAGGGGTACAATGAGTGAAGATAGCTATTTTTGTTTGCCCGGATACGGTTGTAGATAAGGTCACCATGATGATGTCTTGTAATAGGTCGTGCCACTCGATTTGTGTTGGGTTGGTATAGAAGTTGAAAAATATTGTTTGGGATGAGGCCATGTGTCTCCTTATAGAGGGTACACAGTCGGGCTTTCATTCGTCTAATATCGAGGGATTCCCAATCCAGTTTAGAGATCATGTCAGACACACTGGAGGTTTGTGAGTAATCGTTGAAAATGAACCTAGCAGCACGTCGCTGTACTTTGTCAAGAGTGTCGATGTTGCTTTTCTGGTGTGGATCCCACATCGTCTGACAATATTCCAGGAGTGGTCGAACTAAGGCTTTGTAAGCAATATCAAGAAAACGTCGTTTTCTAGCTTTCGAAAGGGCGGAAATCGTCTCTGTTTGGGGTCATTATATAGCTGGCATCGCAGGGACACGTGCAACAATCGAGTTGGAGACGGAAATGCGAACCAAAGACCAAAACAGTGCAGGTGATTTTCTAGTCGCTCCGTTAACCCAGAAGGGGACGGGGTTGTTGGCTTTTTCGTTTGTGGTTTCGTTTGTTTTCGGTCATTTTCCATTTATTTCAGGTCTTTTTTATTTTCCCTTTCCTTTGGCGACAAACCTAAATAAGTTTGTCGAGCGCGTAATTTGAAACAAATTTTTGTACAATCTAGACGTAAAGAATTTTTGTCAGAACATCTATACATAGGTAAAGATGAGTCATTATTCAACCGTAAATATATAATTTTCTCCAACTTTTTGACTAAGTAGAGAAGCCGAGTAAGTTTAATTTCATTTGAAATTATCATCTTGTAAGTCTAATAAAGACCATTGCTCATCACTTTGAATTTGTCGTTTATAATGCTTATTATTTCCACAGAAAAGAAAACAGCCTAAATAAATACCAATATTTATGAAATTAAAATAACTTGAAAAATACCAAAATGGAAGAAAAAGTATTCCAGTTATATCCTACAGGTTTCACAATGCCTCCGTAAATCCCTGTATTCTGACTGATAGGTTGTTATTGTGTCATTAACTCTAACAGTCCTCAATTCTGCACCTGTTGGAGGACTGATGGCTGTTAGGGTTAAGTTACTCTTTTTGTGCACAGCGTGGCCGCACAGCAAATACACTTGTACCATTTCATGGATAAGTAATACCTTGGATTTATTAAGGCATTGCACAAAGCAACGAGTGTTTCACATTCATGCAAAGAAAACAAAAAATTACATTCCGTGACGGATAGAATGCGCATTATTCAATCCTCTCACTTCATGAAAATCATTCTGGCAACTGCATCATTTAAACATTATTTGTGTAACATTTCCCACGTAGACAATGTGATGAAATGAAATAAGGTCTATCAAAATGAGTACGTTCACGAGTCATACTCGGGTCAAATTCATTCCCTTGGCTGACATCTATCAAATGACGCCACAGTCAGTCCAACAAGATTCTATATGATTCAAAAACATGACTCAAATTTGAAATTATCTGGGTCTGCAGTTTTGAGAAATTTTTGAGTCCGCAAGTGTTCAAATAATATTATAATGAATTATTTCAACCCTATTTTCGAACCAGTCAGAGGGAAATAAGCCTTTGAAAGGTCTACCGTCAGGAAAAAAAAGCTGACAAAGTGACAAATACTATTTTTCATCTGGGCTTGAATGAAACAGGTAAACTTAGAAAAATGTTGCGTTATGCAACAGTACAACTGGCAGAAGAAATAAGTCTCACTAGAACATGCAAAACCATTGGCTTTGCCCGCATGAAAATCGGGCACAAAGTAATCTCAGGTCACTGGCTCCACCGCAGGGATTTTCTCTCCAAGACAACCTGTTCACTGGTACCTGTGACTAGTATACAAATACAACATTGAGGTTGGATAATTGATGTTAGTTTCCCGAGGTATTGGGGGTTCGCCGAGGGGAACAAATATCAACTGTCCAACCGAAATAAACCACGTCATATTTGTTGTACTATACCTCATAGGCTCATACATATTTTAATTAATAACCTCTGAAAATAAAACCTCATCAAATTTGTTTCCACAAACTTTTATTTTGTTCCTAAGGTTGAAACACAAACAATTCATCTTTTTTCAGTTTACGTTTATTTTACACACAAGAATGCATGCAGATCGTTGCTAGGCTGGTACCACCACGAGTGCACAGTACACCCGGGCGACAGTTCCTGGATTTTCTGCTCCTGGGCATGCCTTTGACAGTTAAAAACAAATGCGTATTTACTCCTTGCATGAACGATCGCATGTGCACTTGGCAAATAGCAAAAATAGCGACTGGCATGTGACGGTGAATGCACCAATGAGAATTGGGCAATCCCTCGTGAATATGTATGACGTATAATACCAGAAATTGCTCCGTAGAGTGCAGAACAGGTCAGACAAAAAAAAAATTGTTTCAGATCACATCCCCTCTTGAAAACCAAATCTATTCAGCATTACCATTTCTTTGGGGGGGTTGAGGGGGGGTTGTTTACAAAGACGGACAAAGACATTTTTAACCTCAAACCTTCAGAACCCTGTACCAACCCTCTGCCAACTGAAGTATCCAGCCCTATGTTGGTAGTTCATAGTTAAATTTGTCAGTAGCTTTTTGAGTGTGTGTTCAGAAGACATAAAACCCAGACACCACAATAGCCAGGGATTATGCCCAAAAGTCATGGCATGGCCAACACAGCAACGTTGCAAACCTGGAAAGTGGTAGGCAGCTTGGTTCTAACACCCGAGGTTTCCAATACCTAAAGTGAAAGACTGCTTTTTGTCACTTGAAACTACTATACTGCAGAGGGGGGGGCCAGGGTTGCATGAATTAGACCGGTATCGGTCATGGAAACTCTAGTGCTTTTTGAGCACTGATTGTTTTTGCAAAGACTAGGCAAGAGGTGAAAATGTCATACTTCCAAAACAACCTACTGGGCAACCGCTTGCGAGTGACCTGCGGCACTGAAGGCTGGCCCTTGGGTACCAGACCAGACGAGGCTTAGGGCTAGGATCAAATCTACTGCTTTAAGGCTATGGCTTTGGGTTTTTGCCACTGATGCACAACACAGTAAGCAGGCATAGCAAGAGAAAACAATGCCAAGCCACATCCAGATTACTTGGCAACGGCTTGCATTAATACACGCATCTATGGAAAATCCATGCATGAAGACGCTCACTGCCACCTTTCACTGGGTTCAGTCTAATTTAAAGCTGTGCCAAGTAAATTTGGACACAGCCGCCAGTTTTGGACATGGTCTTAGTCTGGTGCCTCTCAGGCCAGTGGCATGCATTCTTTGACACAGGATAGAGCCCACAGGTACCAGACTGAGCGATATTAAGAATAGTCAGGCACCAATCAGGCTGACATTACTCCACCTGTACCACATTGATTTGGTGCGGGAAACTAGACACGGTTACCTTCAGCTCAAGTCTGCAGCCTTGATTGTTTGACAGCACTGGTACTGTAAGTTTGGAATTCACCATCTCGTGCATACTCATGATATTGGCAATATTCATTGTCCATGCTGGTAGTTCCAGTAAGCCGTACTTGAGTGCCGCGTCACGTGTATTCACAGTAATGGCCGCAGCCTGTCGGACACATCGGGTTTTCCTGTAACCACTCTTGGATGTGTTGTATATGACCTCCATGGGAGCAACCTTGGCACCAGACGTAGAGACCCTTCACCGGTAGATGGCTGTTAAATAAAGAATTGACGGATGTGGTTTTTAGACTTCTAAACAACAGTGACCAGATAGTTGCAGTATACGGAGTACAGGTTCTCGGACCATGTGGCCAATTGTGGCCATCTTTGGCTGAAGGGGTGGGGAGACCCCGGTGGTGGGGTAGGGGGGTTGTCACGTGTTCCCCCCACCCCATCCACAACCCCACAGGCTTCAGTTTCACCACTGTTCAACTGCATGATGAAGTTTGTCGCTGTTTCCGCGTCACATTTTGCCAGGAGTTTCAACGAACCCTCCAAAATTCTCCCCGTTCCATCGAGCAAGCAAATTCAACATACCACGATGGTACGATAATGTTCCCCAAAATTAATATGGTTGTGATTGGTCAATCGGATGTGCACCATCTCAGCATCCACATCTTACATTCTTTGTAAGGGCTCATTTATCCCAGAGGAAAATCCCAGGAAAAGAAAACTAATTTATCCCAAGAGAAAATTTCAGTCCCGACAGACGCGTGCTATAGCAAAATCAGACAACAATGCACACAGAGTGAGTCATAAATCGCATCCGAATTACATGGCTAGGGCTCATCATGGCACACATTTCTATGAGCAACAGGTTGGGTGGCTTTCGGGGCGGTGGGGTGGAGAGATGTGATTGATTGTGAGCCGTAGCCACGTCATTCGGACGCGGCCCCGGTCAGTCGTACCAAACCGAGCAGGTGTTGGTCAGCTTGCGGCAGTTGGGACGCTGGCAGGCCCAGGAGTACTGGTCAAGCTGACCGCTGCAGTGGTTGCACTTGGTGTACACGGTAGTCGATTGCTGACGGAAACAAAATTTCAAAATGGAATCTTTTAGACCACCGAACAAGCCTCACGCCAGTATTGAAGTCGATCCTATCACGTAGTCAAGTAACAGGTTTGCACCATGCTAAATATCTCTTTGGTGAGTGGGTGTGGTTATGAAAAGAACCAGAGGGAACTCAACATTTCGGACAGTAAGCTCTGTCATGTCACAAGTCCGTTGTCACCTACAACCCTACAACATGAATTTGACTGAGCAAGTGTATCTTAGGGTCGGCAGGCATCAGAAACTGGCCTTACCTGATTGATGGAGCTGACGTTGCTATGATTACTGAGTTTGGTGACCTCACTGGCGATGCACCACAACTTAAACCGGGTCAGCAGATCTACACCAAAACGGATGAAAGAAATTAGACTTAAAGTTTGATGCCACACAAGACAGGACAGATCAAATGTACAGAATAGACCGTTTTTACGGGGAAGCCATTTTATTTGTCCTGTTCTGGTTCCCTGAATCTGTCATATTCAATGTAATCTGTTGAATGGAATGGTACCAGACTATATTGGGTTCTAAACCTCACTTCTGTTTTTTTAACGATGGCTTAAAACATTTTGACATAATTCATCACAAATTTTCAATAATTTTAAACAAAAACTGGCCTGAATTTGTACAAACTTTAATTTTGTCGCGGTTATTTTTACTCTCAAGTTCCAAAAATGAAATGTTTTACTTCACTTTCAATTCAAGATGGCCGACACATGTACAGAGTGTTTATCCTGCGGACCAATCTTCTACAGTGACAGCTGTTTTGGAACAAGGAGTGCAAGCCAAACCAAACATAAGAAGCAAAACGGCTTCTCATGGAGACTATTATTTGGGGGGAAGATACGTTATTATGTAACTCACCGATGTAGGACATGAACCATTGTTCCTGGTCATCCAGACTTATCTTGTCTCTGATTCGGTCGCCGAGAACGATCAATGCTGACACGGCCATCTGAACGTCTCCCTGTCATTAAAATGGCACACACTTTATCAGGCCCAAAACCCGAAATTTATTGGCCTTTGCAATGGCTCGGGAAAAAAAAACACGGGAATACAAAATGTGACTGGTTCCCACAAAATGAGTCTTATGACATTTCAATAATTTCATTTCAGTTAATGCTGGATAGAGCAAACTGAGCTCCTTGTTTTGATATAACACTCGGTTTGGCTTAATGACGAAAATGAGCATTATGTGGGGGAAAAATTGTGAAGGTTCTTTTTTGAGTTACACTGTGGACAATTCTTTTAAAGGCCTTTAACTCAATCCCCTTTTAAGTGGAAGCACCCCCTCGTTTGGTTGAAAAGAGCAATGTTGGTGGGGAAGAGTTCATTTGGTAGAAGTGCATGCATTTCATAGTCTTTTGTGAACCAGCTAGGTACAGTTCCCACCAAAGGGGGCCTCTGTGCCCTCTTTTAGTCTTGCTCGGGCCGCAAAGTGGATCTGGCCACTTGCGGCTCGTTTGGTTAAGTTTGGTCATCAAATTAGGTCAAACTCCTGACCTTACCTGATTAGCGTAAAAGGCCAACATGTCAGCGACAATAGGGGTGAACTTGGCCGACAGCTGGTTGAACGGCAGCTCCTTGGCGACGGACGGGATGATCGCCGGGGCGACAAGGAGCTGGTTGCCGAGAGAGTCTGGCTCCGTGTCCAGCAGTTCACTGCCAATGCACAGCAAGAAGTCAGGGCCAACTTCATGAAGGTGTCAAAGTTCTTGGAGCATTCAATTTTACAATTATCAGCAACCCTACCAGAGCGAACTCCACCAGGGATTTTTGGAGGATTGCACTGGGTCGAGAGAGGTTCAATCCAGGCCTCCATTCTTTGTGTTTTACATAAAGATCACACTGCTCAAAAGTTTAAGAATGAAGACTATGCAAACCGTTTACTATGTACGAGAGGATATTTAAGTACTACCCCTGTTCACTGGGCCTGTACACTTTCAGCTTCCTTTCGGGGTGTATCTAATTTTCAGCTTCGATTAAGCCTCGTTTTAGAAAACGGCCCGGGGGTTATGCAGTTGGAACATGCCATTCTTCGTTAATAGCCTTGCTCAGGGACACAGGCACCACAACCCTTCAATATGCAGCATCTATTTGGAGACACTGCGCTACTCACATGGCTGGGGTTACAGTGTTGGGCTTGTACTGTTGAGACTGGTCCGGTGAAGGGGGCCTGAAATGATAGAAAAAAATATTGAGCATTCTTGACAAGAAGCAATCTTAACGTAGGATTCATTCCCTCCATTTAAAACTGAGCACAGGACAACAGTTGTCACAAAAATACATTTCTATAGGGAGCAAAAGTGAGTTGTGATAGTGAGAAGGAGACAAAGGTATGAACTGCAAGAATAAAAAGATTGAAAAAGAAACAGAAATGCAAAAAAATAAATACGATTAGAAATCTATTTAATGCCATCTGCTTCATAAATTCACAGAAATTGAAACAATGAAAACCAACTGATACGAGGCTGAGAACTTGTGTCTACCTGTACGTGTCCACAATCTCGTGTCGCTGCGAGAATGCCTCATTGGGCAGGGTCCAGGCGTCCATGCTGAGCGTGCTCAGCTCCTCGTCGTAGATCTCGTCCACCTCGCCCTCCCCGTCCACCCGCACCTGCTCGCCAAAGAAGAAGTCGGCCGCCGTGTGGCTGCCGTCCCGCGACCGGTCCCGGGCCTTGAGGGCCGCCGGCGTGTGGCCGCCGTCCAGCTCGCTGTCACTCAGGGCCGAGTCGTCGTCTGTCTGTCCGGCTGCAGACTCCACGGTGTTGTCGTTCGGCTGGGGTGTCACTGAAAGCTCTGGGACTACAGTAATGGTAACAAGATTGCAATGCTGAGGTGAAGTACTACATAAACACTCCACAAATTGTTTTATGAGCAAATTGCTTCACAAATCCTATTTTATACTCTAATTCTTCAAAAGTACAAAAGTGTTATGGGGTACTTCACACGTACTTCAAAAGTAAAGTAGTGGTTGAGTAGTTTATAAGTACTTAACAAGTACAGTACTGAAGTTGAGTACTTCAAAAGCACTTAAGTGTGGTACAATGATCATCAAGATTTCCTAAGTAATATATCCTAAGTACTTAAAGTGTAGCACTGCAGCCTAGTACTTCTCAAGTACTTAAAAGGTACAGTACTGCACCTCGTTCAGCATCAGTCTGCTTGAGGCTTTCTGGCTGGGCAATTGCTGGCTTCGCGATAGGATTGTCACTGTACATCAGCTTCAGCATGTTCCACGTCTGGGCAACCTGCAACGACATTTGTGCAAAGAATTCACGGATCTGTCAATGCTTTGAGAATAGCTTGAGAAATGTGAGAATTCCCGGAACAAACCCCACTGAGAACACAGAAAATGCAAGTGGTCTAATAAAGTTCTTTTTCAGCATTAACCCTCCTTTGGTTTTACAGCACAAATGTGCACAAATGCCCACAGTCACTGGTGAGCATGTATTTTCTATATGGAACTCAAACATGCACAGGCTCAGTGTGTACACAGTAGATTGCCAGCACAAAATGACCCAGGGTCTTTTGTGCAGTCCTCTTCACTGCATTTGGTTTACTGCACAATTATGCACATGAAACAGTGAAGCACAGTTGTTGGGCAGCTCAAAAGTGCAATCTGATATTCCTGTGCGGGACAGTTGGTGCAGTGCACAACACGACACAGCTGTGCTTCTTTGAGGTGTTCACCAAAAGAGCCAAAGAGTGACTTCAGCATAGGAGGGTTAAGCAGTACATTTAGGCAAGAAACAAAAAACAAGACAAAGATTCCTTGACCCTGACACTGTAGAGCACTGGGTGCAACTGGTGATAAAGCCTGTCAGGCCTTGTTATGGGTCTGTCTACAGCAGCAACACTGACTTCCAATTTGGAGATGATGGAATGCTCCCAACTGATTCACTTCTGGCTGGAACACTGAGATTGTTTGGCTTCTTCGTAGAGCTCCAAAGATTTGCAAAAAGGATTTGTATTGCCACCTAAGACTGTACCTGATACCGTCCCAGCTCACGGGAAACCTTAGCGTTGTGTTCGCACAGTTCAGGAAACGGACGGCCTGTCAGCTGGAATCTCTGAGCACAGGCCAGGAACAAGTCTGAAAACTGCAAAGGGATGAACAGTACAACACAAGAATTCCGATCATGTTCAGAGAAAAATTACAGGAAACAATCAGAGAATGTTTCAAGAACAGGGACTGCCCTGCCAGGCAACAATCGGCACAAGACTGGAAGGAAACAATTGTTGTAAACTGTCTTGCTCAAGGGCATACGTATGGAAACACACGAGTTACGTGTTTACCGTGTCCTTCTCCTGGTTCTTGTAAACCAGCATGGAGCTCTCGTAGGGCTGGAAGACGTCCTGCATGCCGGCCGGTCCCCTGCGGCGGAAGCTCATGGGTTTGCGCGTGTTGGAGTAGCTGGCGGCCTGCTGCTGGCTCTCGGTCTGGCTGGATTTGCTCAGAACGTGGCAGATGTTGCCGTGGAGGCTCATGGATACACCCACTGGGCTCTGGGGGGGGGGCAGATGTAACAACGGGAGAATTCTGCAGTCATCCAGGCTAAATGGTCGTGACTCTGTGCCCAAGTACTTTGGCTGTACTTGGGTCCGTCACAAGTCCGTGCAAGTCCATCGCAAGTCATTTCGTCTTCAGACATATAAGAAGCCATTCAAATGAACAGTGACATCAGCCTTCCTTTATCATTGTCCATCCCGCTACTTACGACTTGACACACTATCACTTGGTCAAATTATTCCAATCCGTCATATTCAGGGCTGCCACAATTCTCTTGGGTGATATACACTGTGATGGACATAAGGTCAGTTCTGGCACTTCTGCCTGCAACTTCGGTCAAAGGTCACACATGTCGGATATCAAGATGTCATCAAAAATTTGGGTAAAAAGCCAAAATCACAATTAATTTGCGTAGGATTTGTTACATAATTGTGTCTGAGAAACCTCTACGTTGGACTGTGCCGTTGAGCGATTCAGACCACTTGAGGCAAACTTACACCGCTTTCTGCGGGGCGTTTGGCGTCCTTGAAGATATGATGGTAAAGCATACCATCCTTGCCTCCGGACATGAAGACGTGAGGATCCTTCCAAACCACACCTAAAGAGTCAAAATTGAGGAAAGAATACACTGACCGCTACCCATTACTTGGCATGTGGCATGTTCTGACTGAAATTTCATCTATATTTGCCAGTAGTGACTTCCTCATCTGAGATGCCATGGAATTGAAATGTCAGAGCTGTTTACATTAGTATAGAATATGCAAATTTGAATGCAGTGATGGCACATGCGTTGCATTACATACCGAGTGTGAGCATTCCTTTAGTTTCATGTTGTTCGGAAAAAACAATGAGAAAACCTCATTTTACTCACACGGTGAGCACTCTCTCAACCTGAAGTTTTCATCGTGGTTCCTTGATTGCTCGTTTTCATTCTTTGATGAGATCCTTACCTTCCCATTCTCCCAATTTGTTTTTTTTTGGGGGGGGGATTGTCTGTGACCCTGGGCAAGTCAACACGTCTCCACTGCCTTCGTTACGTGGATCTCACGTCTTCATAAATTCAAACATGGAACAGCACAAAAACTTGCTCCATTTCTGTGGGAGATTTTTGTGGGGACTGAAAACACTGTGGGGTCAAAGAAACGTCCTCATAACTCGGTCCTAATTTGCCTGTTCCCTTTAGCACGGTAAAGGCCTGCCCACGTATATTTGTTTTCCCAAACGAGATCCGACCGTTTCGAAAGAGGGCGCCCTCTGTGCTTATGCATTATTCATAAATTTGTCCAAGGCTTTAAAGAGGGGCTAGATAATCAGGTATACGAGTATTAAATTCACCATAGCTTGGCAGCTGATGTGTGGATTGGTCGGGAGTACTCCCGAATTGAAATCCTTCGTCTCGGGTTCAAATCCTCTCTGTTGCTTTTACTTTTTGTTTTTTAAAATTGTAAATAAACAAGTGAGAAAGTAACATTCTTGGTTTGGTTTGGGTGGTCAAGAACGATACGTTTGATATGCAGGTAACAGACCAAACACAAGACAGAAAACCACAACTGTTTGGGGAAAAAATTCATGGCCTCTCCATTCCTGTCCAGTGGTCCACACACCTGGACTGTAAGTGCCCAATTATTATATTTTTAGCTCATCATAAAGCGCCCTCAAGCGGATATGCTCTGGGTCTATTGCAGATCCTCACCCGTAGCCATGTCTTTATGCTCCTCAAACACAGCAAAGGGCATATAGGGCCTGCGGACGTCCCAAACGCATATCGTCTGGTCCACCACTTGGGAGCAGCTCGCTATGTAGTACTTCTTGTTCGGTCGCCACTTGACGCGGGCTACCGACGCGATGCAGTACACGGTGTTCTCTACTGTCATCCCATTGTCACTGTTGTCTAATTTCCAGACCTGCAACGAATAGTACCGTCTTACTCCTCACTAGCCGTCAAATGATGATAGGTAATCGGACCAAAAATATTTTCATATTTTTTGCTTAAAGTTGAATAATTTCACATTTCTGTACTGATGGGTTGTGGTTTGATAAAGTTCATTTTTTCCTAAATTTACCCAGAATGCACCTAGCTCACCTTGATCAACTTGTCTCGTCCGCACGTCGCGATGGCGTTTCTGTCTTCGGGGTGCCAGTCTAGTGCAAACGCAGGGCCAATGTGGGCCACATTGTTCAGCAAGTACTTATCTGATCGGCGGAAATCCCAGGTCTGTGTTGAGGAATGAAACAAGAAGTTTTCCCACACGGTAAAAGCCTCGACACCTTTTAAGCTAGGTCACAGACTAATCTGTGGAGACGCAATTACAACGCTGGCACCAAAGTCGCGCGCCCCTCGCGTTAACTTAAATGGCATCCATTTTGGCAGGGTCACAGTACCCTATTGGTCCAAGAGCCACTCAACATGTGCATGCAACCTGCACGAAAGCGTGGCGCCACAGTCGCCACTGAAGTAATTCGACCCCTAAGTTTAAACCCGAATTTGTTGAACATTTTTGAACTGTGGCAATCCACTCTGATGAGGCAGGTGTTTTATACAGGACAGTGCGCAGACAGTTGTTAACTCCAAAGGAGCATCAAAGAGCAGGTTTGGGTCAACGCATGCACGCCCTGGCAGTGATGCGCTTTACCTTAGCAGTTTCATGTACTTTCAGAGTGTGCGCGTTCCCTGCGCAAACAACCGTGCATACATGATGTGTTGGCAAAAACCGAACATCTGGTGCGTCTTTTACCCAGGCAAGAAATCCACTGCATGCTTACGCGCAACCTTGCTCTGTGCAAAGTTTCAGAGACCTAAAACTCAACTCACACCCTATTGTGAAGTGCTGTAACGTTTCTGTTCTCTTGTTGTGGATATTGCACTCTTGGAATTTGGTTGGATGTGACTTCACTCGCATTTTGCAAGGGGGGTGTCTCACCTGTATTCCTCCGGTGTCCGACGTGGTGGCAAAGTAGAAAGAGTCGTGCGGGCTGAATTGGATGTCACGCACGCTCTCGTTCTGTTTGCCGCCAAACGTAGCTTCACAGAGATTACTCCGCAGATCCTGTCAGGGAAAAATTCCAACAGAAAATCAGAAATGGATTTACGACCAAGCCGACTTTTTTTAGACACAATTTACGTCCCGCTGGCTCGGAATATTTGCTGCGATTCACGCGGACCCGTCGGCAGGAGCACTTACAAAGAATTTCATGGTTCCGTCTTGCGAGCCACTGAGCAGGATGTACCACTCCAGGGGGTGGAAGGAGACCCGGTTGACCCCCCGGCTGTGGTTGGTGAACTCGTGCTCCAGCTTGTTTCCCTGGTGCTTCAGCAAGTTCCAGGTGCACACGTGGCCGTTGGTCGCACCCGTCGCCAGGAGTTCATCTACCGAAACGAAATGAATGTTGGAGTTAATGGCAGGCACTAACACTGCTACAGCCAGGCAAGAATTCTTGAAAAGAATCTTCTAGACTCCAACACTGCGCCCAAAAGCAGTGGTAGATTCTTTCCACTTGAGCTCTCCAAGCAGCATTAAGCCCCCAGAGAGAGGTCACATCCAAATCTCATGTCTAGAGAGTTGTTGGAGTTAATGGCAGGCACTAACACTGCTACAGCCAGGCAAGAATTCTTGAAAAGAATCTTCTAGACTCCAACACTGCGCCCAAAAGCAGTGGTAGATTCTTTCCACTTGAGCTCTCCAAGCAGCATTAAGCCCCCAGAGAGAGGTCAAATCCAAATCTCATGTCTAGAGAGTTGTTGGAGTTAATGGCAGGCACTAACACTGCTACAGCCAGGCAAGAATTCTTGAAAAGAATCTTCTAGACTCCAACACTGGGCAAAAAATCAGGAGTAGATTCTTTCCACTTGAGCTCTCCAAGCAGGATTAAGCCCCCAGAGAGAGGTCACATCCAAATCTCATGTCTAGAGATTCATCAAGGTCTTTGCTAGTTGTAAACACTCTGGTGCATGCCGACAATAGCTCCAGAAATTTATTTCAGACAGTGTCTCACAACTGCTGGCTTCCACCTTCCTCAATCCCACTAAATCTTACAAAACCATTTGGTGGATTTAAGTAAGTAACCTGAAGAGAGGTCATGTAATTAAGCAGGTTGGGATGAAAAGGAGAAAAGGTTAACTACAAAGAAACAGGAAAAGTGAGAGATGAAGTCTTGGGCAGAAAAGAAGAAGCACTTCAAACTGGACAGGGCAAGGGAGTGTGGTGAAGTCAGAACAGAGGTCCAACCTTTTAACGGATGCCAGACGACGTCGCTGCAGCTGTACCTGAGCGTGATCCGACCGACGCGCAGATTCAGTGTCTCCCTGAAGCTGCACTCCTCCACATGGAAGATCTTAAAAACTGCAGGGTGACACAATGGACAACTGTCAATGCTTGATTATGGATTGTGAGGTCAAGTGTCCGAATGGACCTCATTTTCTCATTTCAAAACCCAAAGCCCCAGCCACTCCATGGCCATACATACCTGATCTGCCAGCCACTACAACTTGTGACGAGTCCCGGCGGGCACTGATGGCATTGATGCTCCCTTCAACCTCAACCCCAAAGGTTGTGTGACCAACACCCCCACGCACTGTCAAAACAAAACAAGTAACACTGAGTTTTTATCCCAACCAAGGCACTCTACTAGTCCCAACTTAAGATGGGGGAGCCCCAACTATGGTTGGACGATCCCAACTTAGGGTGTTGCAGTTGGGTCAGACCTGTTGATGGTAACTATCATTCACAGACACCACATATAAGTACTCAAGCTGTCTTACTGCATAAAGACTGAAATTCTTTACGATCAGAAAAGCAAAACTTTCATGCACAGTTTTCATAACTATTTGTAAGGTTTGTAAAACCTCTTAGAGCTTTCTGGAGTTAGGTGCCCGAGTGGTGGGGTGTATGATTGGGGTAGGGTGACATTTTTTAAATGGGGGGTGGGCTTTCTGAAGCCATAAAAGGGTGTCTCTGCATTCAATCTCCCCTCATCATACCTTCTTGTTAATGTTATTTATCATTTTTTTAAAAATTGGCACGACTGGCGGAATAATTTCCCCGAAATTAGTTTTGCCACCGTCAAGTGTCAGGTGTTTCTGCAAAGAACAACAGGTCTAACGTTATGGACGGGTCTTTTTTTTTTATAATCAAGACAACCAGTTTTAACAAGTTTTCTGACTCCGGGCATGGCGGGGCCGGGAGCATGGGCATGTATACTGGGGGAAGGGGGAATCTTCCCATGAACACCCCTGACATGCCCGAACAGCCACTGACAGGTAACACATAACCGGCAAACAAACAAGCCTAACAACAGTCACTGTCGTTAACACCTAGCATTAGTACGTCTTAGTAACTTAGCCATGTTAACAGGACATGTAACGAGGGTCAACTGTTAAATTATAAATCATGTAAATGGGAAGAGTTCATGGAGGTAGTCTAGTTATTCCCTACAGCATCCTCCATGACTACAGTGATCTATTGGCTATCAGAAAGCAAAAAAGTGTCCAGAAAAGTTCAATTTAGGAGGAAAAAAACAAGTTCTTTACACAGAAAACACTTCGAATTTTTCAGACCAGTCTCACAGTCATAGTTATTATAACTTATGGGATTTGTGACAGGCATTGACAATTGACATGTCAGGGTGTCGAGTGGCATCCCACATGATATGAAACTCTTTCCTAACAAATGGCAAACACACAGACCTGCATCTGTCACTGTTCTTGACATATCAAACTTTGTAATACATGTGTGAACATCAATCGTGGTTTCTAGGCCCTAAGAAACATATCAGATGTTCTGGGATCTCTATCCTCGCGAGTTAAGTTTTGTGCAAATCCAATCCTTCAACCCCCAACTGGGTCTGGTTCACTTTCTCAACTTAGGCGATTTTTATAGTTAACGGAACTTGAACAACGCCACCAGACTATGACATTTCCCATGATGCAAGTTAAATAAAAATGTCTGCGCATCTGCGGCAGGACAAGCTCTTTGATTGAAAAAAAAATCCAATTTAATCGAAGAAAGCAATCTAGAAACGAAAATAATTTTTATCAAATCAGTTACATGAAGTGTCATACATTCGTTTGGTAGTAAATTCGAACGGTTTCATTATACATCTTTAGCGGAAAGAGTGCACTTAGTTGCTAAAATTTTGACCCTCATTTGTCAGCGACCTCTCGTGATCAGAATGCTGACGTATACATGGGCATAATGGAGTCGGCGTATGCTTTACGCGGGACTTGGTAAAGACTAACAACGAGAAGCATTTTGGGCCAAAAGGTGCGCTTGGGCACTTCTTGTGAATTATCATCAGGAAACCCTTTCAGGAAGATGCGGTGACGAGCAACTGCCCACCCGTGGGTCGTGCAGGACCACGGCAACCGCGTGGCGGTGCCCAGCTTGCTGGCTGTGGACCGTACCGGACGGCAAGCCGGCATTGCTCTCGACCCCGTACATACAGAGGACGGTGGACGGACGTGCAGTGGTGGTGGCTGACGCCTGACGCTGGATATAGTCAGGCGTCGAAGTTTTCACAGGTAGGCCTAAGGTTGTGGTCCATTTTGGCAAATTTTTTGAGCAGATCTTTGTATTTGCCACAACCATGACAACCATCTAGTAGTAGACATGGTCATGATGATGGTGGACTGAACATTTTGAAACTACATGTGGGCCCACGTTCATAATTTTTGTAGGCCTAGGCCTAAATCCTTTTTATTTGAAAGAGTTTCGGGGTTTACTGTTTCCTGAGGCTGAGTGAAAGTGTGCGAAATTTGCAACTCAATGAGGGATATTTCATCAAACCGTGAATTATTCCAGAGTAATGACCAGTTTTACATCTCAAAATCACTGAAAATCAGCATAAAATTTGGATGGCTTTGGCATAATTTAGTATGACTGCTACATGATGTAGACAATGGATTTCCACACAAAGGTAACATTTTTATTTTGTCTGTTTAGGCATGTTAATTCAATAAACCGAATAGTGTTAACCTGCCACTCAGGAGTAATTTTGTGAACTTCTGAAAATTGTTGCAATGTCAAGCTTAAACGTCTTGTAAATATCGTGGAAATGACACATCCATAGAAAAACTAAAAAGCCACATTCACCATGACAATAATAACAAACATGGCGAAGCCGAAATACAGCAATCATACACCAAACACTAGTAACAGTTCAGTGTAAATGTCTAATGCGTTCCCACTTTTCAAAGACACCCCGTGTTGTGTAGACCATTTGTGCTTTTTTACTTTTAGTTTTACTGAAATAAGTTTACAAGGATGGTGTCTGATATCTGCTTCCGTCATGACCATAATATTAATCCACAACCATAGCATCTTGCTCGTAATGAAAATTAGCATCGCAGCTTGCACAGGTTCGAGTTACAGTTGGCAGTCCCGAACAAAGTGTCCTCTACATTCAAGTTTGAATTCTGAATCGACTACACTGACATGAATAATCAGGCAGATGGAAAAAAGTGAAGCATCATGATGCCACTGTTTTCCCAAAACTAAAAGCCTTTTTTTGAAGGTTACTGGATTTCCCAATCCTCTCCTGTCTGGTCTCTCGTCCATCATCGTTTTGTCCTGTTGGGTGCAATGTGTCCGTTATTTTGGCTAATTCAGTTCTTTGTTCCCAGTTTATTTTGGATGAGGTTTTTTTTTTAGCGGTGGAAGGGAGGGAATATGATATGCAGACACTCCAAGAGGAGATTGGCCCTGATTAATACATGCAGGCAATTATGATGTGTGATTGATTGGGTCGAGAATGGGAAATGTACATGTAGAGGATCACACAGCACTGCTGATCTTGAAGGAAATTTCAGGTTTGTCTGCCCCCTTTAGAAAACAACCTTCTCCACACACAAAATAGAGAAAAAAGGGATTGACTGATTGAATTTCATTGGGCCAAACAAAAAATTGGCTGTGTTTCTGGTTACCCGACCCAACCTAGAAAATCACACAAAACCTATATCTTTTTATTTAACAAATCAGTAAAATAGTAAAACTTACGGTGCCTTGCCCTGAGCCTAATTTTGTGTACATTGTCCTGTACATTGTATTGTTTTATTTTTTTATTTTTATTTTTTTTTTGCATGAGATGGACGGCTCTTGTGTATTTGTATTTCAACAACCAGCTGCTTTACTACTCAATCACAGTGCTGATATTGTTGACGTGCACATGTACAGTATGAATCTGACACTGACTTAGTAGCGGTACCTGTTACAAATATATCCCTCTCCCCCAAAAAACAAAAAATACCAGACCATCATCTGACCTTAAATTTTTGGGTTGTAGATATTTAGAGTAAAAACAAATATATTACCCAACTAACCACTCTAATTTATTTTTCAGGAAACACAACTAATTTTTTGTTTAGCCTTAGATAGATGGCATGAGTATTGACCGATTGTGTAGCTCAATCCACTGATGGTGCAGACTTATCGATTTCATCCAGCATATCCCTAACTCCCTAGGGTGCATTAGTTCCTCCCACATCCTTGCAAATCTGAACACCAGCGAGTACACTATGTACATAAATACTTGGTCTCTCTCTCTCTCTCTCTCTGGTGTGCATAGTTCCACATAAAACACAGCCAGTACACTCATGCAGTACTCATCCCCACAGATTCCAACAAACCATGGTGTTGGAGTTTGGCTTGTTGGGATCATTATAGATGTAGCCCCTACAGTATACTAAACATTTTGGGATGGGGAATACACCACCGCGTTCAGTTGCTAGTGACATTAAATGGTAAACAGTGAGCTGGAAATATCTGATCCTCAACGAGTCCTTTTTTTCTCTCAACGTAATAATAATGAGAATTTAGAACGCGCCGAATCCGTTACAAAACAAAATACACATGTGCATGTATGCATCAAAGACAGTGTGACACAGAATGCCACAGAATGCAGGAGAAATGTTAAACTTTTGGCCGGGAGCATGCCAGAGACCCCCTCATCCCATGGCATGCAGCTCAGCCTGAAAACATGCCCCCCTTGGGAAAAGAAGAGCTACAGCGGACTTGTATAGTTGTCCAGCTTTATGTCAGTACATATAATATTAAGAAAATGAATTGAGCACTTTGGACGGTCATGTACAGTTCCACCATAGACCTTCCTCTTGCTCTTTCAAGCAACTTAAACCCAGAGTCAAGTAGGCGTTGTGATTTGACACCGACATCCTTCCAAATGCACCAGGATCGGCTCTGGCTTTTGCCGTTGGTACACTGGCAAGTCACAGCTGAAGCCACAAATACATGTAAGAGTGTTCAATTTGGGTGCTGCCTTACTTACAAGTACACACGTAACATGAACCTGTACATGTATGTAACTCTATAACTACTGGCTGCATGACTCGGCATTTTGAGGTTGAAAGCTTTGCATATATTTGAACACATGCATAATATTGTGGGCTGCAACAAACAAGATCAAAGTACCTGTTTTCAGTGGAAGTGAAGAAAGATGGTAGATTTTCAACTGTTAGAGAAACACTCTTATCAACGTATTGTGTGCGTGTACGCACCAGGACGCCATTTTGATGTGTAAGGCTTTCCTTGTTAAAAGAGCACATGGATGCTACCAAATCCATCCGTCAACATTGCCCAACAATGTTTTGAAGAAATATTGGTCACTGCTCTCCGCCAAAAGCACAAGCACCCCCCCATCACTTGAAAAGAGCCGTGCAGGTCAGGAATGTTCATTTTGCTGGTTGCGACGTGCCCATAACGCGTGCACTTCGTGACGTGAAATTCCAACCGAAGGAGCCTCTCTTTGCTGGGAATATTGTGCCCTCTCGTGGTCCAGCTCGGGGCTCATTGTCCAAACAGGTTGTTCCACATGAAAAATCAAGTATGAGGTGGAACCCACTCCAGGAAAATATAAAAAAAGGGTAACACGCATATGTTGTACACAAAGCCACGGATACACTCCTATTCTGCCTTGACTGACATAACGCTTTGGCCCATGAATATGGAAATCTTCATCAGCATGAAACATCTCCCTCGTATACTGCTACAAACAAGGTGGAAAGTCATTATAACATGTGAATAAGACTTTGCTACATGCATTCAAGTTGTAAAAATCAGTGTTGTATTTGAGTCCATCACAACTCCCTGCAAGTCCCTGTAAGTCCATCACAAGTCATTCAGTCTTAAGCCAATTCACAAGCTATTCAACTTCAAGTGAGCTGTTACAAAAGCATTCTGTTGTCATTGTTCATCCTGTTACTTGTGGCTATACTTGTGAAGGGACTTGTGACTGGACCTCTGAAGGGACTTGTGAAAGGACTTACGATGGACTTAATGCAACGCTGATTAAAATCCTTTTACATGTACATGGTTCCTTTAATTTGTCAAGCCTTGTGTAAAATACGAGTGATAGCGACTGGCCTGACTCAAGATACTCACACTGCAAACCCAATCTGGGATTTTGGCAGATTTGTGATAATCAAGGTCAAACAATCATATTCCTTCCATACACAAGAACATTCCTCACCTCATTTTATACAAAAAAGAGGGAAGCCCTTGTCAACTGGTTACCCAGAGCCAACATGAAGACCTTAAATTTAAATGAAAATTGGTCGTGCGCGCTCCATGCCCCAGGTGCAGAAGCCTGCACGCACCCCTGAGCGAGTGTACATCATAGAAATGAGGTATCGCTCACAAACACAACCCACAGCTGGACATAGGTTGAGCTATTTATCGCATCAAATCCAACTAGCATTTGTTGCTTTCTGGATTCCCCATAAATGAGAACACTTACAAAGAAATGCGGTTTCTTACTCATTAAATGTTTGATTGTTTTGTACAGGCTACGTTTCTTAGCCCTAACCGCCGAGGCCCTTTTCAGAGGATACACCCTTAATCCAATCCTTCAAAAGCCTCCAACTGCCCCCAGGAGAAAAATTGGGTACTGCATCAATCCTCCAATATTTCTGGAATATGTTCTGTGGAGGGGTGCCCACTGCCTCAATCCTTCAAAATCCTCCGGCAATTCCTCTCATTACAGTCGATGGTATGCTGGAGCAGTACCAATATGGAGGATTTCACCAATATAACACGGGCCATGAATTTATGCATGACTGAAAACAACCCACGGTCTAACCCACAACCTGTTCGACCTGTATTCCTGTTACAAACTGATCTGGCATTTGCAGCAGACAGTGTGGAGTGTGCATATTTCAACCTTCTGTTCCCAAGCCCGCAATTCAGTCACCATAGGCTGTGTAGATGTTCAAATTTTCCCAAATGCTTGAAATTAACTGCCAGTTGCAAATTGATAGTGCTGTGCAACTAGCTTGTCGATGCTGTTATGTTCTGTAAATAATTTCTCTTAAGCCCATATGAAACATTAAGAATACATGGATACATTTAGGGGCTAAACAATACCTTCCATGTGAGATTGTCGTAAAGGAGATCACAGAGTGGTCACAGAATAACTTAGTATGCAGTGTAAGAATCTGCAAATCCAGTTCATTGTGTCGTGAGAGGACATCTCATTAATACTTCTCCTTATTAATGTGGTTTTACCATTTGGTTTTTTCTAGGTGTAGTGTGTGAAGCATTTGGAGACATCTTTGCTGTTCTGTATGCACATGCTGTAGTGAACAATGCCAGGGCCAAGACAGTCTGGCAGCAGTGGACGGGGCTACCGCGACGACAGCCCTGCAAACCCCAACCGGGCCCGGAAGCACAAGAAATCCTCCCGGCACAAACACAAGCGCGACCGAGAGCGGGACCGCGATCGGCGGGAGCAGGTGCCCCCTGTCAAATCCTTGGTCGGCTACGATGACATCAGCAGCGACGAGGAGGAATACCTTAGCCCTTCCCCGCCTGTCCAGTTTGTCTCGGAGACGAAAGCCCCTGCCGTCCACCGTGCCGTCTCGCCGGCCACGGCGCTGAAGGAGTACAGGAACAGGCAGGAAGAGCGCAACTCGCCGCTGGTGCACGGGCGCTCCAGCTCCAGCGGCAGGGCTTCCAGGCAGCCCTACATCCCAGCAGAGCCCCCCAAGGCCTATAGGCACCAGTCACCCACGAACCCACCCAGGGCCTACAGGGCCTCACCAGAACCAGTCCGTATGGTGGAGAGGAGGCGGTCGCGTTCGCCAAGGCACAAATCCCCGAGCCCTGCTCGGAAGAGACGCTCCGAAAAGAGCCAACGGTCACGGCGTAGTCCTAGTCCAACCCCTTCCAGGCGACGTAGGTCATCTAGATCCTCCAGTAGAAGTCCTAGTTATAGGTAAGTTTCAGGGTTTATAATCCTGGATCAAGGTCTCTAAACCACCTGTGTCTGCGGTATTTCATCTCTGGAGGCTTCAGACTGATCTCTCCCCAGGCGTAACAACAGTAGTGTATGCTTGCTCCAAGGAATGATAGCTGGTACTGTATTGATAAGTTACAGTTTCGTTACCTAAAGTTTGATGAAAACATCAAGCATTTGTGTGGTAGTGAATGTATACAATGGAACTGTTATTGATTTCAAAAGACCGGATTATTTCTCTCAGTGCATAGATGAGGGATTATGTAATGTACATCTGCATGAACTATTTGTCATTGATCATAAGTCTCATGGCAGGTTTTGATTTGACATGATTGTTGATGAAAGTGTAGGTGGTATTGTTTAATTTATGCTCTTTCTCTGAGATAATTTGGCGAGAAACGATATCAGAAAGCAGCAATTGTACTGTATATTTGATGTTGCGTGTATATGTATATCTGTATCCTGCTAACACTTCTTTTAGTAGGAAGCGGTCACGGCGATCCAGGAGCCGAAGCAGAAGTCCATACCGTTCCCGATCCCGATCCAGTTCCCGCAGCTTCCAGCGGCGCCGCAGTCGCAGCCGTAGCTTTGATTTTTCCACAGCCAAGTTTAAAATGGGCTTGGGCTCTGAGCTCAAGAAGAACACCAAACGGCTGGCCGAGAGCAAGGTGGCTAGTAACCCACCGACGAGCAAAGGGTCAACCTCCAGGAAGGTCCTGTCACAGGAAGTCCAATCACCTGCCACCCCATCACCCTCCTCGCAGCCCTCCACCAAGCCCTACGCAGCCAGCCCCATCAAGGTCACCATCAAGAACGAGGCGGCCCTCAGCCGGGTCAAGGCAGAGGAGTCTCCCCAGCGGACGGTTGTGGAGGTTCCTGGGGGCAGCCGCAATCAGCCCTTCCAGAACCTCCTGATCCGGAAGGAGGTCAAGCCGGAGGCTAAGAAAGAAGTTCCCCCGCTGCCTTCCCCAGCCTCCGCCACCGCCAAGCCACTGCCTCAGGTCACTACCCTCCCTCCTCTGCCTCTCCCGCCCATGATCGACGAGAAGATCGGCAGCACCCCACCAGCCCCAGTCAAGGAGGAGAAGCCGCGTCCATCCATCAAGGATCTCCCGCTGCCGCCAGCAGCGCCCAAGTCGGCTGCAGTGGTGGCCACTTCCCCGCGGCCGACACCGGTCGTCGCCCATCCCAAGGTGGCCAGGGAGGTCAAACCCACCAGCCGGGAGAGGGAGAGGATCAAGCGGAGGAGGGTGGAGCAGATGGCCAGTGGGCTGAACTGGGGCAAGCGCTGTGTGGATGTCTTTGATATAGTGGATCAGGTTGGCGAGGGCACATATGGGCAGGTCTACAAAGCCAAGGACAAACAAACAGGCAAGTACAAATTTACTTTTTCCTGAACTTTTGGCATCATCCTATTCCATACATTCAGGATTCAAAACTGCAGAGCCCAATAACTGAACAACAGATAAAGGTGTTTTTTTTTGGGGGGGGAGGGTGACTTCAGCCAGGAGAAATTAGGATCAACTAACTCTTGACACTTAATGACTTCTGAAACTGCTCAGAGACTTCATTACAGTTGTTCCCATTGACAGTACCTTTTTTTCTAATCCATGGCTCCAGGGGAACTTGTGGCACTCAAGAAGGTGCGCACTGACAACGAAAAAGAGGGCTTCCCCATCACGGCAGTTCGGGAGATTAAAATCTTGCGACAGCTGAACCACCCCAGCGTCGTCAATCTCAGGGAGATCGTCACGGACAAACAGGATGCCCTGGATTTTAGGAAAGACAAAGGTAGGCGCCATCTGACAAAAAAGAAGCCACGTGTTGCGGCTGCATGTAGAAATAACATGTGCCCTCTTGGAAGCTGCTGCTGAACAGCTTCAGCCACAACCCATTGATGCGTTTGTGACTCCCAGCCATAGCCAGTAGATTTGGACCTAGCTTACACTTGTCAACGTCCCACTCAAGTGTAACCGTGCACAGTAAATACCTATATTGATTGAGTGCCATTGGTACATGCAGGCCTCGAAATAGTACTAGCCTGGCTTACAAATTCTAGCGAAAAATGCTCCGGGCTTCCTAAACTTGGTTCCTTGTTTGCTCGGTGGGCTAGTGAAAAATTCATAATAAGCTTACCTGTTAAAACTGAGATCAAAATATATAATGCTTTTCGTGATAATAAATACAAAATCGCAAAAACTGAGTCGTTGTGGATGCCTTTTTACTTGTGTTTTTGAAACATGATGCTCACGCGATAGGGCGATAAGTGACCGTGAACGCCACGAACAGAGTAGACTGGTGGGTTGTAGTACCTATATAGAATAGCACGTGGTATGGCACATTACCGCACGTGCACACTATTCTCGTTCACTGTTTAGGCCACTTCTGCTTCCGATTACATGCCTCTCAAAAAGAGTATCGGTTGATGATGCTGGGCCGGCTTGACTATCATTTTTTCCATTTTCAAAACCCTTCAAAAATTCATCATTTCATTTAACGGTCATTTATAGCTGCGCGAAGTAATCTTTAGGCACTACCCTAAGTTGACAGGTGACCTTCATTGACGCCCGAGTATTTCAGCCAGGCCAGCAGCCTTGTAAACAGCCCAGATTGTGCGGTGTTGTATAACTGTCTTTTGTTCACGAACCTGGCTCTGTGCGCTGCTGACCTCTTTTCAATAGAGGCCAGATTAGCGTGCAGCGGTGCTGTGTGGCTCATCGCTGCGGTGGTAGAGCGCTTTTGTTCCCGGTGGTAATCGGCTTGCTCTCAATGCCCCAAACCCTGGTACACAGTTTCAAAACAAGGCTGGATTATCACCACTTTTGAGAGTGAAAAATGTCGGTAATGCCCAGCAGCCTGGTCTTTTGTTTGGAGTACGGTCTTTTGTTAGAAAGACCTGTTTCATTTGTCCGAGTTCGGAGACCCCGGCCACCCATATAAACCATACGTTTCCGATCCCGGAGTCCCCGGCAGGAAGTGGTTAACTGACCACAACTAGCTATACTAGGCATTGCAGGAGTCATGGAAAGCATTTGATACCAAGTATACATAAAGCCGCTTGCAAACAGCACCCTCGTCTGATTGGAAAAAGTTTTCTCTCGTTCACCGCGCACGTGCAGAGGTCAGAAAGTAAGCAAAAAGTGGGAATTTTTGCCAAACGTAAGAAATCCAAATGAGAGGAAAGACGGAGCAAAGAGATGATTTTGATCCCGGCTCCGTGACCAGTGACTCAAGCAACTTTTAAGTAACATACATGCCTCTTTATTTACACCATCAGCCTTTTATTTTCCGAAATGTCAAATTCTGTATTGGAAATCTGATAACAAATTTTGGGTTTTTATCATTTATATACGGGCTAGTAAAACTCTAAACGGGCTAGTAAAATATCCATTGAACTAGCCCAGTGGGCTAGCCAGGAACAAAATTTAGTGCAAGGCCTGCATGTAACATGTCTCAGTACAGGTCTATGTTAAAAACAAGGCCACCTGTTTGGGGTTAAAACACCATGCACTCTGACCTTTGTTTGGGTGACTTACCCACACTTCATCAATCCTGTCAATAAATGCACCTGGAGCATGACAGTTTCACAGATACAGTTGACCTGTTAACTTTGACCTTCACACAGATGCCTTGTGAATGTAGTGCATAGTAGTGTTTGTTTGTAAAGATCATGAAAAGGAGTAAGATTTCATCAGTTTTACAGATTATGTTAATTTCTTTGTTTTACATTGTACCCTTGTGCAAAGTGTGACCTTTGACCTTTGTGCACATGCCTCAAACTTGGCAATTAGGTTCATTGCGCATGATCTGGAATCAGGTTTTTTTTTTCAATCTCAAGGATTTTGGAACCTCTACCCCAGGATCTGTTGATTTTCCACCCATATACCAGATGACCCTAGTTTTGCCACTGAACTTAACATGGGTGTCATCTAATTGGTGCCGGAATACAAGGATAATGACGAGGAATCTGGTTTTTCTAAGAACTGTATTATGAACTTCTGCCGTTGACCTTCCACCCTTGTGTGACCTCTGACCTTGAATGCAGGTGCCTTCTACTTGGTGTTTGAGTACATGGACCATGACCTGATGGGCCTATTGGAGTCGGGCCTGGTCAGCTTCACGGAGGAGCACATCCGTAGCTTCATGAAACAGCTGTTGGACGGGTTGAGTTACTGTCACAGTCGGAACTTCTTACACAGGGATATAAAGTGCTCCAACATTTTGCTGAATAACAAAGTAAGGCCCCGATCAGTTCACACAGTGATTTGAAGATGTGTGGTTTGTTTGTCAAGAGAAGACCGTAGACCATTTGGTATTAAAGTAAGAAATTTCTTATCAGAAATTCAGAGTTAGTTCACTAAGCAGCTTTTGCCAAAATCAGTTGTTAGCATTTGATTTGTCCCCAAAGAAGGACATACCAATTTATACCCCCCCCCAGACATGCCATGCAGAAAGTCTTCAGAGGACTTTGGCTTGTTCAGTTCACTGACAACAATGATTGCATGCAGAGGGCAAGAACCAAGCCCACCTTCTTACTTCATAGACATTCTTGCAAGGAACCTTTCTTAACCCTAACACTCCTCAGTCCTCCAACAGGTGAAGGATTGAGGAGGGTTAGGGTTAACCCTCCAAATTCATCCACTTTGCAGCAATCAAAGGCACGTTCTATGTCCTTGAGCCTAACAGAAGTTCCAAGATCCTTGTAGAGTAATAGTGATAAAGTTCTACCCTCCTCCATTCTCCAAACCATTCCAAATTTCATTGAAATTTTTGAAGGATCTAGGGCGTGCAGCATTAACATCTGGGACGTCCAGCATTAACCTTTAGTTTTCAACCGCAGGGGCAGATCAAACTGGCCGACTTTGGTCTTGCGCGGCTCTACCACGCCGATGACAAGTCCCGGCCCTACACCAACAAGGTCATCACACTGTGGTACCGGCCGCCCGAGCTGCTGCTGGGCGAGGAGCGCTACGGCCCCGCCGTGGACGTCTGGAGCTGTGGCTGCATCCTGGGCGAGCTCTTCACCCGCAAGCCCATCTTCCAGGCCAACCAGGAGATCGCCCAGCTGGAGCTGATCAGCCGGATCTGCGGCACGCCAGCGCCAGCCGTCTGGCCAGAGGTGATCCGGCTGCCGCTCTTCCACACCATCAAGCCCAAGAAGAACTACAACCGGAAGCTGCGGGATGAGTTTGCTCTGTGAGTGCTTCTTGGCCCAAAATCCACGCTCAGATAAGATTTTTTTTTTTCTCTCTCTTAAAAATTCAGGAGCCAATCTGTCAAGCCTTCTCATCACAGAATTATGCTTGTTTGTGATCATCCTGACTAAATGCAGTTTGTGTGATTTTGTCCTCCGGACGAAAACCTCGATCTCAAGTGTTTGCTTTTACCAGTAACAAATACTGCGGATTTCAGTCAGTGAACAAAAGATTAAAGGATTTAATTCCATTTCTTAATCAATTTTCATGTCAGCTTGTCAGCAACAAGGTAAGCATACATGTAAATGATATTTCGTAAAGTAGAACTTGTTTGTGACGATTTTGGAAGATACGGATTAAATTTCGGTTGCTTCCATGTGAGTGGAATTTTTTGTACTTTTATAATTATTAATGATTTGATGAAATGGGAAATTAGACTTTTATTGCAGTTACTTGTCATGGTAACGATCCGTTTCAATGACAACAGGTTGCCCAAGCCAGCACTAGACCTCCTGGATAAAATGTTGACCCTTGACCCCGAGAAACGTATTTCAGCTATGGACGCCCTGAACTGTAGCTGGCTGAAGACAGTCGACCCCAGCAAGATAACCCCTCCAAAGTGAGTGGCAGCAATCCTTTGTGACTCTCCATGACTTCGGTTGTGTTCCTTGCACTCATTTTTAGATGCATCACCACTTAAAACTGTTTCCCTTCAACTTCAGCGGCATAGTCCACAATCAGACCTGCCAACTGCACATAGTACGATTTACCCATATTTCCTGCGGGAAATTTTTGAAGTTTTCTCCCCCACGAAATACGGGTTTTGACGATTATGACACGCTTCCCCCAAAAATCGTAGTTCAATGGTTGCGAGTGTACATAATGCTAGAAAAACAGCTGCGAATGTACATGTACGTTCACGTGTATACAGGGTATGCACGGAAGTGCACAGACCTTGTGTATGTGTAAACAGCATCCGGCAACCACCTGATCATTATTGGCCGCCCATGAAAAATCCATATTCATATGTGTATTAGTGGGACATATGCAACTTATGAATTGTCTAAAGAGGGTCCGATTCGGATGCAATCCTTGACAAGACCGATTCTCAAGTTAAAAATCCGCGGAAATAAGCAAGGATGGAGACATTTTATGGCCGGCCAGGAGAAGGCAACAACATCCACGCTAGGAAATTCCAAGAGCCTGGACATGCGATGTGCATTTCAAGATTTCAAATTTTGAGAACGTGGTCAAATCCGATGGGAATAGGGCCATATCACTCTTCAACCTCAGTGGATATTTCATGTGATTTTTTTATGTGTGAAGAAGTGTTGACGCAATCTAGTCCGTGTTACTCGGACGAGACCCAATCCAGACCCAATCCCAATGTGAAGCAGGATCCACTTGATGAATTGGTTCTGAGTCATTTTACAAAAACATGGTGTACAAGTTGAGTTATTCATTTTGAGACAGTGTAATTAATTGCTGTGGTTTGCCATGTTGTTAAATTGCAGTTTACCGTGCGGACAAGACTGCCATGAGCTTTGGAGTAAGCGGCGTCGCCGTCTTGAGAAACAACAGGCTGCCCAATCCCAGTCTTCCATCTCCAAGCGGAAAGAGATGGGCCTGGGTCTCGTGTCCGACGAGAATGTGAAGATCCCAGGGATAAGCGGCGAGGGGGAGTCAGCGCCCCGATCCGGTGGATCCAAGGGTGGCCGCAGTGTGCCCAGCGACGGCGGGGAGCCAGAGCCGCAGCCGCAAGATGTGGCCGGAGGCAGCGGCGGTGGTGGGGGATTGAAGTCCAGCGAGAAGCAGCTGGCGGGGCTGATGAGCCTCCTGCAATCCCAGCCCACCTTGGATGTTGACAAGCTGGCCGAGGCGTTGAACGTCAAGGTGGACCAGAGCACCATCAAGCTGTTGGAGAACCTGAACATGCAGCTGCTGATCGCCGCGGCGGCCACCAGCCAGACCAAAGGTGGCGGCAGCAGCAGCGGGAGGCAGGCTAAAGAGGAGACCCTGGCCAGCACCACCTCTGCCCTGCTGGCCCTTTCCAAGGGAAATGCTGGCACCATAGAGGAGAATCCCGGCAGCAGCACTGCCGGTTTGGACGCAAAGAGCAAAGAGAGGCCACAGGAGATTCCCTCAACGTTGACGGAATATGTGTCGAACCTATTTGGCAAGTCCACGGCTCCGGCCAATTCTGTGGCTAACAGCTCAGCAGGAACATCTACCTCTGGGAGTGCTGCCTCATCTGTAGGCCATCCGGTAGCAGAAGGTGGGATAGATGGTGGCCCATTCAGGCCAACCGTATCTAGAGGCAGCTCATATAACAGTCCTGTTAACAAAACCTACGGTGAGTATGACTATGAACCGCATGATAGTTACAATACTAGGTACCAGCATAGAGGGCCAAGCACCCCCCCGTTAGACCCTGAGATGGGCAGGGTCGGGGAAAGGGGAGAGGGGGAGGGATGGAAGCCCCCGACACCCTTGGGCCCACCACCTGATTCCCCCGAAGTGGAGCAGGAGTCCCAGCAAGAGGAGACCACGTTGGTGACACCGGGTGTCAAAGCAGCATTGATGCAGATGCTGAAGCAGCAGGGTCTTCCGGAGCTGGGTATAACAGGTCGGGGATCCAATGAGGTCACGCCCACACTGTCCGAAAACCCCTCGGAACCTCCCGCCGGTCCCCTGCCCGACTCTTACGGCAACGGCGCTAGCGTGCAACCAGGTGCGACCAGCCCCAGCTATGGGGGAAGCTCCAGTCTCAACTCTCGACTGTCAGCGAGCAACAGCGTGCCCCACCCACTGAGTGAGGAGCGTTCGACATCGGAATTCCGGGGCTACCACCAACAGAGAACAGAGGACAGAGGTGGGGGCTGGGCAAGCAGGACCGGCAACGGGGGACCGCGAGCGAGCCAAGGGAGCCAATTTGGAGGGGAGCCCTTCCCACGAACCAGAGGCGGGCCATCATTTGATCAAAGCTCCAACTGGAACTAGCTCTGCCCACTTAAAATACATACTCAGCTGTCACCGTACAATTTCTATAAATTGGTTGCGGATCGTTTTCGTAATTCTGTGTTCCCTTGTTCAGAACAAAATCGAAGTGCACAGTAAAGAGTAATTAACCCATCAACGTCACTACAATTTGTAAAATGCAAAATATGTGGATATGCTTGGGAAATGCAATGAATATTTACTAAATGCTTGAAAATGTGAACGTGATTATGTTGTGGACCAGTTTACTCATTTTGGCCACGCACAGCTAGCTGGAGAGGGATTCCAAAAGAACTGTCCTGATGAAATCGAAACATTTTTCATTGAAAAGTTATCAGACCAACAATGTGCTTTTTATTAAAATGTCCCATGCCGAAAAAGAGAAAAATCCGCAGTGGCTTTTGACAGAGATTGACAGGCTGATAGGCGGGAGTGTTTAAATTTGTACTATTTTACTTTATACTTAAAGCTGAATTTGCCCTGATCAGGTCAATATTCCGTATCTTATATAAGTTAATAGTCAGTGTGCTGTTTGCTGCGAACAGTGAAAGCCCAAAGATGAAACGTAGTTTTAATTTGTGTCATAATGCATTCCTATCATTCTTGTATTAAGGTCGCTCTTTGTTTTTTTGGCCCTCATTTTCAGTGTCCATTCCGCTCAGAGATAAACGAGTAAAAGTTTTTGAATTGTGTCATACACGCGGTTCACTGTCTCTCAGAGAAAAAGAAACAAGGGAAAATGAAAAAATGACCAGCGTTTTCCACGTCACACACGAGGAGTTTGGTCCTTGAATTTTTTATACGTGTTTAGCAGAAATCCAGTCCGTGCATCGATAGAGGCAGCATTGAAGGGAACTGTTTTGGACAATTAGTTGGTGAAATATTGCATACATGCACCAGGCGAGAAATTTTGTTCTTAAGAAAGGGAGATCTGTTCTGAGGTGTAGTTTCCATCAGAAAATTATAACTTAAAAGTTTTCTCGGGTTCACCCGAGCAATGATTTTGAAAGTTAAGGCCACATCTTTTGGTGAAACGTCTACATGGGTCGTGCAGGAAAATATGTGCGATGTTCTGGCCATAACTATCCAGCGTTATAAAGAAAAAAAAGCCATTAAATTTTATATACACGTACTTGTATCACCAGTCTTGATTTCATTGGACCCTGAAAAGACCAGCGGATCGTGCGTAAAACATGGACATTGTTAATAAAATGTTGAATTTCCCGTGTCGCACGAAAAAAAAAAAATCCTGAAAGATTATTATCCCCGCTGTCTTTGTGCCCCCCCCAAAAAAACCCATTTTCAGTGAAGAACTGGTCGCGGCCGCTTACCCTCCTGTTGATAAAATCAAATGTTACCAAAAAACAATGCAGGACTTTTCAAATTGTCTTTGCATTAGTATTTATACATCTATTTGTACATTTCTGTTTGTTATCCCAAGCAGTACAAGCACAGCCGATTGACCATCACATCCCTCTAGATTCTGTACGACATAGGCCTACATGTAATCCTCAAAATATGCTCTAATGACATGAATGATGGTTGTTCAAATCTTTCCTTATACATGTAATTCACACACATAACAGACTGGCACAGATTGAAAACAGCCCCCTCTCTTGGCATTTATATATTGTCTAAGTTGATCTCCACGTAAAACACACAATTTGTTAATGTTATATTAGACGGTATAAGGAGTCGCTGGAGCCCTCTAGCAAGGGGCCGTTACGATTTTTGTAATTATTTCTGGGGAAAGCTTGTCACTTTGAGCTTAAAGCTATGAATGTCATCATCGCTGCACTGTCAACATGACAAGATCCGCTAGTCTCGGAAGGCTTTTGAAGTGTCTCATCCTTGGCGATCGATGTGAGTATTAAATGTCCTCATCTTTCAAGACATGAAGAAAGAGAAAAGCCCCAGTTCTTCCCACAGTAGTGTTACTGTTTTTATTTTGTCAGGAAAGGTGCCTGTGCGTTAAAAAAGGGAAATCCTTGAGTCATTGTACGTAAGAAAAATTGTACTTCTGAAGCAAAGGGAATTGGAAGGAAAAATGGCCCCCCACTTTTAATACTTTATTTTTTTTTTCAGAACTAAATCTTGATGCAGCTCGAACTTGGCCTGATTTGTCCTCAAAAAAGACATTCAAAAACTGATAATTTCAAAATATTCTGGCTCTTTTATCTTAATAGGTACAGTTGACTCTCAACACTATTATAACAAAATACTGTTATGGAGAACAAATCCTGAGAATCCCATATTCTTGAATTCTTATGTTTTTCTTTGTGGTTTCCACTCTTCTTATAACAAAATTCAGGTTATAACAAAGTAATTTGGTCCCTGCAACTTTGTTATAACGAGAGTCGACTATATATATATGCATAACTGACCCCCACTGCTGTTTGGGTCAAAAGTTAAATTGTGTACCCACTTAGTTTTCTCACATGCTACTGTGGCAGTGCACGTTTACAAATCCAGTGGTTATTGTGTTAAGAGGTAAAGCTCGTGTGTCAATTGAAATGGTGGGATTAATGCGGAGACGAGCCCACTTTTTGTCCAATGTTGGCAGTGCATCGAAACACAAGTACATAATTGTATATAAAGCTTATGATGTATCGGCCCTTACTGATGGGGAGTAGTTTCATATAGCAACAAAAACATTGCATCGAGGTACATGTACACTTCTATAGCATTTAGTTTAGTTCATTTGTGAGGGGGTAGTTACTATTTTAGCGTACTTTTGTGACCATGTGATGAAAGTGCAAGTAAAAGTGTACCGACATGTACAGAGAAATAAAAGGCTGTGACTAAAAAAAAAAAATGCTTCTCTTTACAGTGAATATTGTCTTAAAATTCTTTCCCCAAAATACACTTCCGCAAATTATGTCCAAAGTAAAGTGTGATGTCCTGGAAAAACTACCAAGTACATGCATAGAAAACTTGGAGACAGTGAACTAATGAACATTTCTGCCCTGCAGAGCAGACGCTGAGGTTCAGCGTGCATCCTTGCACCCAATTTTGGCCAAGTCAATGCAAAACACAGACTCGTTTGAAATTCCAGGCCTGTCTTGATATGAACAGTGAGAGCAAAATTAACATCCGCTGTGATAGGACAAACTAAATGAAGCTGGTATATTGTGATCAAGATACTACATGTACAAATTATGAATCCTACATCTAGTGTGCATTTCGCACCTCCTGAAGGCAACCGATTGATGGGATTTCCCCATTGGGGGCGGGGCTTCCCTTTTGAAAAGAAGTGGGTGGCCTTTCCTGGGGTCATAACCACGTCATGTGCATATGTAATGTGTACCCTCAACCATGCAAAAAGCCCATTCGTTCAACCACTTCAAAGAAAATTCCTTGAAAAGGTTCATGGGGTAAACAGACACAAGACTTGACCAACTATCTCGTTCATGCTGGGATAGTGGCCGTGTTCCCTTGAAACCTGTACATGTCTTTTTTTTTTATATGATTGATACATCATTAGATAAACTTCTGAAATATTAACTGTCAGAAATAATTTTTTTCTTCACACAAGAAAGAAGAGTCTAATTTACAACAAAAGAACAAATTGAAAAGCACATCAAAAGCGCAAATAGATCTGAAATAAACTACATCATATTCTTCAGTCGGTCATTGGCAGAATGTAAGGTGGTATAAAATGCTAGCTTTTTGCTTTGGAATTTCAATTAACCAAGGGTGTGGTTGTTCAGTACCCAATCCAGCATTTTACATGTCACCTCCATTGTACATCCCAGTATATATTTGATCTTGCCTGTCGAAAACAAAAGCATTGCTTTAAGAAATGTTCAAATATTCAGATGTAATGTCTATTTGGTTCCTGTAACCATCAAATCAAATCACTCCCTGAATATCCGAAAATTGTCTGAGATTTGGTAGGGTAATGGCATTCTTAAGTTTTTGAGCTGGTAAGACGCAACAGGTAATCAGCGGGACTGGTTTAACCTTTCATCTAATAAATCAAGTTATCTCGGGAGATAATGGTTGTGTATGTTAGGGACGTTCAACGTAGTGTACCTTGGTACATGTTTATTGACTTCGTGTGTATCTGATGTAACATAAATATGGCGATCAAGTTCCCTGAAAAAGCAATGTTTAAATGTCTGCTTTTCTAAAGGACAGTGTGACAGTGTCAATGGAGTTTATTTCCATATTATGGTTTGATTTCGTCACCCTGGATAGATAGTACTATTTCAGTATCATTTGAAGCATGTTGCATTGGAATGCGTTGCTTGTATTTTGATTTGTTATGATGTAAAAGTATCTGATGTAATGGATTTGCATTTGAAACTGCAGATTTGATTGGTGTATTGTGGTTAACAGTGTACTGCACTGATGGCAAGGTTGGTGTTTTTCTTCAAATATGTGTCATAAAGAAACACTGCAAGCTTCCTGTGTGCGAAAAACTGCCTTCTACAACTTTTTCCCTTGAATCCATGGTTTTTGTGTTTGGAGGTGGTACCATTTGTAAAAGACACTGCAAAAATCATACAGTTGTGGTTTGGTTTTTTCAATCCTCAACCTTTTTTGTTTTTAATATTAAAATAATAAGTCTTTTGGCTTGTGCTTGGATTTGGTATGGGATTGTTTTGTAATTGTTACATTTTTTCCCCGAAGTCTATTTAAAATTTAAAATTTGGCAGAAATGTGCTAATTGGCCAGGAAGGGTTTTGCTACTGTCCGAATCAACTGGCTGTGGCTAACAGTAACATGCATGTCTGCGGGAAGTGGCAGTAGCCACTTGCCAGCGGCTTCCATAGCTTTGCACATATTGCAAGCCACTGCTAAGTCATTCAGACGTGGCTTCCCTACACAACATGCATCAGTCTGTTCATGTAGTTTGGACTGTTCCATTTTTTCTGCTGGGGTGTGGAGGATACAACGAGGTATTTATATCAAAGAACAAATTGCTAAATATTTGTGGGTGTGTTTTCAAAAGTTAGAACACTTACGGAACAAGCTTGTAATAATTTATGTTGTGAGCAAGGCAGATCAAGCAACGGTGTGCTTCTGTTTTGGTACCTTCCACACCCCCAGCACCTGGAATAAATTATGCAAATGTGTTTTAATTTATGCTGATATAAATTGTTATTCATGCATTGCATGACATTCACTGAATTGGAATCAATAAATATGAGATGAGACTTCCTTGACAGAAGCCCCAGGTAAGTTAGGTTAAAAAATGGAGGAATTATGACATGTGACACCTTTGGATGCGAGGAACTGCGGTCTTCAGATGGAGCAAGAGAGACAAGATTAAAGTTCACAGCTCTCTGTGGATAGAATTGAAAAGAATTTTGCCTTCGTGAAGTGTACAAGTGAAACCCCCCTGTATGGATGACACACAAAGAAGCTAAGCGGAATTCCTTCCTGTAATGGATTTGTCATGTCTTATGGGATCTGAGCTCCAAACACAAACAAGGACAGGTGCTGGACTGGGGATGGAGGCCCGAATGTAGGATTTTTCCATGCTTGGGACTTCTGTAGCAGACTGAAAGAAGCAAACTTGTTACTGCAGTCACAGCTTTCCTTGCAGTGAGGGGGAAAAATAAACAAGCCACTTGCCGGAGCAAGTCATGGAAAGGTAGGACTTAGCTCAAGTACTAGCGTTGAAGTCGAGTATTTCATTTGTACTTCACGTCATCGCAGGACGTGCTTTCACTGTGAACAGCATATGAGCAGCACTGAGACTGTTCTCATTGGTGTGCTATTCTGGAGACTAGTGATGAGTTGTGAGGCAACTGCAAGTACTTGTGAAGCACTCGACTTTGACACTGTAGTGTAGTACCCTAGGGCAAGAACTTTTCATATTTTGAAGTGCTAGTCAAAACCAGTCTTTCTGTGCTGAATTGAAGGAAATTGAAACCAGTAGTAAAGGGAGATGATTTACACAAATACATGTATGATTTTACTGGTTAGATTTACACAAATAGAAATAACAAACTTGACTACAGCAAGTGTAGTCGTGTAAATGCCCCGTTGTCATGAATAAATTCTAAGTCCCAAGTTGTCCTTTGAATAGGGAATTGTAAACCACTTGAATAGCAATAACGTGACTAAGCTTGTCTTCATAAACGGTTCAAGTGTAACAAAAGCTAGTTAAAAAAAAGAATGTTACATAAGGAACAAAAATGAAATTAAACCCATGAATATGGAAATATTTTCCAGCGTATCTGTGAAAAAAAGTAAACAGTTTTGCTTGGAAATATAAAGATGTCATGAAAGGATTTTTCAAAACTTGACGAACAAATTTGCCCCAATGGCTTTCCATACGTTAACCTCAAAAAGTGCCGACTCCTCCAATGTCAACGCATGTATATAATTTGCACTCATTCTGAGGAGGTGGGTTAAACAACTTCCTTTCAAAAATCCCCAGGGGAGGAAAAAACATCCCCATTGTTTGAACTAATGTGCATTTGAACCTTGCCGATTCAAAATTAAGGCGTAGAATCGTTCCACCGTTATCAGTCCTGCAGCCTGCCCCAGATTTTTCATTTTAAATTCACTATTTCCTAAAACTGACTGACGGGCTATTACTGCCCCCCCCCTTCCCCTCAAGTGAGAACACGGTTGCATGAATGATATTTTCCATTAAGCAACAATAGCCAAATGCTTAGCGTTAGTGAGCTTGTAGTCTGTAGAAAGGTTCTGGGAAAGCCGCAAGCATAACTTACATCGGCAAAGGACAAACTGGAACCCAGACAGGCACGGTAACACGGGCACATGTACTGTTTTGACTGCGGTCCATTGAGCTAAAATGTACATACACTGCATTGGGGTGTGGAACCAATCTTGAATAGATTAATTTATAAACGGAGTGAAAATGGTAATAACTATTAACTCTGACAACCCTCCCCTTGTCCAGCATCTTGAGATGCTCATTCTGCCTGCTGACGTTAGGACATTAGGCCTGTGTACTGATGTCGCATTTGTTTACGCACGTACTTTCCTATGGAGCCAATGGGGGCCCACGGTCCACTGAGCACCATAGAAAAGCAGACACAAATACAAAGCATGGCGTCATCAGTACAGAGGTCGCTTCACTGATATCGAAGGGCAAGATGATTACCCCTGCTCATCATGCCCATAAATCCTTTCAAACTTGGCAAACGCCTGTTCCCCCCAAGGAATCACTGCCCGCTGGACTTGAGAACACTGATAAGTGATGCCGCATTTGTGAGCACCCATTACGCGAGAGAAAAAGAATCTTATGGTAAGCTACTTTACTCAGGGACACAACCTCTGCAGGTCCCTCTGGGCCCTACTGGTACAAACTTCAGCCTGAAAAAAGCATTGCTCGTGCAATTTTGTGGCCACACACCAGGACCCTGACTGCTAAGCCAGACCTCTCCAGTTATCTTGTCACGCGGCAGCTGTATGCTCAACCTAAGAAAACAAAATTTGTGTGTTTGAAAATGACTTTCTGAAGTGAAAAATAGATTAGACGACCATGGCAACTTCCACAGACACACAAAAAAGTTTGTGGTTAAAAATACCTATTTTGAAAAGTTGCACGTTTATGTTTATGACATCTTTCTTGTGTTGCCTGAGGGAAAGAGTCCCTTGAATTGTGCTCTGCTGCACTGGAGATGGAATCGGTTAAAACAGGGAAACCACACATAGACTGTACTGCAGAAACAGACAGAAAATAAATGAATTTGTGGCACGTTGAGTTGAAATCAATCACAATCAAAAGTATAAACCAGCGGTACTGGATTCGGTATTTCCGACACATCAGATGTTGTCGGGCATCATCCGGCACCTGTCTCCATGGCAACACACATCAGTGGGCAGCGGAGAACATCCTAGCAACAAATAGGTGACAGTTTCTGCCAGTTCCAAAGAAGAGAGAAGGTAAGGAATGTGTCTTCAGATAAACGTAGACTGATGGAAGGACAGCTGTAAGTCTGGAATAATTTAAATTGGATTTTCATTACTGGGCACACACAAGACTTGATGAAGAATTCTTCAAGGACACTAGGGTCTCGCACTGCAGAACTTCACTGCGAGGGGCACGTTTTCCCAATTACAGAATCAACCGCTAGATTCCTATTAATATTTTGATACCAAACCCTCAACTGTGACACCTTTTACAGGTTTAGCAGGCAAAAACTGTCGGACGACAGCACTAGTACCTCTCAGAAAGTGCGCCAGAAACAATGTGGATATTCCTCTCACTTGGCTAAGCCACAGAGGATGGGGGTCAGGCATTTCTGGCCTAAGGTTAAAACAAGGAAGTCGGACTTGTACAGACACTAGCAGCTTTTTCCTGTACACATGAATGGGATGGAGACCAATTCAGTTCAAACAAAACCGCTTGTCGCTACGGCACAGCGCAGTCTGAGACCAGATAATGTTGCTCCATAATTTTTAAGTCGATGCGGGCGCTCAATACAATATGTCAGGCAAATTTCGATGGACTGTATGCACGTAACCGAAGGATGACATTACGATATTTTAGCATTTTCTATATTTTGTATGGTGTAACCATGGCAATGCACACAACGTCATTTTAAAAACTGTACATTCAGTGACCCATTTCCAAGTGATCTGACACAACAGCATGTCAGAAACTACATTCACAAGGTGCACAGTGTAAATGTACCTCGCCTGGTCGGCAGAATAATAGCCCCGATGTCCATTGACATTTTCTTCTCGCTCGAGAACTTCTAAACTCTTCCCAAATCTTTCACTACTCGGGAAGACAATGGCACGTTCTTTGCACTGTACTAGCACCATCATGGCTACCAGCTATTAATGGCTAGGCTCTGGCTTCCTCAACCCTGCCCAATCCCCCGGACACTTTCTGGTGGATGGTGTAAATACCCTTGGACAGTTAGGCTTACAGGAACTTTAAGTGAAGTCTTTTTCCGGGGAGGGGGGTTGTTTGAGGCTTTAAGACAAGTTTGATATTTTATGACGCAAATTGAGACAAATGTACACCAGAGAATTGAAGTTTTACATCCGTTAGAAGTGATCTGCTTCACCGACCAAGGACTATAACACTCACTGAAAACAAACCTGGCTTAATAACCACACGACATTGACACTGTCAAAGAGAGCAATGGTTTTACGTAGTTTTTTACAAAAGAAAATTTTGAAGCCTCAATAGAAGTGAGTTTTGCGTAAACATAACGGCATCTTTTCAAACATCAAGAAGGATACCCCATTTGGAGTTGTATACAGGTCGACTGCTGACTGCATTCTGATTTCAGAGCTGCAGGGAACTCTTTCGGGGAGGGGCGGCCAGAGAGGGTGACGTCGTGCCTCTGGTTCTGCACCCCGTAGAAGCCGGTGTTGCTTGCTTTGTGACTGAAACAAAAAGCACCTCGGGTTGACGCCACGCAGCGGGCAGCGCTGCGTTGGTGGGTGGTTCGACTCCACCGGTGCTTTCGGAAAACATTGCCAATGCAACACTGCAGGTTGGGTGCTAGACCTGGCATGGGACTTCTTAATCACTTGTTTTGCTGTCATTTTGTCAGCTAATTACCAACAGAATCTGAAAAACAGCCTGCTCGTGCTTAGATTTTATTTAATGACAGCCAACTGTACATTTTAAAATCGCTGCTTAACCTAGAACCCCGGGGAGTGACCAGTGATTGTGTATACGTGTCTGGGAATGTTCACACCCATTGACAGATTTAAACTCTTTTTAAAAGCCCTCCCGACACAAAATATTTTCGCCTTCCTGGATATTAATAAAAAAATACATAAAATACTACTTAAGAAGTTTCAGTTTTTCCATGGCACTTTAGTTTTGAAAACTCCATAAAGTGATCAAGCCCTAAAATAATTATTTAAAAAAACAAACAAACTTAAAAATAACAAAACCAACAACCAAAACTAAAAACAAAGACAACTTTTGCCACTTAAGTCACTGTGCCCATTCTAGATCTTCAAAACTCTTCCGTTCTGTGATAAAACTAGCCGTTCATTTGTGCATTGGTGTCCATCAGTAGCGATTGCCGGTAAGAAACCAAGGCTCAAAAGGCATTCTGTTGCAAATGCACAGGACTGGGAACTAGATTAAGAAACTTTCACATGTTCCAAAATGTTCCCATCAACTAATTCTCCATTGCACAAGTATACATGCTAATATGGCAAACCCAGGACTCTTCCAGTTTTGGAACCTCTGCATCAGATCTGGAATCACTATACCAGCTCTGGAAATACTGGACAAATTCTGGAACCACAGTTTTCGTTCTGGAACTACCGTTCCAGTTCTGGAACCATCCGTTCATTCAATGGCAACAATGCACTCAAACAGAATCCGACAGTCTACTGTACGTTGATGACCTGGTCGTACATGCACAGGGCCAAGTTCTAGAACCAAAATGCCAATCCTAGAACCACTGTGCCAGTTCTAGAACCATGCACTACGTCACAAGAAACTCCCAGTGCTAAGCATCAAACCAGCATTTATAGCATGCACTAGCAGACAAAGGCCAATGTCACCAGTGGTCGTAGGACAAGACTGGCCAAAGTTAAGACTGCCGTGGGGTCAGCCAATTAACACAAAGTCAGTGTCATGGTTACCCATTCCTGTTGCTATGTTGTTCCTGTTCTCGCTGGCATTGGTGAGAGGTCTTTCCATGGGTCCTCAACCATGGAATGCTTATAGTACTCACTGATATCGTCTCCACTGCCGTCAGTTCCAGAGCTGTTAGTCTGTAATGAATTGAAAGGGTTGAGAAACAGTGAATTTTTCTGAGGGAGGCCAATTTTTCAAGAACTTCATTCTCTTCTTTAACCACTTCTTACCAGCTGAAGTTTGCTCATGCAGGACTGGCTGGTGTACGATTTTTCATGATTTTCCGTTTTCAAAATTCTTCAAAACTTCATATCTTCATTAACGGGGCGCGTACACCCACATGATTGACTGTCTGGTGGCTATATTGTAGTTTATTCTGACAGGCAACCTCCATTTACGCCTGATTATTGCAGCCAAGCCTGCAGCTCAGTAAAGAACCCCATTGTGCGGTGTTGCATAATTTCCTTTGTTCCAGAAATTGGCCCAGTGTGTTGCTGGACGGTGGTGTTGCTTTTACTAAATGCAGCCAAACTCCTAGAGCATGCAGCAGTATTGTATCGCTCATCGCTGGAGGTCTTTTGTCCCCGCTGATGGTGCTGGCAGCGACAAACAATGGTACTGTCTCGAAACAATGATGGATTACCTCCACTAATGCAAGCACTGTCCGGACAGCATATGAACCTTGATTGGCAAGTCCCACCAGTAGTTCCGATTTAGGGCATCCCGGCCGTGAAACACGGCACCTTGTTTCCAGTGCCGGGCTCCCCAGCGGCAAGTGGTTAAAGTATGAGAATTATTTGACATCCCACTCATGTGCCATGGTTTGAAAATGCACTTCTTTAAACATTCAAATTTCTCTGTGCTTTCCTAGCCGGACAATTGAGGGCGCTGTTACCGCAAGTGATCCAGGGAAGGCATGGATCAGTGCACAGGTTTTACTGTTCTGATTGTGAACCGAGAATTTAATCACTGAAAACGTATAAACGTCTGTATCCAAACAGCGACGAATCACCCAAGAAATTGAGATCATCAAAATCTAGAAAAAAATTCCATCGCTTTTGCGCACAAATCAATTTTCAGGTATGACACCCAAATTTTGACCATGAATATGGAAGCCTCACTAGCATAAAACCATAAAGGCAGCATAATCCGCCCTGAGTTAAAGTGCACCCCCAAGCGGCAAAAGAAAGACAGGTGGTAGTAACTTTTCCAATTGGGTTCTTGCACGCGTTCGGTGAGTACGCAGAGACCACACATTAAGGAATTCGTTTCGCGTACTCAGCGTGCTCCCCGTCAAAGGCGGCCATTGATCTCTATTACAAATGCACGCCCGTGCGGTGAGTACCAAAAAAACACGCCCTCTTTTGTTCTGCTTGGAGCCGATACTCTTTAAAATACCTGTTTCGAAGCAAAATTGAAAATGAAGTTAACTGAGACACAGAGGTGCATTTTCAAGGTTTGTATTAAACAAATTGTATTAGAGAGAAACAATAAGGACGTGCTTATAATTTTTCATTCAAAACAAGCTCCCTCCAATCACATGCCAAAATACAGATCAGAAATGAACCTTTCATGTCACAAAACACTCGTCATTATAAAAATGTTGCATTTTTAGACCCTTCAGTAATGTTTTTAAAGAGCTGGGTTTATTCCCTGAGGGAAAATATTGTAATTTTAGACTTTTGACTCATTTTCTTACCAATTTTTTTTACTGAATTTTTTCAGGTGAAAACCTTGACATGAAAACTTCAACAATTACCTGTCCCAGTGAGGAATGCCGTGGCGACGTGAAATGCCCGCCTCCTGAGTTACGCCCCCCAAACTGAGGAAATCTGGGCGAGCCGGCCCCTCCCCTCCTGTGGCCCATGCGGTGCTGCTGGTGAGGAGTCTGCTGTGCATACGGGGAGGATGAGTACATTGGGGAGGGGAACTGAACCCTGGGAGATGGGAACTGACCCCTTGGGGACTGCCTGGGCCTAGGGGTGTGCCCTGGTGGCCCTCTGTTATGAACAAGGAAATGCATTTAAATAAATAAGATATACCTCAAACAATTACGAGACTGTACAGTAAAACTTCAGCACTGCTAACTATTTGGATGTGATGCCTGGTTGATATACAGACCAATATAAAATTTTGACCAACTAATCAATTCTTCGATCACAGAATGGCAAAATCTTTTGTAGTTCTAGGCTGCAGGCCTGTTAATACCCAAAGGAAAAATGTGACTTTACGGTAAAATAGCTCCCATGGAAAAAGTGAACATCGCAGCAACAAGAAAATACGCACATTTCGTCATTTTCGTGCATGATTTTATCTATTTATCCAGGCCTATTTATTTATTTATTTTTCTTGACATTTAGAAGGCGACAGCATTGATTTATGTCTCCCTACCTCACATAATTACCAGTGTGACATCATGTGACCACAAACGTACAACAAAATCTGAAATCAAGTCTTTGACAAAACAACCAGATCAGCCATGTCAGCAGATACATCTGTACATTATAAATGGGCGATCACTTTTTTCAGACATCGTCAGAGAGCTAATAACTGCAAAGAACAAATCACTGATGTCCGTGTACAGAATTCTTCCCAGAAATGCCCCCAAAGTTTGTTTTGGAAAGAGTTCCATACACGGTCAACACTTATTTTCCCTTCAAAGTTATAACAATCATATCAGGAATAGGCTAGGCCTAAATAGACATGACAGAAACATGAGAGAGTTATAACATGTCATAAAAAGTGAAATTTAGCTGAGAAAATTCCGAAGCATTTACTTGGCAAACATTTTGGTTTTTCTGGTCTAAAGTATTGTCCATATATGGAACTCATTCTGAATGTTGATTGAAAATCTTAAGCCTTGGCCCTAACCACGGACAATGCTAACCTTCGGCCCTCACGCTAACTACGCACGACGGCTTAACACTAGCCCTACGAACCTGTGTTCAAACGATCGGCCATGCGGAGACGGTCCTCGTTGCCCCCAGTATCCCGGCTGACCTCCCGGGTGAGGACCCCTTTGGTGCATGGGCGACTCGCCCCACCCTGGCACGCCACCACTATATGGACTGCGGTGGTAATTCCCCTTTTGGTTCATCGTCAAATTTGAAATTTTCTTCCGATTCTCTCGATCACAAAATCACTTTTCACGATTCTTTTCCATTTCTGGTGTGATTCCTTATGTTCTCCATGTCCAGTATCTGAATATTATGACGAGTTGAAAGGCACCAGACTTAAGCTTACATTCGTTCGGCTATTGTAAGAACATCAAGAGATGGCGCTATTCGACCTGACGGTCAAGAATTCTTTGTTATAACAGGAAAGTCGTCATTCCTCGTTTTGAATAACTTCTGATAGCTGTTTGTGTATAAAATAAGGTGACAGGGGTAAATTATGTCAACTCAAGGGCCATTAAGAATTTTCCACATGTGAAGAGTGTTATTTTTAGACAGCGCTGGTACATTTATAGCATCATTAATAAAAAAAAAAAATCATAATGTAAAGTTCAACTCGGTAGGCCTTCATGTGGACTCCTTCCTCATCAGACGTCAAGGAAATGCACATTAATAGGTTGCAGAAAACCACAGAGTGACAAAATGTGGGCTTACATTATGCAAATGCTGGCCCAGACACCTTTTTAGGCTATTGTGCGCACGTGCGTGCTTGGTTTTGCAAACAGTGCAAAGCAGCCGCAGTTTCTCGCGAGGAAAATCTGCATTATTTCGAAAAAAGTTCCGCGCGCGTGCGAACCGCTCTGCGCCACTGCGCGCGAGACAGAAACTGGCAAACACCGCGATTTTTTTTTCTGTTTGGATCAAAATTTCAATGGAGAAAATGGATCTTCCTCGGATTTTACGTGGTGTACCCTTTCTCTGTAAACAGCAGAAGGGGGATCGACTTGGATAAAGAGGTTCGAGACTTTTGTTTTTCAAGGAAGTCGAAGGAATTTCGGACCGTGAGCTTTGGATCTCTTCACCAACGGAGCAAGCCTGATTTGTGACTTGGAGTTCGGGCAGTAGAACTGAACTGTTCTTGTCTTTCCTTGGACAGGCTGGGAAGCATGGGGTGCCGCGTCAGCCGGACGGGCACCACCGTCATCGTTGTTCAGCCGCCCGACGACCCCGTCAAGGTTCGGCTGCGACTTCGCGGGGATATGGTGCCCCAAATCGGCGACATCATCCTCGCCAAGCTGTGTGAGATCACGGATGAGTTCGCAAACAGGTTTGAGGTACAGTAAAAGTACTTTATTCGGGGTGGGGGCCAACACGTTGCAGAGGTTTTGCGACAAATTCTGTCACAGTTACTGCAATATACAACTCATCCTCGGAGAAGTATGCAGTTGGAATATATCTTGAACGTGTCGTATGTCATATTAGATATTTTAGCATCCTTTGGTATATCCAGGCCTACCATATTTTATTTCACATCGGGCTGCTAGAATACACTTTTTCAAAAAGCTCCAGAATTCAGAGATGCCATTGGAAAACATGCAGTAAGACCTACGCCCAGATGCAGATATGATCTAGTTTGATTGGGATCTAATTTTCTTTCACGAGTATAAATGTCAAGTAATCCACAGCTGAAAGGAAATTTTATGGGCACCTGTTCGTCTCTCTACTTTCCTTATGTTTATTTAGTTAATTTTTTTATAGTTTTGGTGTTATTACTTCTGTGTTTTATAGTTGGTTCGTTATGCAAAGCGCCAGGGAGCCCTCTAGGGCCCATAAATGTATTTTGTTCCTCATCATTTATCTAGAACTAAAAGCAACTATATTTCAACCCACCGACATGCATATTGTAGAACCTATTTCTTAGTTGCACTTCTATTTTTTATAACCCTCAGATCGAATCGACAGAAAAAGTGGACGTATACATTGTCAAATTCCTGCCGATGGAGGGCGATGAAGCGGGAACTGTCAACAGGTTGTGCCGCAAAATCATCAATCAGGCAGTGGGCAAGGGGATCCCCCTCAGGGATAACTGCAAGATCATTGGTGCAAAGGAGTACCAGGAGGCGGGCGACCTCTAGAGGCTGATTTCGTCCACTCAATGGAAAATAGCTGATGTTAGTCAGCAGATACGCTTGAGTTATTGGTGTTAGCAATAACACGGAATTATCTTTTGTTTGATGTTTATGGAATTCATTTCATCTTCCAACGTTTTGTGTACAGCCACAACCACGGGTAATTAGTTATACCTTGGGTGTAACATTGATATTCTTGTTTTGCACATAACCTGAAAAGCAATGCCATGAAAATAGAGGGAAATTTAGCGTTATTGCAAACCAGGGGCCATTTTGAATGAGCTGCAATTGAAGCACACAGAAAGTCGCAAAGCATGGGAAATTTCTGCTAAGCAAACGTAGGCTACCAGTCAAATATATTGTTTTTGTGTACTGTTAGTGTGACTGGTTTCCAGCCGTCTTTTGCTTAGTTCCTGAATTTGGTGAGCAATATCTTTTGTTGAAGTACCTCAATGAAAATGAGCCGTCATTCAGCTCGTCGTCAGCTGCGCCTAAATAGGGACTACATAATCTTGATGCCCGAAACCCAACTGCACACTGCGTTGATGCATGGTTTCATAATGGTTGCTTTGTAAACCAACAAAAGATCGGCCTATACCCACAATTGTGGCTGTGCACATTTTTTCGTATTTTTTTTTTACGCCAGTCTGTCTTGGAAGGTGAGAGTTTGTCATTGCATTGGTATTTTTCATCCAAAAATGTGGCGTCAACTGTTGACCGAAATGCTCTTTGAGTTAACGCAAACTTCCTTGATTGAGGTCTTAGACCGACCTGCAATTGCCAATGTTGTAAAACGGGACAGGGTAAATGACCTTATTTTAATTGATTCCAGAATATTTCTGGATTTTATTGAAAAGTGAATGTACAATGAACAATAATTTCTGCAAGTTATTTGTTCTTAAACCCGATTGGGTCCTTTTGGGTGAATCTTTCCTCTTAAAAAAGGAGTCTGAAGTAACAGTTGGAAGAGTAACCTCCTATCATTTTGTGCTGAGGCTCACGGAAAGGCCAAATATACGTGTTTTGCTTTCGCTTTGTTTTGTTCAGTTCAAAGTTTGTTTTCCGTTTACATTAAGAACTTAAGAGCATCGGGGATTCGGAAAAGACATACATCGCGTCATATTTTAGGAGACATTATAATTTTGAATCTAGATAGAGCAGTCTTATTTCAGCGCCTTTGCTTTTTTTCTTTCTCAAATGGATTTAAAAGGCTAAGCAGTTCGTTTTGTACATGTACTTTAAGTAAATAAAAAGTTCTCTGGACGTGAAGGCGTGTGTGAACGGGTGAATTCGTCATTTTCTTGTTTTGGGTGTCCCAGTCATAGATATATATATATAGCTCTATGGCCCCAGTCCACATGGGGGGCGGGGTTAATTGCAGATTGGAAGTACTTCTTTGCAATCCCGTGATTTTTTTCTTTTAACAAAGCGGCGGGATGCGCGACTGAACTCACGCTGAAGCGAGCCTAACAATGCGATCAAACGAGCGAAATCACCTTCCCGACAAGAAACTATAGGTATCTTTGTCTCCAAAGATTGGTGTTTCTGTGTTTTCCCCACATAGCATGTTCAGTTTCCCATTCTTCAGTGTTGAGGACTTCTAACTACTCTAATGGAAGATCCGCAAAGTCAGCAACATCCATGGGCCGCTGTTTGTGGGAATTTCCCGTTTTCCATGGCATAATCGTGTCGCTGACTATTTAAGCATGCCGCGAACAGCACCGACTATTGTCCCTGTTGATCGTTCCCCCCCCCCCGTTAAAACTTCGGGGGAACAAAATATTATCCGGACCGTTGCTACAGACGAGGCCAGTGAAGTGGGTGTGCTGAAGCCAACTTCCTTAAATTTCCACTTCGACACTAAACTGAATGAATCCCATTTGCATTGAAGCCCAACATACCAAGACATAGAGCTATAACTCTATGGTAGAACATTATCCCCACAGAACACCTATGCCCATAGAGCTATATGTATTCAGGCCTATAGCTCAGATAATGGAAGGGCTGCGTAGCACCGAGATCAGAATAATCTGCTTGCCCTGAGGTACTCAGTTTACCGAAAGCTCGGCAATCACATATTTCACAGCACTGATTTGATGTTGTATTCTTGTCGATAGGCCTACAGCTCTATGCCTACGCCTAAACAACGACACGAATACATTATGACGTAAGAATAAAAGCGTCAGATGGGAAAGCTTCCCAAAATGCGTGCGCGTAATTAAAGGCAGCGGCCAATCTGGTTCGTAAGTGTGACGTACTCCAGATTAAATCACGCCCACTGCACATGTGCACTGCACATAGAGTTGCATGCATTGATCGCCGTTTATGTGGAACCATGGAACCGGAAGTTAACGCACAACTTCTGCGATCGTCCAATGGGAGCCTGCGAATCGTGGCGCGTCCGCCTTTGTGACAAAGTCACTTACGAACAGGATAGAAAGACTGCACCTTGTTGATTATGTAAATTCATTTTTCGTGATGATTCTGTTACCATCGCGACAAACGCGAGTTGGCTAGACCGAACCTCCTCGCGCGCCGAACTCGCTCAGAAACACCCAAATCAAAACAAACCCGCCAGAAACCACGCAAGCTTCCAGAAAAATGACTTGCCTTGAGAGAAGTGCCGGACATTGGTCCAAAAGTCAGAAGAAAAAACGCTCGAGTTGAATCAGAATAGATAGGATGAATGTGGAAAGAAGAGTGAGCTACAATGCTTTCACCGTCTTCGACGAACTGCGGAAGAACGGCCAGCTCTGTGATGTTGTGCTGCGGTGCGAAGACCAGGACTTCCCCGCCCATAGGTAAGCAAGGAAAATGAAGCTCGCATTGCAAGTTAGCCATGTTAACTGTCGCCAATACAGTACCCTGAGTCCATCGCTTTCTTTTCTTTTTTCCCCAACCTCGTTCAAGGAACATCCTTGCAGCCTGCAGCCCTTACTTCAGGGCCCTGTTCACCAACGGCATGCACGAGACCCAGGAGCGAGTGGTCAACATTCCCAACACCAAGTCCAACCTGCTGGCTCTCATCCTGGACTACGCCTACACCAGACAGGTCAAGATCACGGCCGAGAACGTGGAGGAATTGTTGCCGGCTGCCGACCAGTTCAACGTCGGAGGTGGGCACCGTTTACAGATCGAAAAATTTCTGCAAGTATATTCAGTATCGTCCATGTTTTGTGGAATGGTAACAAGGAAACTCTTTCTCTAAACTGAACCGTATTTCCGAGATGAGTTTGGCCTGCCATGTCTGTTAACGTCATAAACATCATTGATTATGTCCATTGATGTGAAGGCAAACGTAGCTAACTTACACTGCACGTGTCTTCACACGCCAGGCACTGAAGGATGTGGCCACAAAATCAGCCTTTTTTTAACAACCTTCAAATCGGCAGTTTACGTAATCAAAGTATCAAAGTGACGGCACTAGACGTTACACATACCTTCCTCATCAACCATCGTAGCCGAAGACACGCCATTGCCACTATTTTCTGAGAGCGAGCCTTGTCCAATTACCAATAAGCCTGTCAGCTGACCTTATACGTCATTCCGCTCCGGCCCAATCACAGGTCTGGTGCAACTCTGCAGCGAGTTCCTCATCAACCACTTGGCGGCGGACAATTGCATCGGCATCTGGCGCTTCGCCAAGATGTACTTCTGCTTCAAGCTGCAGGAGACCGCCCTCATGTTCATCCTGGTCCACTTCGAGGAGATCGTGCTCCTTCCGGAGTCCGAGGAATTCCTCTCACTGAGCGTGGACGAGCTGGTGGAATTACTGTATGAGGACCAACTGAATGTCAAGATGGAGGAGTACGTCTTCGAGGCAGTGCTGAGATGGGTAATCTGACTGTAGAGCATTCACAATTTAAGACAGTGATGACGGCCTTGGCTTCGATTTGAGCATGGCTATGCACTCGAACTTTGTCACATTAGTGCCAGAGCCAGGAATGTTACTACATGCATATCACTTTCGTGGCTTTGGCTATTTAAGCAGTGGCACAGAACCTACACGTGTCCAATTTGAATAGCCTACATGACAAATACGGCAAAATGGTTCATATAGAATAGTCCGTTTATATGTTTATGCACTGAGCCCGGCATGGATATAATTTTTGCTCTGCCGCTTAGGTATTTTGTGACAACGAACGACATAAATAAAACGACAGTATTCTTAGGCAAACTGAATTTAATTTGCAGGCTCTTGGGGAAGCAGTTTTAGTCACCAGCTTAAAGCTTAATATTTGACTATTTTTTCTCTAAATTTATGCTTAGTAATTTCTTATTTTCTCCAATCTCAGATACGATTCAAAGAGGCCGAACGCAAAACATTCATGCCCCGCCTCTTGATGCACATACGCCTTGGTATGACCAATACGGACTACTTTATGAACAACATCAAGGCGCACTCATACGTCAAGAACAACGACCTGTGTAAACCGGTCATCGTGCAGACCATCAACTACACGTACAATTTCGACGCTACCGAGGGCACAGTGGGGCCCAGCAAAGTATGTGGAGTAATATGGACAGCAGTTAAAACGACAGGATAAAATGATGAAGGATCACTGATTCACCACTGTGCCTTATGTAAACACTCTGGTATTGGTAGAGCGACTCGATGGTCAAGTCCGAAACGGGCTTCCAGAGCTACGGCTATGTCTGCAATGAGCAGGTGCCGCGCATTTGGAAACAGAGGGCTTAATTAAGCCACAACAGCTATAGACACAAGGTTCGGGTGCGGTCGAGGCACTGTACGCACGAACCAGGGAGTTGTCATTCACAGGCTCATGTTGATGAGTTAAGAGCACCCTTTATAACAGCATAACTTGGTGTTTTCTGGAATTAAACACGAGCTGGCGCATGTAAAATGAATGTTGCCATCAAAGTGAGGTCGCGAAGTGTTATCTTGTAAATTCATCATCAGAACCAAATCGAAAGAGGAAAAAAATTAAGTTAATTATTAGTGTACTTTATTATGATAGGTAGGAACAGCCACCTCTGATTAAGCACGTGGAAGATTATTGCTTGAGCTAAATGTGGTTCCTTGATATATAGCCTTACTTGTAGCATGCCATACCTAGGCCTATTATAGTCTTCAACGAAATCATCCCCTCACAGGTGGTATCCCGCCCAAGACTGCCGTACAAAGTCCTGTTTGCCGTCGGGGGCTGGAGCGGCGGCAGCCCGACCAGCGCCATCGAGTGTTACGACACGCGGGCCGACCGCTGGGTCATGCTGGACACCGTCAACAACAGGCCCAGGGCCTACATGGGCGTAGCCGTGCTGGGGCACAAGCTGTTTGTTATTGGTAAGTGGATGGGAGCAGAAGAGGCCGGGATAAGACCGACCGACCCGACTACCCACCGCTGTTTATAAATCCAGCAGGCTTTTTATACAGCAAAATGCCACTGTTCGAAGAGTGCCGGCAACGTATTATAAGAGGCAACAGAATGGTGTCACTTGCGTCAGCAGCATTTTGCAGCATTGTGGGTATGAGAAGGTCGGCTTGTGCGTAAAAGTGAGTCAAGGAAGCGGTTCGAATACTGGATGTCTATATTGGAATCTTGAATTGTAGGCTGCACATATTTCTCTTGTTAGAAAAGTCACAATAAGAAGTTTTTTAATCTGAGCTTCAATTTATATATGTTAATAATTTGTCTCATTTAAGAAAATGCGCTCACTTTCATGGTTGTTACTGATTTGGAAAGCATCGGTAATTAATGCGTGCTATGTGATGGAAATATATTACGGCCAGGTTTCATACATACTTATATATGACGACAGCTTGCTGTAAGCGTTGCGGGTGTTGGGTAGTCGAAATGGGCGGCTGTTAAACCTAGTTCGTCGGCAGAAACAAGTGCATTATTTGAAATCTTCAACCCATATCCTCCGGTAAAATTGTGATTGGAATGATATAACCAAGTTTTTGGCGTCATGTCGACTTTGAACGCACTTGCTACCATTATTGTCATGTCAAAATGATATGATGCCCATCAATTTCCTCAATTCGGTAGGTGGGTTCGACAGCAACCAGTATTTCAACAGCGTGCGGCTGTTCGACCCGCTCACCCGTGTCTGGCGGGAGGTTGCTCCCATGCATTCCCGCCGGTGCTACGTCAGCGTGGCCGTGCTGGGCGGAGTCATCTACGCCATGGGGGGTTTCGACGGCCACACTCGGCTGCGGTCGGTAGAGAGGTAATAGAAATGACACTGATCCAAACGCTTTTCATTTGCTCGCAGGTGTGCGGTGCCTCCTCGTTTTGTGGGTTCTGGATGCAAGCCAGCTTTGGATTTTGCTCCCACATGTTCGAGTGTACTTACGAGGCCAGCAAAGGCCAGTAAATTTCGGCCCTATCTCCGTGATTTTGCCTCATACGAGATAACCGATTCATTTGGTGATGGAACCAAGTGTCTCTCAGCCTTGGTTCCATCATATCACATTTTGCGGTTGTTCTTTAGGCAGGAAATGGAGCCACTTAGAATTTTAGGGTCTTAACTCAGAAACAGACGAAAGAAGTCAAAACAAAGACAAAGAAAAATCCATGACCTGCGCAGTTGCTGTGGCATATAAACAGTAGAAGTGTTCGCCGGCAGTGACGCTCATGTCTTACATTTTACGTCGGAGGCCACTTTTATCTACTGATGTATCAAGTTTTCAGGTAGGCCTACACAACTATACTGTTCTGCTAGGATTTAAACCTCCAAGATTGAGGGTTTTGGTTGAGAAGCTCCTTACGTCCTTTAAAACCCTATACGGAAGCATCCGGTGATCTTTGAGGATCAGTTTTTGCTAATTAGCTGATGCCAAACAGCCTGGTTTACACTTTTCTTTAATGCGTTTTTTATCATATAATTTCCAAACCTGTCGTCCAAATCTCGTACTTATTACTGATCGTTACTTTTTGGTTGACAATTCTGTTTATTTTTGAATAAATGCATGTGAACTACGCTTTGTTTTCAAATTGTTCCATTACAAGAATGTGGAATCATGTAGTCAACTCAAACAACAGGAAGAACTGTATGGGTTTTCAGTCATGCATCAAATGTTATTTCAGATCTGCAGTTGGTACACCCCCAAACACCCCCCCCTAAAATACCTAAGATTTTTTTAACCTAATTTATTATTTACAGGGTGCAGAGGACATCCACTTATGAAATTAAAACCATTTAGAGCTAAATCTATGTTCAGAAATTGATAATAACATGATTATAAGACCTGTGTCCACACAATCCACACAGCCAGCCGCAATGGGAGGGGGGGATTCCTGACATGCAGAGTTTGCAATGACGTCTCAACTTTATCCCTCAAAAGATATGAACCGGAGGCTAATCAGTGGTCTCTGATCCAGTCCATGAACCACCACCGCAGCGACGCCTCGGCCTGCGCGGTGGGCGGCTGCATCGTCATCGTCGGCGGCTTCAACGGCAACGAGTGCCTGAACACCACGGAGATGTACGACCCCGAGGCCCGGGAATGGCGCGACCTGCCCCGTATGGGCAGCCGGCGGAGCGGAGTGGGCTGCGTGTCGTTCCGGGACTACGTTTATGCTGTGGGTGGGTAGCCTCGACCTTGCCAAACAAGGGCCGTTGTGTTATGCTTGGGTGTCATTGGTCGCTTAACAGCCGACAAGAATTGATAACTTAATCAATTCAACTACTGTAGGCCTAATCAGCTTTCTCAGACCAATAAAACCCACCAATAGAGGCTTTGCACGGTAGCCATCTTTGAAGGCAGTTCTTTTGTTTCACAGGGAAACCTCCTTCGTGCGTATCCTGTGGAGCAAAAGCACATAACAAAACGGCAGCATACCCTCTATCGTCACAGCAGGAACACACCAACTGTTACGTTGAGATTTGTTGAAATCATTGGCTAAGTGTCAATTGAATTCAGAGAAATGATTTCAAATGTCTATAGGTAAAAATGCAGGCTCTCTGCAAATGTCAGAAACTTAAAAGTTCACAGAAACAGTACTTCGGGGAGGGAAGGAATTATCAACGTACGAAAAAGGGGCAACCGGTAAAATAATCCCCATTTTCGCCTCTATGGACTCAAATTATGGGTACCCAGTTGGTTACTTGCCCCTTACTGAAGTACTTCAAATCCGTTTCAGGCGGTTTCAACGGTTTGACGAGGCTCAACACCATGGAGCGGTGGACCATGAACGCCCTAGGCTGGATACCCTGCCCCAGCATGTACATCCACCGCAGCAACTTCGGTTCCATCGTGCTGGATGACATGATCTTCATCATCGGCGGCTTCAACGGCATCACCACTATCTTCAACGTGGAGTGCTACGATCCGGACAACGAAGAGTGGTGAGTGGAGTGATTATCTCAGGGGGTAACTTTGGGCGACTTCGAGCGACGACCTATTGTCGACCACTGCTCTATTTTGGCTGGTACCCATATTTATTTTGTGCACAGGTTACCAAGGAAAGGGACCCGTGGTAGACACATTGTAACTATAATCGCCGCTCGAACTTGCCCGTGCTTGTTTCGTCTGGTCTCGATCGTCTCCTCGTCAGACCAGGGAGCCCAGACCCAAGCCAGGGGCCCAGCATAGAGACGTTGTGTCCGACCGTTTTGAATACAGTTGGCATAACACGCCGTCACCCATGGGAGCTGTTCGGCTAGCCACTGCTATCGTTTGCCATCAGCATAACGTGGGCTAGCCGCAGCCGTAAGATTTTGAACGCAGCCATTTCCTGCTTGGAAGTTCACGGCCGTGCATGAGTGAATGTGGACGCTTTGACTCCACGCAACGACATCCCACACTGCGTCCATACACCCAGTCTAGCGGAGTATGCATATTGCCTCTCCTTTTATCACCATTGAGGGCGAAGTAATTTACACATTCCATGAAAAAAAAAATCTCCAGCTCTGTGCAAGCTCCCAGTTCACAAGTAAAATGGATCTCATGACGCACATGGGCTGAGTATGAAGGAAGTGCATAGTTTTTTCTTATCACCAAAGTAAATTTCCGTTATTAGACTAATGATTGTTTAATGGTGGTGTTGTGGTATCAACATTCTTGCGACCCGGGTTCGATTCCCGGGCAGTGCAAACCTTTTTTCCCCCGTCATTGAATTGAATACTTGTTAATCATCAAGTAATCGTTTTCATCTCTTGCTTACGTCAAGCACTGCTGGTGTAGTGGTATCATGCAAGATTCCCATTCTTGCGACCCGGGTTCGATTCCCGGGCAGTGCAAACCTTTTTTCCCCCGTCATTGAATTGAATACTTGTTAATCATCAAGTAATCGTTTTCATCTCTTGCTTACGTCAAGCACTGCTGGTGTAGTGGTATCATGCAAGATTCCCATTCTTGCGACCCGGGTTCGATTCCCGGGCAGTGCAAACCTTTTTTCCCCCGTCATTGAATTGAATACTTGTTAATCATCAAGTAATCGTTTTCATCTCTTAAGTCAAGCACTGCTGGTGTAGTGGTATCATGCAAGATTCCTATTCTTGCGACCCGGGTTCGATTCCCGGGCAGTGCATTTTTTTCTGTTTCCAAATTTTGAATTTTTACAGCACTTGTTGCTGAAATACCTGTTTTGATCTCTTTTCCTTATTGAGCAATGATGTCGTGTACGAAGTGTCGAAAATTTAGGTTGCCATCCAGGTTTGGTGTCCGAGAAAGCATCTTCTCCCGTTTTCCGGAATGAAGAATTTTCTGTTTATCAAGTTGAAGTCATTTGCCGCAGTGAAGTGGAAATTCTGTGTCTTTGTCCTCAGGTACGACGCCTGTGACATGAACGTCTACCGGAGCGCGCTCAGCATCGGCCTGATCGAGGGCCTGCCCAACGTCCGCCAATTCACTTGGCCGCGGGACTGCGACCTGCCGCCCCCATCCCTGCCACCGGGCGAGGCCGACTCCAACGCTCACCAGTCGGTCCACCACCAGCAGCACCGCGGTCAGGTAGCCGGCCAGCAGCAGCAGAGGCAGAACGATGCGGCGGTGCAGGCGGCGCTGCCGGGGCCGGCGGCTCAAGGCCAGGCCGGTAGGCAGGGTGCGGTTGACGAACAAATTGGTGAGTGAATATTTGGTGACTGATAGAGATATCTCAGGCGAGGAAACATCCAGAAACACACGCCATACGCTAAGTTCTCAGCAGTGAGATTGGCGCTGAATGGCTCCTCTGACAAATTTCGAAGGGAGGTCACACTCGTTTGAAAAAAAAAAGAGGCACGACAAGTTGGGGTACAACTGCTATACTAGAAGATGGCGATTGCTGTCATTGTCAAGTCAACCACAAAATAATGGCATGAAAGGTTACGAATTATACATTTTTTTCTGAAAATCGATTGGCACGAGGTATTGTTTTACGTTCCATCTGCAATCCGCACATCTTAACGGCGACATTTTAACCCCCCCCCTCAAAAAATAGCTGCAGCATTGCCTGAGCTGATGGAATTCCAGGACCAGGAGGAGAACGAGGCGCTGGTGCAGGGAGATGTCGAAGACGACGCCAATGCCAACGGAGAAGAAGAGGAGGACGAAGACGAAGAAGAAGACGACGACGACGACGACGAAGACGACGAAGATGTCGAAGACGAGGAGGAAGTGCAGTTTCCAGACAGACCGCCCAACCACCGACGACCGCCCCGGGAGAGGAGACCTGTGAGGATGTGAACGTAGGGGAACAGTATGCGCGCGTCCTCCTCATCTTGCTTGAGTGAAATGTTGAAAACAAAGTGGGGCAAAAGTGGTAAAATTTGCATCTCATTAAAGGACACTAGGTGGGTGAACTTGTGTTAGGCGGTGGAATTTCCCTCTTGAATGTTTTTCTGTCGTCATCGCACGCAGTTTGTAGGTATAGCATGAGTTTAACAGGGAAAAAATAAAATTACCTTCCGTTTTACATTGTTCTCGTTACGTCTTCCGGATGTCACTTCTCTAACTGCAAACATACAGAATGGGCTGGGACTGACTGAGTTCACGAAGGCTTTAACGCGGCAGCATAGTTTTATTTCGCGTTGTTTCTTCGTACATTTGTATAATATTGTGTATATAGTGTATATATGGTAGAATTGTAAATAAATGGAATCATGTATGTATTTGATTTATCATAATTGACCTTTTTCGGTTGTATAGAGCCGCCTATTTTTGAATACTTTGAGAGCTGCATGTTGAACCGACAAAGTCAATAAACCCAAATATGATTCATAGGAATGAGAATTATTTTGAACTGCACGCATAGCAATTTACCAATTTATTATTTACTGAGAACTTAGGTATTTGCACGATAGTTTCAGCCTTTAATGTATACCGTATACCTGTTTTCCGTACTGGGGCGGGGTTATTGTCTCTCATTAACGTTCACTAATTTGGGGGGAGGGAGGCGTCAATATTGGGGATCAGTCGACCTCGAAAGACTGAGAGCAAGTCTATTTCCTTGTTTTCCACCAAACTTGAGCGTGGAAAATAAATTAGTGATCCAAACTATTCTGTGTTGTAGTGTATAATATTTTAATGTTCATTGTTGTTACGAGGGAGGGTTAAAGTAGTGCTATTGAAATACTGCAAACAAGTCTACTTCCCTGTCCGGGCTTACACGAAGTAGCCAATAGAGGGCGCCCATCAGTACTAGCTGCGTGAGAAAATTGGAAACGTTTCAAAACCTGACATCTGTAATATTTCCATTTTCACGACGCAAGAAGAGAGATCTCATCGACACGTGAAAGCTAGAGGTGTACACCACAGATTAAGCATGTCGAATTAAGGATTGAAAGGAAGAAAGGTTTGACATTTAGCCTATTTATTTGTGACTGATTGCGGTCTAACACAGATCGCATCGAACTGAACGCATTACGCGTATGTCCACTGTCACAGTGTAACAATGGAAGAACTGGACAAGCTTGAATATCTCTCCCTGGTATCCAAAGTCTGTACCGAGTTGGATAACCATCTTGGGATGAATGATAAAGACCTAGGTAAGTGTAATATACATTTACATGATTGATACTGTTTTTCAATATATCCAGAGTTCCCAACATGTTCAAACAAAAGGTTTTAGAAATCCCTCGTCTCTTTCAAGTCTAAGTAAGTAGGGCCTACTGTCACATTGATCCTCCCTGATGCCAGTTGTGCCAAAGAAAAATTACTAGGTTCCAATTTGGTTAACTTCCAATTTTTTTTCTCAATTCTTTTGTCGTTTTAGATCAATCTCCCCCCGTTTGTCTTGTTTGAATAAGGATTAGGCCTAGATTTCATTAGTTTTTTCCTGCACTGCAGTGAATAGTGGCTTTAGAGAAATTTTCTAAAGGTCTACGGTACACAAGTCAAATGTCAAATACCTGCAACTTCAAGTATGTCAAGCAATTTTTAGGATTCAGAATAATCTAACCCTCTCAACTATGGGGCTTTTTATCCTACCTCTATTTTAGAGTTATTAATTTTTGTATCCGTCCAGCTGAATTCATTATTGACCTGGCCGACAAGAATTCAGACTTCGATGGCTTTTACTCGGCCCTCCAAAAAAATGGCGCCGATCTGCCCCAGTCATTTGTCTCCAACCTGCTGCGTCTCATCCAGCACATGAGGCCGCCCAAGCAGGCCAAGACAGCCAACGAGGCCAAGGAGAAAAAGCCCAAAGTCAGTGAACTGGACAAGCGGCGGAAGAAATACCCGGGCCTCTGCCTACCGGATAAGAAGGGAGAAGTCGAAACGGACGAGAAAGTGGCGCAGGACGCGATGGACGAGCTGGAGGCACTGATGCCTTTGGCCAAAATGCCAATGTGAGCGTCCCAAACTCTCTGTGAAACTAGTCTTGCAGTCGAATCCAGCACAGGTCCCTTCAAGTCCATCACATTTATTCAAGTTTTAAAGTCACAAGCTATTCAAATGAACTGTGACAAAAGCCTTCCTTTATCACTCATCATCCTGTTGTTTAAGATGGGTTTTTTGAAAGGACTTGCAAAAAACACTTGTGATGGACTTGACCCTTGAACTGTGCTAAGCCTAATGCTGTAGGCTATGGCAGTGTGAGTTGATATAACTTCAGAAAGTAAGTTGTGCCAATAACCATTCAGTGTTTAACCCAATATTATTCAGATCTATCCAAATTACAATCAATCAAAATCTGCCAAAAGGTCAGGGATTGAGGTGGTGAACTCTTATCTATGATGGTGAAGTCTTCCCCCTTGATCAACACGTAAGATTTTGTCGCTAGCAGAGTTGAGATGAGCAAAGGCGGACAATTTTTCCGAACCAAGGACTGGAAAAGCAAATTCATTTCGCTTTCAAGAACAAGTAACCTAAGGGCAAGACTTGTACTGCATTTGTCGCTGGATCTCTCAAAATAAGTCTTAAGGGCATTTTTCACATATTAAGGTTTTAGTGTACAGAAATTGAAAGAGCATAGTGAGCTCTTTGTGTCGACATAGCTCCCAGTTGAAGATCTTGATGGAATTGGACATCACATGGATGAAAAGAAGGAAATTCCTGTTGACTGGGAATATGGGCCCGCAAATCAAAAGTCGTGTCGGTGACTTTGGACTCATTTTGTTGGAGTGGGTTAAGTTTGTCCTTGATCTTGTCTGGACTTTCTTTGGTGTGTGGCTTTTCCTGCTTACGTTTTTTGTTTTGTGTGGGGCACAGCAAAACCGAGAAGTCTGAGGACGTGAAGACACACAAGAAAAAGAAGAATCGACATCACAGACGTAGCCGTAGCCGCAGTCGCAGCAGGAGTTCAAGCCACGACAGGGACCGGGCCAGGGAGAGACGCAAGAGGCGGTCGCGGTCCAAATCACGGTCGCGGAGTCGGGACCGGGACCGGCGGCGCCGCAGTCGCAGTGGCAGTCGGGAACGGGACAGCGGGAAAGATCGCAAGCACAGGAGGTGGGACAACTGCCTAAAAGGATCCTGGGATATCTGGCAACGAACCCTTTTCCCAAACAAGATTTTGTTAATTTCAGAGAAGATTTAAACCAGAAAAACAATGCGATGGAAAAAAATTTTACCCCGTTCTAGAAATTTTGGGGGAGGTAATATTAGCGTTGTTGGGAAATGTTAGGAAATGTTTGGATATCTAGGATAAAATGGGTAATATTTACCCTAACCCTGCCAGATGCAGCATAGTGCAACAGGTGTAAACTCTAGTACCATTCCTAGGGATAAGAGTATATCCTGTACTTTTCTCATTTGTGTGGATACTGCCAGACAGCATGACTGAACTCGATCGTTAACCATTTGTCAACTATCAATCGATTTTGCGCAATGCCCAAGACACATTTCATGCATTGGTCACCCGGCAAAATCGACTTCTGTTTGACAAATGGTCAGGCATCACACTTGACCCATGTATGTTATTGAGGGGGGTGGGATGGAGGTTGAGACTGTTCTCGTGTCCCTCCTTCCCCGATACAGGCACAGAGTTCCACTGAAGTTTAGGTATTTCTCCTTTTGTATTAGCGGTGAGTTACTCAAGAAAAAAAACCCACTGTACTAGAACGCTTGCAAGACTACTCGGAATGGCTGTCTTATAAAGAGATTGGGGTTTTTTTGTCATTGTAGGAAAAGGGACAGAAGCAGGGACCGCAATCGGGACCGCGACTGGGACAAGCACAAGGACAGCAGCAGCCACGCCGACCGCTTCGTCAACCGGCCCCCACCCATGGACCCGGAGGTGGGCTGCATCTACGACGGGAAAGTCACCAGCGTCATGCAGTATGGCTGTTTTGTCCAGCTGGAGGGCCTTAAACGCAGATGCGAGGGGCTTGTGCACATCTCCGAGGTGAGAGCAGCATTTCAGGGACCCCCCCAACCCGCTGGATATTTTCCTGTGCTCTGAATTTCCCGGAATACCCCACAGTGGAGCACAGCGTTAAACCAGTTTGGCCCTGTCTTTGTATCAGAGACAAAACTTGGACCTAAAGGCCAGGACCCTAACTTGTGTCTAGAGCAAAGGCCTGGCCTTTGGTGGTTGCTGATACTTTTTCACTCACTTTCGAAAACTACTTGGATATCGTGCCAATGTCAAGTAAAAAGCCAGTTTTGAAACTTGCATTAAGAACTAGGGCTAGGCTTCCAGAGGTTTTACTCAGACAGCTTTAGCCTGAGAAGGCCCTCTTGGGTACGGCTAGTGGCGAGGCTGTACGGACTTAAGGCAAAAAGACACAAAATGACCACTAAGAAAGCTGTTTCCCATTTCTACACAGCTTGCTTTGGTTACAACCTCATCATAACACTTTCATTGACTTTTTCCCTTCTCTACAACTTCTCTAGAATTCTTGTTCGGGGAAGTCGTGAAACAGTTAACATCCTTGAAGTTGCCTTTTCTCTTTAACGTAGCTGCGCCGCGAAGGACGAGTGGCAGATGTCAACGACGTGGTGACCCGGGGCATGAAGGTCAAAGCCAAAGTCCTATCCCTAGCAGGGACCAAGATCCGGCTGTCCATGAAAGATGTTGACCAGGACACAGGTACGGTTGAGGTTTGTGTTCAGACGTATCCAGTGTGTATGCAGTGGACTTCTGGAGCGCTTTAGTTCGTGATGTGCGTTGTGTCTTGGTGTCAGTACGAAACTGTGAAGATATTTATGTGAGTTTTGGTCAGATGTCACAGCGACGTGTCGTCCTGGTTCCTGGTTGTTCGTTTTTGAGGTTTTGGTGCATTATTATACCTGCAGTTTTGTTCAACCTGATTTGAGCTGATCTTCAGGTGCAGAGTGGAAAACGCAAAACAAAAAAACACTTTCAAAATGTTTTTTGCCTCCTGAGCAGGCAGGGACCTCAATCCAATGATGTCCAAGGGTCTCGCCGGCTCCTCCAACCCGGAAGCGGACGACGCCCTGCGCAATCCCGACCGCCCCTCCAACCTGCCCCTAGTCTCGGTGCCGGAAACCGACGACATCAGCATCCGCAAGCGGGTCCAGCGCACTACCTCGCCTGAGAAGTGGGAACTGAAGCAGGTTGGTATTGGTCTTGTGCTGGCCTCATGATGGTCTTGTGGGGTCTTTTAACGTGTTTAATGGTCTTAAAGGGTCTTGACCACAACACCGTCAACCTCATGCTCATTATTTCTCAATGTCCCATCATTGAAAATCAACGACCCTTTTAAAAGTTTAACATTCAGAAGTTCAAGTACGATATTCAACTTCCTTTTTTTCGGTCCGAAATCGAGATTTACATTGTTTTGTTTTTGACATTGGCTGTTGGTTTTTGTTGCCTATCCAGATGATGGCGGCGAACTGTATTGATGTGACCGAGCTCCCAGACTTTGATGAGACCACGGGCGTCCTAGCTAAGGAAGATGACTCGGATGAGGAGATTGAGATCGAGCTGAGGGAGGAGGACCCGCCCTTCCTGCAGGGCCACGGCCGGCAGAGCGTCGAGCTCAGCCCTGTCCGAATCGTCAAAGTACGTTGTTTTGTTTTTATAAATTTCCCCTGTGTGCCGCACCGAGGAATCATCGTCAAAGAAGTGTGTGGTTAAACGGGACAATTCAAATTTTGTATGTAGAACCCGGACGGAACGTTGTCCAAGGCTGCCATGATGCAGAGCGCCCTCGCCAAAGAGCGTCGAGAGATGAAGCAAGCGGCTGAGCGCGCCGAGAGTGAGAACATCCCAACGGGAATGAACAAGAACTGGATCGATCCCATGCCAGACAGTAAGTAGGAATCCCTTTTTCTCAAGGTAAATCCCATACCACACATTCAGTAGGAATACAATTAAAATCGATCTCAGACCAGACAGTGAGTAAAAATCCAATTTTATTATCATGCTAGACTGCATGTGCTGCATGCCAGACAGTAAGCAGCAATCCAACAGAATTAAATCCCTGGACCTCGTATAACAAACACGGTGGCTGTTGACATGGTGTAGAGAACCGAAGTGAATACGTCACGCCCACAATTACGTGTATAAAAGACATTAGTGCGAGAACCACCACGTGAACTAACACGCGCCCGTACCCCCTTCATTTACATTGCACTGTCTGGTCCAAACGACGTCACACTTCAGTACTCCGTAGGATCAGAAAACGGAAGTCCTCAACTGAAAAGTGCTAACCGCTGTCTTCTTGACTGAAACAGGCGAGCGCGCCTTGGTGGCCAATGTGCGCAACATGGGATTCACCAACCAGGACATGCCTGAATGGAAGAAGAGCGCGTTTGGCGGCAACAAAGCGTCGTACGGTAAACGCACCAAGATGACAATCATGGAGCAACGTGAGAGTCTGCCCATCTTCAAGCTGAAGGAACAACTTGTGCAGGTCAGTCGACCGCCGAGACTTGAAGCTTGTCTCTATTTTAGATTTGAGCAACTTATCTGCGAAGAAAGCAAAGCTATCTCTGTTTGGCACATTTACCGATAGAACTGTTCGTGTAACCAACTGAGGTGCAGTTGGGTCCCTCTGTGCTTAATAATGAAACGGTACTGTTGAGAACCGGCCATGCAATTATGCCCCAGGGGCTGGTTCAAAATGGTCACGTGAGGCTTTATGATTCGTAGTTACTGATTGATTTTGCTCATAGTATGAAGCACCTGTGGTGCATTGTGGTATCGAGGAGTGGTGTGATAGGTTAACCTTGACAGGGTAAGGATTTTGAAAGAAACGTGTCTGTCTGTCAATGGTCCCACCCAGGCCGTGCTGGACAACCAGATCCTGGTGGTCATTGGGGAGACGGGCAGCGGCAAGACCACCCAGATCACCCAGTACCTGGCCGAAGCTGGCTACACCGTCCGGGGGAAGATCGGCTGCACCCAGCCCCGCCGCGTGGCTGCCATGTCCGTGGCCAAGCGAGTGTCGGAGGAGTTTGGCTGCCGGCTGGGTCAAGAGGTGAGACGATGATGTGGTTTGTCGGTGGATTTTAGCATTCGGGTTGCTGTACCTTGTCAGAAAAAAGAGCGCAAAATTGTGTTATGCCACATTTTTAAACTTTGAAAGAAGGTTTGTTGGGAATTTGTTCACCGCTGTTCAAGAACGCAAAGTCACACATAACTGTAGAAGATGTGTACCTCTCCAGAGTCGATAATCAAGAGTTTGTGCACATTCAGCCGCAAAATGTCATTCAAACTGACGTCATTATCGTTCTCTAACATTTGTCTTAGGTGGGCTACACCATCTGTTTTGAAGACTGCACTTCCTGGAAACCAAGATCAAGAATTTGTGCACATTCAGTCGCAAAATGTCATTCAACTTGATGTCATTGTTATTCTCTGACGTTTATGCCAGGTGGGCTACACCATCCGTTTTGAGGACTGCACTTCCCCGGAGACCAAGATCAAGTACATGACAGACGGTATGCTACTCAGAGAGTGCCTGATCGACTCGGACCTCACCCAGTATGCCATCATCATGCTGGACGAGGCCCACGAGCGCACCATCCACACGGACGTCCTCTTTGGCCTGCTCAAGAAGGCCGTCAAGAAGCGCAGCGACCTGAAGCTGATCGTAACCTCGGCCACGCTCGACGCCGTCAAGTTCTCCCAGTACTTCTTCGAGGCGGTAGGCATCAGTATTGAAATACGTATTTCCAGCAGGTCGTATTTCGTGTTGCTTCTGGAGCTAAATGAATTCGTCAGGACAGTGTTTAAACATCCCCCGGGAAATTCTCTTCAGTTTCACTTCTGGATGAAGCGTGGAAAATTCCTTCAAAGGGAGACCTCAGAGGCGAGCAATCCTGTGTTTGAAATCCTTGTCCTTGGAGGCCGCTTCCCACTTCCAGTGTTGAAGAAAAAGCATTCCCCAAGATAAACATCCCAGTGTTGCGTGGTTTGAGGTATTTTGAAAAGATTACCTTGTTTTGTGAAACATAGGCCGCGTTTGTCGCTCATTATCCGCTTGACTCATATGCAAATGGATTGAAACTCGGTCAAAATCGCTGGGTTATACTCCAAACCAGTTGTGTGTAGACAAGCATCCGCGTGCAGTCTCTTTCGCGAAAGATTAGGGCTTATAAACATCTGCCCCTCACATTCACAGACAGGCTCAAAAACAAAAATTTTGAATCTTTATTCCTCATATCTGTTTGTTTCCATGATCTGCAGCCAATCTTTACAATCCCGGGCCGCACCTTCCCCGTGGAGATCCTATACACCAAGGAGCCAGAGGCAGACTACCTGGACGCCTCCCTCATCACGGTCATGCAGATACACCTGACCGAACCGCCGGGTAAGGATTAAAGACAGACAGCAAGACAGACAGACCGACAAACAGGTTCATATCACCCAGATGAGGCCTTGCACACTCACTGTCACTGACAAGCCACTGCTTCACCCTTGAGCTACGTACATATATGGAGTGTTTGATTTCAAACGAGGTCATGTATGAGAATGTACAAAGGTGACATCACTTTTCATCCGCATGGACACAAAATCTGAAAGCCGATGTATAAAATGAAATCCCTAAGTTTTTTGCAATTCGCACTTGTGACTTGCCATGCTTTAAGACACTGTATTGTCACGAGGGATTGAAGTCTAGATTGTGAAAATCACTCAGCACATTGATTTGTACAGGTTAGATCTTTCTCATGCTGCGTCTGTCTTTCTCGTGAATTTCAGGAGATGTGCTGTTGTTCCTGACTGGTCAGGAGGAGATCGACACGGCCTGCGAGATCCTCTTTGAAAGGATGAAGTCCCTGGGTCCAGAGGTACCAGAGCTGATCATCCTACCAGTCTATTCCGCCCTGCCCAGCGAGATGCAGACCAGGATATTTGACCCAGCTCCTCCGGGGAGCAGGAAGGTACGTCTTGGATTCGGTGGCGCTGGCACCTGCCTCGGCCTGGCCTAACTGAGCCCGTACTGTCCCAGCGCAGCCTAGAACAACCTGGTTATCCCAACACAGCCAAGCCTAACCCAGCTCAGACTAATCCACTTAATCCCAATTCCACCCAACATTACCCAGCCCAGACTATTATTCCAACACAACCCAATAGCCCAGTCCAGAGTAGCCTAGTTGTATCCCAACACTGCCCAATTTAATCCGTCTTTGCCCAGCTTCTCTCCAAAACACGCCCACGCTTGCCAGTTCCAAGTTATGGTTTTAGCAGCTTGGGAAAACTCCACCAAACGGGTTACAAGTCCATTTTTTTCCCCCCACTGCTTAATTTTAGCCCAGCTCTACACCACCAAACCTGGCTTAAACATCCCAACATTGCCTTTGATTACCCAATTCTACTGAAACCCAGCGCAACCAAGCGCAACCTTGATTTCCAGAGCTACTGCCGCAGTGTGCCTATGCATTAGTTTGCAATTTGCCAAAGACTAAAACTCATCCCAAGACTCAAGACTCGACCTGAACTCCACCATAAGTGGTCCAAATCAACCCCGCATATCCCAAGTACTCATTTAGTGCATCACCTGTTACCTCCCCCCCCCCCGCAGGTTGTCATAGCCACCAACATTGCCGAGACCTCACTGACCATCGACGGCATCTATTACGTGGTGGATCCAGGCTTTGTCAAGCAGAAAGTCTATAACTCCAAGACCGGGATGGACCAACTTGTCGTCACTCCGATATCGCAGGTAAAAGTTACTCGTTTCTTTCCTGTTTCCTTTTCTCACCCGTTCCTCCGTGCATTTCTTTCCCTCAGTTGTCAAAATTTGTAAGCAATCTTAGCAGTGAGTGAAATTAGAGTTTCAAATGCGTCAGTTTTTTGGACAAGCCAATGGTGTTGACAAGTGTGTACAGTGAAGTTCACTTTTCTTAACCAAGTTAGAACAAAATAGGAAAAAAAAATCACACCGTTGCCCAATGTCTGTTTGCGTGGATGATAAACAAATTTTTTTATTTTGTTAGCCTTTCATCCTTGCCTTGTGCAGGCTATAAATGTTGTGCAAACCTTAATCCACTTGGGATGGAAGCAATTTGTTGTACACAGTTGGCCTTTTCTCATGTCTTCATGGAGCTTCAAACAACAGTTCATCACGTGTGCTATTGGGTATGACAAACAAGTCATGTTAACCCACTGGCCTCTTGTCTTCTGCTTTCTGTGCAGGCTCAGGCCAAGCAGCGCGCGGGCCGCGCCGGCCGCACGGGCCCCGGCAAGTGCTACCGCCTCTACACGGAACGGGCCTACCGCGACGAGATGCTGACCACCGCCGTGCCCGAGATTCAGCGCACCAACCTGGCCAGCACGCTGCTCTCCCTCAAGGCCATGGGCATCAACGACCTGCTGGCCTTCGACTTCATGGACGCTCCCCCGACCGAGACACTCATCACAGCCATGGAGCAGCTGCACTCGCTCAGCGCACTGGACGACGAGGGCCTGCTGACCAGACTCGGACGCAGGGTAGGTGGATGCTGGAAACTCTGGATACCAGACTGGACATCTAAACTCATAGCAAATCACAAACCCTCAAAGGAAGTATTGCAAGTGTCATGATGTTTAGCCGAGTCGAGGTTAACTGAATCTGAGCGTTTGTGAGAAAGAGAGCCTTTACTTCTGAATGATTCAACAACAAATGGTACCCTTTGCTCGTTAAATCTGGAAGGCTTAGTGGAAAAGTCTGATCAAGGGCCATAGCTAAGCATAGTTCGACTAACCCTGGTCGAACGCACTCTAGTCGTCAATTTTATGGAGAGTTTTATGGAGAGAGCACCAGTTGTAAAAAATGTTGGAAATTCTGTATGTCACCAGTAAACGACCATTTTCACTTTTATTTTTTGTCACTTTGCCCTTCCTGCGGCCCCCTTTTTCTCCCCTTCGGCCTCACGACCTGACAACGGTTGACTAGGGTCGTTGGCACTTCAACTTCACTGCACACGTGCTTGGTACATCATGGGCCAACACTAGTGAACTAGTGGTCCTTGATAGAACTTGCCCGGTGTTAAAGTAAACAGCAGTCCTTACATCGAGTCCACTGTTACTCAATGTCAGTGTTATAGCCTGAAGTCCATCCTCTTCCTGCAGTGCTGAAATGTCTTTACAAACAATTTCCTTTTGGCAGATGGCAGAGTTTCCTCTAGAGCCCATGCTGTCCAAGGTCCTGATCATGTCCGTCCATCTGGGATGTAGTGAAGAGATTTTGACCATTGTCTCCATGCTGTCTGTGCAAAATGTCTTCTACAGACCCAAGGTATGCACGTGGTCCATCCTTAAATATAACTGTCAGATTTGTTCGAATAAGAGATGTCAGTGCCACAGGGTAAACAGGTGTCGTTACTTTTCTCTCTGACTGGCCCATATTTGGAGCAGCTTGAGTTTCTTTTTGCCAACAAATTTAGGAGGCAGTCTGTGTTCCAGATATTTTAGATTGAAACGGGGCAGTCTTACTTTTTTAAAACTTAACCCTAACAGTCCTCCAACAGGTGAAGGATTGAGGATTGTTAGGGTTAAGGCAAAGTTTTGTGCCTAAAGTGCAATTTTGTGGAGACTGCTCACCTCTGTGAATGTCTGCCTCCCGAGTCAGATTTGTGACGGACTAAGCTACGAGACTGATGTTAAAAACCTCCAATCCACCTCATTTGCTGAAGGCTAAGACTGCTCATGTCTGTTGAAAGCATTAATGGTGGGAACGTATGTTTAATGTGAAAAACGTTCCGAAAATTTTCCCATACTGTTTTAATGAACATTTAAACGTGTAAATATCCCAACTATCTCAGCCTTAGAAGGCTTTTCATTTACCCTTATCGCAAGTTCCTTAGATTGTTTGAGCTGAAACTGCAATTTGACAAAAACTCCCCCCCCTCCCCCTATCCGTTCTGACCAGGACAAGCAAGCGATTGCCGACCAGCGTAAGGCCAAGTTCCAGCAGCCTGAGGGGGACCACCTGACCCTGCTGGCCGTCTACAACTCCTGGAAGAACAACAAGTTCTCCAATCCCTGGTGCTTCGAGAACTTTGTGCAGGCGCGGACGCTGCGGCGGGCCCAGGACGTCAGGAAGCAGCTGCTAGGAATCATGGATCGGTGAGCTTTCGAGAGCACCAATCGGTTGGCTTTCTGACCAGAGTAGGCCGTTACCATAGAGGTTTACTTTATACGATCTCTAGATGGCCAACTCGCTGTGTAAAGTGAAAATCTCATAAAGCTTTTGTACAGCTATTCTATGTCTCCAATTGCATTCTAAAATGATGCGTCAACAAAGCCAACACACCAAAACCCTAAACATACAATGAGCCCTTTGAAGTTATTTATTTTGTCACCAATTTTTTTTTTCCAAATGTTTCTCGTGCCCGTGGAAAATAAAATCGGAAAAAGTTTAAATGGCTATTTATAGTTTCGTGCATTCAACCAAATGTGTTTTGACAGTCCTATGTAATACATTGTACTCCAATACCATGGTGTAAATTTTCACTTGAATTCGGCTATCTCCTTTTGCGTAGGAATCTTGAGTTTTGACAGTCATGCCTTTTCTTTCTGATCTAGGCACAAGTTGGACGTCGTGACGTGCGGCAAGAACACGGCCCGAGTACAGAAGGCCATCTGCAGCGGTTTCTTCCGCAGCGCCGCCAAAAAGGTAAGCCAGCAAACTCTGCCCAGAAGAATATCCTCCGAGACCTTCCCAGATCCTACAAGATCCAGCACCGTGCAGGAACAGGGCTCCTTGCCATCCTGGAAATCGGGGAAAACCTGGAAAATGAGTTTCTATTTTTCCAGTGGAGGAAAAAATCAGGGATAAATCTGGGAATCTGGTTAGCCCGGAACAGGAAGTGGGCCAGTCTGTGATATTCTTTCTCGTGTGCAAACAGTGCATCCATTGGCTGATTACCTTTGGTCACTTTTTAGTTGGAGTAGGTCGAAATAATTATTCCAGAATTTGGGAAATTCATCAGGAAAAGTCAGGGAAAAAATCAGGGAATTTTGGTATCATGAAATTGCAGGAATCCCACGAAATACAGTAGCGGTCTCATTGGCCATAACACTTTCAAAAGTTATCCAACCTGTGTAAAAGTGATTGTGGTCAGGTTTTTCCTTCAAGTTGTCTGTTTGACGAACCTGAAAAGTTACTAGTCATAGCAATAAAAATGTCTGCTGATTGAGTTATTAGGCGTCGTGTTTAGTTTTTGTGTTTGAAAGGTGTAAAACTCCCCCCCAAAAACGGTATTGACCTTGGGAAAAAAGTCAAAGTAATTTGTTTTTCTTAAATTGGCTGTCACATTCAAGAACCTTCCCTTGCCAGGAGCATAGAAAGTTTACTCTGTCTTACAAATGGAAGAAAAGGCTTGAACTACTTTAAGAACACCATTACAGAGACTGTAACATGAACTTTTGTCCATGTTTGTTTCTGTGCAGGATCCGCAAGAGGGTTATCGTACTTTAGTGGACAGCCAGATTGTCTACATCCATCCATCCAGTGCACTTTTCAACCGGCAACCAGACTGGTAAGTCTCATTGGAGTCTTTGGAAAACATTTGAAACTGACTAGAGTGGGATTCGAACCTGGGACCTCTGGAATACAGTTACGGGGCCCAGTGGAATACAACTGCAAAGGCAGGTTGAACAGAAATATAAACCATGCAGCATAATTTCAGTAGGCGTATGCATGCTGTACAGGGAAACTAACGCATGCGATTGTTCCCACTTGTAAGGAAGCGCTCCGGCTTTGCAACGGCGGTGCGTGTGCTATCGCCAGCCTCGAATTGTAGGGACTGCCACTTATCGCATGTTTGATCCGGAATAGTGGGTTTGCATGGCTGCCATCTTGTAGGCTTGTGCCTTTGTTCCACACGGTATGCACAAAGGAGGTTTCCCTGTAGAACAAAACAACTGCCCTGCAAGATGGCTACTACGCAAAGCTTCTGTAGGGTAATGCTGTAACATGTACATGTGTACGTGGACAATCCACAATGCTTTGTAGATCCTGTTTATTGTGACTCACTTTGTGCACTGTGTGGCACTCCCCCCCCCAGTTCTGGCATGGGTCGGGTGAGGGTGTTTGACCCCAGAGGACGGCATTGTCATAAATATAAATACCCAACATACCGCCCCCTCCCCCGAAAAAAACCCACCTTCCTTCACCAACGCTGTACGATCCTACTTTCCCTCCCCTTTGCAGGGTCGTCTACCACGAGCTGGTCCTGACCACCAAGGAGTACATGCGGGAGGTGACCACCATTGACCCCCGCTGGCTGGTGGAGTTTGCCCCTTCCTTCTTCCGGGTGGCCGACCCCACGAAGCTGAGCAAGCACAAGAAGCAACAGCGACTGGAGCCGCTCTACAACAAGTACGAGGAGCCCAACTCCTGGCGAATCTCCCGCCAGCGGCTGCGACGAAATTAGGCCTGCGTTGGATTGGGTCAAGACTTGGCCGATCCAAGGTTGGGTCAGGGCCGAGTTGTGATCGAGCACATTTGCATGAGTATGCATGTACTTACCTCTTTGAGTACAAGAACAAGTACTTGACTATCCGTACTTTTTTCTGGTGTAGGAGTACGAGTACTTCATGAGTGTGAGTACTTATTGAGTACATTTTCTTGAGTACACTTTTGAGTTCACACGAGTACCTCATGAGTATGAGTTTGAGTTGTGAGTTGTTTGCCAGTGAGTTTGTGCAGTGAGTTTTTTACGTGCATGGAACTGGTTTCATGAAACTCTTCTCCCGTTTCATTCTGTGTGGAACTTAAGGCGTAGTTTTTTGGAGAAACTGACCTTGAACCACTTAGTATTTGTTCACATCTCTAGTCTCGTTTCCGTTGTTGCCTTCTGAACGGTCCAGACAAGGGAAAAAACTGGAGAACCGAGGTTGATTGGGAACGTGCCATTTCCAATGATCACTTTGAAAAAAGGGTATAGAAATCATTCACTTTACAAATCTGGTTTTTAAGCTTCCCAGCCCACTTTGACTTTATTGGCGCATTGCCAACTTATCACATGTACATTATTTGGTTACCTATTGAATCGCGAAGCTAATTTTATTAGGTTTGTACATAAATTTCCAAATACTGATGTTTGTTCCTTCGCTTTTAGTCGTTTTTTTGTAGAGAGGGGCTTGTCAGAAAATCTACCAGAATTTTGGTTTCGTGTCTATCAATATACATTATTTTTTCATTTTCTTTAAAACAACACGCCTGACGTGTACATTATAAGAAACTGTTTAAATTGTGCACAATATTAAATTGTCCGTTTTACCTCCCGAGTTCTCTTCCTGAGTCAGTCCATGAAAAACAAGTTTGAAAGAAAAAATGTAGTTGCACAAATGAATATGTTAAACCCCTTCATGACCCAAATTGCACAATCCAGAACGGGACGTGGTAGGCATGTAAACAGAGGGCGTCTTCTCTGCAGGGGGGTTATGATGTGTTGATCTCTTGGGGCCCCTCAAGTTTTGGCCTCTACCAGAACTCGTACAGTTCCTTGTCGCTGAACATCTTGCCGTTGAATTCAGCGGAGCCTGGCGGTAGCAGGGCACAGTAGACCGGCGTGATGGCGCCCTCGTCAATCGTTTTTGTTCCCTTGAAGCTGGACATGTCGGTGCTTACGTAGCCTGGACAGCACTGTTGTAAAAGACAGACGATAAAAAAAAAGACCTGAGCTTCTATCTGCGGCCATTCGCTACAAGTCTGTCTCATGTTCAGTTTACATGACATTGGGCGTGAATGATATAAAAAATAGGGATAAACCTACACAGGTCATGAGAACGTCTTTGTTTGTCTTGTCCTCGGCTGTGTCCGCAGCTTGGACTCGGGTAAGTGCAATGACCCTCATCTTGGAGGTTGCTTAGGCAAAGCTGGGCCGGTCTTTGCTCATGTGGTTTCCAGCGTTGGCACATCTGATGGGAAGAAAAGACCAAGTATTTAAAAATGCATTTCTTAAATACAAGTTGGTTTGTCTATCCATATATTCCTTGAGAGATGTTTTGCCGCGTGGAATCAATTCATATTGTTTCAAAATGTAAAAATATTTGGAGATAAAAGGTGTTTGCCCGCCAGTTGCCCGCCAGTTTGATCTGCGCGGCACCCAACTAAAATCAAAACTATGGGCAAATTCACCCCTCAGTATAGGGAATTGACGCACAGTTGAAGAATTCCAGGCATAAAATTCTATGAAGCCATTTTTTTTCGATTGTAAAACGCTTCTATTTACTTAATCTGGTCCCTAGGAATTCAAACCAATGCAGTTGCAACGTCTGAAAAGAAGAGTTAGCAGTACAAAAAAAGCGAAAGGGATGGACGCATTTTGGGAGCACATGTAAACAAATACAGGCAATGTAAGTGCGTTCCGCTTAATGCGCACTGGACGCGCTGCCATCCGTTGCTTCGCACATTGTTTGCCCATACTTTCCAAACAACACGGTTTTAAGCGCAAGACCGGCGGTCTATGCGTTTATATCTCTGTGCCCTATATCGACAGTGCCCCTATGTGACGATCGCCCTCTACTGTTCTGCGGTCAACTGTATCTTTTTAGCACCGGGATGTTTACCCACACGAGGCTGTCGTTCAAAGAAAACGCAATACATTATAAGTTTGACCATAGATAGAGGCAGACAGAACACGCTGACAACTCGCTAGAATCATTGATAAGTTTAACCATCTATTTATGGAGACGAAGGAGACGGACAGAATATTCACCCAAAGTCAGGAGACGATATGTATTTTGTTACATGCGCTTCAAATGGCAAAGAATGATTTTGCCCGCCGGAGAAACACATGTAGAACATTTTGAAACTTATTTCAGCGACGATCAAAACTAATGCAAAGTTTATTAGTTATTTAGTTAAACGTCATCGAGTCCCCAATGTCGCAGGAAATGTGAAAGATTATCTCAGGAATTCTTCCAACATAATTTATACGGATAATATATTATACAATTATCCAGTATTTGTAAGGATAGCAAAACCTGATCTTTTTGTGCAGGCGCAGATTGGGGCGGGGTCAACCCCCAGTCTTACGCACACACAGATCGAATAAATGAAATAACAATTTTGGTAATAGAAAAAAAGATGACATCCTGTAAGAGAGCCTCCTTTGCTAGGAAAATTGTGCCCTCTCTTGTTCCGGCTCGGGGCCAATTGCCCAATTAAATAAAAAGCATGTACGTAGAACAAGGGCGGATCCCGACCCGAACTCTCGGAGGAGGGGGTTTTTTGGGACAATTAATTTCTTTATGCCGTCTCTATTGGCTTGTCTCCACGCTTTTGGAAGGAGGGGAATTGCGATAGTTCCCTTCCAATCGCCTTTCTTATATCTTTGTTTCATCAGATCCCTTTACGGTGCGATGTGGAGGGCTTTCCAAGAAACTAATTAATTTCTGTAAATGTTACATTGTTCAAAACGTAAATAGAAAAGACAGCTAACTCGGCTTATGTCTAATCATGAGGCATTTTTAAAATGAAATATTGAGAGGATAATTAAATATACTTGTCTATTTGGAAGTGTATTCGAATTTTCTTTTAATTAACCAATAATTTGTTTTAGATTTTTCCACCTAACTTGTGATTAAAGCGCAATATCACTGTCAGGGAAAAATTGAAATACGAAATTTGACGTTTTCAGTAATCACCACAAGGGCAGGAAAACACGTCATTACTAAGATCTTCTCCGGCCTGTATGTAGCCAGTTTTCTTGAGGTTGTTTCTCAACTCGACATAGACCAATAACTGAGCTAGAGTGAATAGATGTCTTTCAGATTTTGTTTCCAACATCCTATGAGACTGTTTCCTGTGCTTCGCAGCCTTATACCCGGAAATTCACGACCATCATACTTTCCTTTATCTGTTCCCAGCTCTGCCATTTTCTTTCAATTCCCCACCCAAAAATGGAATAGTCAACTACACAGGCGTACACTATAGTATGTTGTTATGAACCATGGACCAAAACTTCTGCTTGCAAGTTAATTTCCTTTCTGGTTTCACGGCAAAGCCCATAGGAAACCACGCGTTTTACTTCTACAGCCTACTATTGGCTGTTTTCATATCCAATTCCAATCTTTTTCACAGTCCGAAGACTTCAAAACAGAAAACTATAATGCAATAGAAAGAAACTTTACTGCAATGTGAAATCCTACCCGCGTGGTAAAAAGAGAACACCCGAAACACCTCACTATGTTATGTGAGAAAAACCCATCTCTTTTGGTCTGGCTAACACTTTAGTTTCATTTTGCCAAATAACTTAATTTTCATTTTGTCTTGCCTGTTCTGTTTCCCGATTATAAAGAGGAGGTCGTGTCTGATTTTAATTTCAACCAATAAATTAAATGTATGACACTCCATTTATATTGAGAAAGTACCTTAAAATCCAGCTCGCCGCTTCTGCAAACAAAAATTGAAGTTTGAAGATCAATTCAACAAACCACGGCAAGAACTTTGTGGCGGTGGTCAATCAAGATGGTGTGAGCAATACTGGGTCTGAATTTGAATGATAAAACACTTTTTCCTCTTTTGAAAGTCGTATCTCGGAACCAAGGTGCTTGGTCTGTTGAAAGCACAATCCCGGAAGTACATGGATATAACAGCGCTGCATATCGCACCGTGAGTGGGTGAATGATTAATTGTGAGAGTGAAATTTGAAATCATTAATCGTGCATAAAGCAGCGCATCCTGTTACAACTGGTTTTTATTTTGGGAAGAGGGTCGATATGCATAAAACGAAACTCTTTCGTTAAACGCTTTCGGAGCCACGGAAAGAAAGTCAGCATCTTGCAATGCGAGTCCATCATTTGGAAAGTGAACTCGAAGTTATCGAGTGGTTCCTTCTCCCCATTTTATAGGTCCACACTTCATCCTAGCGACGGTGATGTTAGCAGCCAAAATGGACCGCAGCGATGCAATGACGGTCTTCTCTGGCAATACCACAATGGCCTTCTCCGTCAATTCTTCTACGACAGATTTCTCCAACAGCTCAACCACTGTTTTCTGGATGGTAAACATAACGACAACGGTTAGTCACTCTCTGCAGACCTACCCCGAGAGAGTTGTTGTCGCTGTAGTCTGGCTCCTGATCGCGGTGTTCAACGTCACAGGTAACACCATGGTCATCCTGGGGGTGGTGTTCAGTAGGAAGCTTCGGACATCCACCAACGTCTTCGTGGTCAGTCTCAGCGTGGCTGATCTTCTGACAGGCCTGGCATTACCCATGAGCGCTGTTGGTCTGCTCAGTCCGGGAAACACTTGGCCGTGGTCCACCGAGACTCCCTGCTACTTAGCTGGCCTACTGCTTTTTGTCAGCTCTTGTGCTAGTCTCTACAACTTGGCCTCTATCGCCCTGAACAGACTGGTCCTCATCAAGCGCCCGATGACTCTTTACCGTAGTCTCTACACCAAGCGCAATGTAGTCATCATCGTGGTAGCCATCTGGTTTGTTGCCTTTGCAACGATGATCGTTCCACCGATCTTCGGCATTGGAGGGTTCGGCTACGACGAGCAGCATCACACCTGCAGTGACTTGGATACCCATCCTAAGGCCAAAACCTTCGAGAGGATTCAAACCTTCGTCTTGTATCCCATCCCTTTCATCACCATTGTCACTTGCTACACCATGATCTTCTTGCACGTCCGCCGCCACTTCCAGGCCCAGAGATCCATGCGAGTTGCAAGCAGCTACACCGGCCCGGTTTGTGCTACCCCGGGCAGTTCTAGCTTCGTGGTGTCTGACAGCAGTGATGCCTTGAAGACAGCTCAAAGCGACCGTGTCTACCGCCAGCAGCTCGAAATCACCAAGAATCTCTTCATGGCAGTCTGTGCCTTCTTCCTCTGTATCACTCCGTACTGCGTGGCGCTTTTCATCCCCAACACCGACCGATACCTTCTATTTTTGGGCGTGGTCTTTACCCTCAACAGCTGCGTCAACCCGATCGTATACGCCGCTAAGCATCCACAGTTCAAGAAGGTTTTGCGCCGTATGATGAGATGCCGGTGCTCACAGATTGAAGAGCCGTCTAATGCACTCAAAGCTGTCGTGGCTTGCTGTCGCAAGGCGTGAATTGCACAAGTCAAGTCCGCATTAGATTACACGTCTATTTTCTAAACGGGAATTGCCTTGAAGACAAAATATAATAGAGTGCAATACAGTGCACTCCACGTGCATACAGTTTGAGCGATACCAGTGGCGTGTTTAGAAAACTAGACCGGAGTTTTTAGAAGTATGTAAATCATGCAAATTTCTTTGTTGCATATGCAGATACCTTTTTCATGTTATAATATCAAAACAAGCCTTAAATTCAACTCCCCTTCTCTCTTCAGTGCTCTCATTTCAGTTTTATGAAATTTGATTGATCATGTTTTAAGAACTTCTCTTGGTCAAAATTTTGTACATGCATGTATCATTACAAAGAATTTGTGTAAGCGGTGATTGTAACACATTTGAAAAAGTAAGATGAGATTGCAAAACTCATAAATCTTTGCTGCACATGGAGTGTAAAAACCTTTAGTAATTGACCAGAATCGGAGTACACGTACAGGCATCACCAATGCATCTGTTGTACATGTGCACCAGGCTGGCTGGGTAGTGTTGTAATTGAGCATAATTATTTTCATGGATGCCAGTTCTTCTGAATATTACATGTAGTACAAAATACGGGAGAATGGACTATTTTCTTGCGAGTATGAATACGACTACAATCGGGAGCAAATTTCCAAAAGCACGAGTAAAATTGCTAAAACACACGGCAGATAGTATGGGTACATGTAATGTAAAAACACTGAAGTCTGAATTCGTAGACGTGGGTACGGCTTAATTGGTTGTAATAAGTACAAAAGTTGGTTTGAACTGTGACTTCATGTAGCATGCTGAAGAATGAGATGAGATCTGCGAAGCATGTAAATTATGCAAGAAAATTTATCATGAATTTTAAAATCACATTGTAGAGAACGACTTGTTGAAAAAACATTGCAAATATAAAGAGCATGAATACATTTGATTGCATGCCTAAAAGCTGGGAAAACTTACTACATATACTCACACATTATAAAATATATGCTGTCCGTGACGTTGGCTTCATCGAAGCCTCTACAGAAAGGTATGTAACCTGGAAAAATAGCTCAAGATCAATAAAGGGAAAAAAACTAAAAGAACAAAATCTAAACGTGTGGGAAACTCGCTTTATGGCAACAAAAAAACTAACTGAAATCTTTCAGGGAGGGATCGTGAGATTACTCTACAAATGAAACTTCAAACAGAGTTTAAATTTCCGCACAAAAAATTAAAAATGGTTTATTATATTTCGTCAGACTGTATTCGGACTGCTAATTTTCGAGGCAGAATTTGCGAATAAAAAAGGAGCAAGAAAAACATGTGGTGTGCTCACTTCACTGCTGGCCTGCAAACTGAGAGGCTACTTGGAAAAGGCATGGTCGGGAAAGTGTCCTGGCCCTCAGTGCAAGGGGCCATGCTAAAACCAAGGGGCACAACTTAACTCCCACAAGGATGATGCAAGGTGTAAAGGGGGTGTCACATTAACCACAAACCTTTTGAGGGTATCACTCCTACATGTATACAACTGGAAATTGCCTCTGCCACAGATACACCGGTGAAAATTTAGAGTCCTTGTCAGTCAGGTCACAGACTCCATCCCCACGAACACTGTTCATCCCCAGCGCCCGGGTACTTGAAAAACAGTCTGACATACCATGGAGGAATACCAAGGGCCTGGTAAGGAATTACTCTTCACTTTCATATGCCTAGCTAGCTGTTTCCAAGATGGCAAAATAATGAGTATTCCTCGGATACAAATTCGAATTATTTCCCTAGGGTCACTTTTTTTCCTCCACAGCGTGAAACACAAAGGAGCATACCCCCCCTGGCGGCTGCCTTTGCTGACCCGAACATCATTTTGAGAGGAGGTGATTAACATCTGATGGCTTTGCAGGTGGCCACCTTTGACAAACTTTGAGTCCGCCTCGCTCCTCTCAATGGTATGATTAATTCAGTTATGGAGATAGTCCTAGCAATGTTCCAAGCTAAATCGAACCATCGAACCGTGTTCCTGATTTCACCAGCAATACGGCTGCCCCGCATGACTTAATTGTGACCTTGATGGCGCCCCATATATGGACTCGACTGGTACTAGTCGGCATGACTTGCAATTTTTGTGCAGCGCACTTACACTCTGTACTGCGTACGATACTGCTACACGCGTAACTGAGCTGAGAGTGAGCGGCAGTTTCGACGATTACATGTTCTTATCCGTAACATCGCTGTCACTGTCAAAATGTCGCAGACTCCGAGACGAATTGCACTGGTGAGACTTTTTTGAATGGTTAGATTAATTGGCGGCGTTTCCTTCATATGTAATGAACAATTTTTAACGGCAGTACGTGGTGTTGTCAAAGGGGCTTCGAAGGCTAGAGTAGAGGCCTCCGAATAGTATAGTTTATCTGGAAGTAATTTAGTTACTTGACCTAGTCCAACCAATTTCAGGACCGAAACGCGACATAAGCCTTATCGCAAATACTGCATAGGTGATTTTAGAGAATGGTAGAAAGGCATGGTGGGATGGAAAAAGGGGCAATATTTGCTCCTTTTTCCTTCCCACAATGCCTGGTCTTTCTACCATACTGTAAAATCACCCATGCAGTATCATGCAGGTCAAGATCAAAGCCTCCAGTACTTAATCTTACACCTGCATGTACATGCAATCGCAATAAGCTTTTTGAGAGGTCAATTTAAATAAAATCTGGTATACAGAGTAAATCTGATTGCACATGAACGTGATAATTTGAATTCCCCAGACTAAAGACAGTGTTGCTTTACCTCATGATTCGGGGCAAGCTTTTGCAAAGCGACCACCCTCTCTGGATGCAATAGACTGGTTCCTTTGTGCCCTTCTTGTCCATTGAAAACAATGTATTGATGCAAGGCCTCACTTATGTAACTAAGCAAAAGCTTGCCCCGAATCAAGAGGTATAGCAACAGCGTCTTTAGTAGGCCTATGGAGAATTCAAATTATGTTCTCTTGAATTTAAAGAACTGAGTGTACCAGATTGTCTTGAAATTGAACTCGCAAAAGGCTTAATGGATCCACATGGCAAGCAGATGTTCCATTAGGCATGTTAGGAGTGGTACAGCTGCTGAAATTTATCTGCTGGTTATGGTGTGGAATTGGATTGAAGTGCCCAGATCCCTGCTTCATTAAAATTCAAGTACACAAAGGAAATTTGTAGCAGTGATGGAGTATTGCTCAGAATGACCTTAAATTTGTATGGTGCATTTTAATGAGGCTGGATAAAATGAAACATGTAAAACCACAGTCTAAGCCATAATTAGAACCAGCAAACAGAATCCACAAACTGCCTACATGCTCTTGTTGACATTCCAAATCACCCCGTGTTCGATGCGTCTTTAACTCTTGCCAAGTACGTGAGAGTCAATTAGAATTGAATGATTCATAAACCGGTCTGTTTCAATACATTTGTTGGGTAGTTTCTTCATGTTTGACTGTGTGTTTCCTAAGGCGTGCCTACTTTCGATAGAAATTCCTTCATCCAGTAAAACCTCAGGTCACTAATCACCTCAGGTCTGTAATTGTACTTCATCACTATAACATTTGTAGGACAACTAAATGGCGGGGAAATGTAATCAAATGGGATGCTTTGGACAGAAGTCAGCTTATTCCCAGTGTCTAGAATTTGTCAAGGCCAAGGCTGTGACCGAGTCATTACACAGTGTGGCCGAAGTGATTAGGCAGTCCCCAATAGGCCCTCTTTACTGAATGGAGAGTTATTTGTATCTGAGCTTGAAGATTTTTGAACATTGGAACTGGCTATGAGCAAATGGAGAACCCTCCAGCAGAAAGAAAGGAAAGAGAAACAGAAAGTAAGAGAACTTCTAAGGCAGGAAAGGAGATTAAAATCACCAATTCACTCTTTCTGGGGCAGTATTGACCACTTCCACCATTCACGGTTTATCACGTTGATGCTCAAGCTTATGAGCACTTTGCCCCCCTCCCCTCATTCCTCCCCCCGCCCCTAAAAAAAAATCATCCCAGCAAAGCCTATTACACCTTCCTGTTGTTACAGGTAACTGGATCTAACAAGGGCATTGGTTTCGCCATTGTGAGGGCGCTGTGCAAGCAGCTGGACAATGGAATCGTCTACCTGACTGCCAGGAATGAGGAGAGGGGGAGGGAGGCTGTGGCCAAACTCAGCCAGGAGGGGCTCCAGCCTAAGTTTCACCAGCTGGACATTACCGATCCGGCCAGCGTGACCAAGCTGAGGGATTTCCTGAAGGAGACGCACGGAGGCTTGGACATATTGGTCAACAATGCTGGAATGGCCTTTAAGGTACTACGGTACATTGCAATCATACAAATGTTCAATTGTGCAACTGACACAGGGCCAAGTAGACATAATTGTCAGATCGAGCCCAGGCCAACAACTAGATTGGTGACTTACTGAGCTTTTTCTGGAGAATCATGTCATATTTTTTTCACCCTACCACTGATGTTGAACTACTTTTTTAGAGTCAACTTCTCGCATCAAGCACCTTAACATCTACATAGCTTCTGCCCTTTCTTTGACCAAAGTGGTTCCATTGCCAAGAGAAACCCCCCCCAAAGGAAAACAAGCGCGTCTACCGACCTGTTTAATTTCGTCAAGTTTGGTTTATTGTCGGTATGTAGGTGAATGCTACGGAATCATTTGGAGTTCAGGCATCAGTTTCCATGGCAACCAACTTCACGGCACTTTTGGAGATGAACAGGGTCCTCGTTCCACTTATCCGTCCCCATGGAAGGTAACACTTCTTTTTTGTTTGACATGAGTTTGAAAAGTCTAGATTAATAATTTGATGGAATTTGTTCAATCACTTCCGATGTTGATATTTTTTTCCAGCAAACTCTTTCGTGAAAGATATCTTACTTCACCAGACTTGAAATCAACTTTTCCATTTTTTTAAAATCTGAGCTCACGCAAATGACTCATTGAGTTCTTTCTTTCTTGCCAGAATTGTCAATGTGGGCAGTTTTACTGGAAGGCTGTATGCCTTTGAAAAAATGAGCAAGGAGCTGCAAGGTCGTTTCCAAGGAGTCAAGACGGAACAGGACGTGGAGCAGCTCATGCAGGAATTTGTGACGTAGGTTGATTAAGGTCCAAGTTCACTGTCAACTTTGCACGCCATCCTGAAGTCAAATGACAGGTGTACCAAAAAGCTAAGGTTTTTCCAAGCAAATTGAAGCCCCCCCCCGTCTGTTTTGAATCATTGGGCAACCGATGGGCAAGCACACTTTCTCAGATCTCCAAATATTTTTACATCGAAACAAAATCAGTTCTTCGTTCCTTGTGGCAGGACTTCTCTCTGGAAGTAATCCTTAAACTGAGAAATGAAGCAAACTGCATTAGGAATGCATTCTTAACCACTTCGTCTTCTCTCGTCATCAGATGTGCCAACGCTGGAGACCACATGAGCAAAGGCTGGGCAAACTCAGCCTATGCAACCTCCAAGATGGGGGTCATCGCACTTACCCGAGTCCAAGCTGCGGACATAGCCAAGGACAAGACAAAGGAAGACATTCTCATGACCTGTGTAGGTTTATCCCTTTTTTTAAATATCATTCACGGCCATTGTTATGTAAACTGAACATGAGACAGTCTTGTAGCGAATGGCCGCAGATAGAAGCTCAGGTCTTTTTTTTTTTATCGTCTGTCTTTTACAACAGTGCTGTCCAGGCTACGTAAGCACCGACATGTCCAGCTTCAAGGGAACAAAAACGATTGACGAGGGCGCCATCACGCCGGTCTACTGTGCCCTGCTACCGCCAGGCTCCGCAGAATTCAACGGCAAGATGTTCAGTGACAAGGAACTGTACGAGTTCTGGTAGAGAACTTGATTGACTGCTGGTTCCTAATGAATCATGGCCTTAGGACAAAGCTGCCATCCTTTCGGCGTTTGTTTTGCAGTTGTGGCCATCATAGAAAACTTTAATGCATTCATTTGTAGAGCTTTCTCTTCCACATGCGATCAGCTTTTTCAAAAAGTGGCACTTTACGTATATATTTTGGTGTAACCTAGAGTATTTTGCTTCAGGCAAAGTGAGTTTAGCCGACATGAAAAAGAAAAGAACTTTTTTAAAATTTTGTCTCTGAGGAAAGCTGTTCACTTGATATAGTTTGATTTAAATTTTTCGTGTGTTGGAAAAATAACACGACTGCAAATATATGCCCAGGAAAAAGATGACTTTCCATTCTATCAGATTACCCTAGAAGGAGGCAGGTTCCAGTTCTGCCCGATTACCTCAGGAGGTGGTTATTTCAGATAAAGATACCACGAGAAAGCAATTTGGCATGATGCACCGTTCAAACAGTTTACTTTACACAATGAGTGGGCTTTTGGAAAATGACAACCTACAGAGAACTCTAATAGAATAGCTATTAAACCACTTTCAATCAAACTGTCGTACATTTCTCAAAATCTTCACCACCAAAAAACAAGTAAACGAAAAGGAAAACAACACAAGGATATTGAAGTCGATTTACAAACCAAGTTAAATCAGCCTCGTGATTCATACTAATACGGCCGTTTCACAATAGTGCGCCACCAAGAGTTTGCAACGAGTTGGCCAATCAAAATGCGCGGAAATTTGTCGTTCCAATGCGCGTTTGGAAATGGTCGACAAATTTCGCACGTTATGATTGCAAACTCTTGGTGGCGCACTATTGTGAATCGCCCGTATTAACCAAATAACTGTCAAGTGATCATACGATAACAGTGCAATCGTAGTCTGCTGTGTGTGTGTGTGGGGGACAGATAAGTTAAAGCAAAAAATAATCTCATGAATGAAGTAAACGATTTTAACTTTTTATATCAATTTTTCTAACCCGTACATGCATTTAAAAAGTACCGTTGCATCTATCTCCTTTTAAAATTTTATATTTCTAAAATTTCACTTGCAAAAAAATATCAAAAAGCAAATGCAGTAAAATTGTGTTGAGTCTTTTCATAGTAATATGAAGTAGAATTGTCGAAATCTTTAACTCGGTAGCCTGATTGGCAGAAGGTTTGCAGCAGTACTTACCAGATTAAGATGTTACACCCGAATTTTCAGACCAGTGATTTGATTTCTCGAAATTATTAGCGTGACGGCCAATGGTTACTGGCAGAAACAGAGGCCTATATGCGTCATCATTGTTCTATTTGGAGCCTCCAAAAACATTTGGGGCAAAGTTGAATACTTCGGAGAGAAACACAAAAGCAGTCTTCCCAATATATATGCCTCATCGAACTTTTCAAAATGTTCTCATGAGAAATCGGGAATTACAATGTATTTTCATGTGGCCTACAGCAAAACGTACCTGCTTACCAGCCACAAACAAGATGTGCACTTCGCATAATTTCGCTGGTAGTAAGCCTGTCTTTGCTGGGAAAGTATTCTCTGTCCCGACTGCCAAGTGATTTTTCTGTACTGGGAATCGCTGTGAAACTGTTCCCAGACATTACTGAAACAGTTGTATTTTCTTGAGGGATTTTTCTTGTATGATTTTTCGGAGGGGGGTCTGCTTTCAAGACTCATTGGTCTCAACTTCAAACTGAAACATCCCCCCCCAAGTGGCCTTATAAAAGGTGTGTGTGTGGGGGGGGTCCATATTCGTATTAGGTTGCGTTTTGAGCAACGACTATTATACCCAGCAAGATATGAGACCGAGGGGTACCCCCAACATGTCCAATCCCTCTACACATTCCAGACTATTGTTACTTAATACACCCCCCCAAGATGTCTGAAAGGAATTCCCCAGATTCCTGCGAGACAATGACCAACACAAAGCAGGGGGGTTCTCTCCGTCTCATACCTTGCTGCACATGACGACTAACGTAACAAAGTCCGACCAACACCACTTGATTGATGGAAGCATTTGAAACTTGGTCCAACAGCATGGTTGCACCCCGTTCAATAGCCATTCATAATACCTCAGACAATTGAACCATTCCTGGTTCCATATATGCCTGGTCTTAAACAGCTGATGAAGTACCGACTGGCTGTTCAACACCTCGCGGAGAACGCGCCACGCGTGTTCCATTTTCACGGGGGCATTTCTTAACATGCACACAGAGGGGTGCTTACAAAGAAGTAAAATAGTTGAACTTATCGTTGGGAATTTGTAATGTTTGAATTTTGCTTTTAACTTTCTGATGCAAGAGGTATTCATGAAAAGGAATACATATGTATTCAGGAGATCCTCGACTGTCTTCGAGTGATGGGTAAAAGTGAGTTCAGTTTTTCCGCCCATCTACAGCTGTATTTGCCTAGAGCAAAGTCCAGGACAATGGTAAACAGGAAGGGTGCGAGGGGTTATCTCTTATTGTCAAGGAGAAACAACGAGGGCCGTTTCTCCGAGTGAAAGCACGTCCCTCCGCCCCCTACTATAATTGTGCATTATACAATAGAAGAAAACGTCTCTCCCGATGGCTTTGAGCCGTGAGACGAATTCCATCATTTGTCAAGCGTTAGTTGGCTATGTACACCTGAACGTATAAAAGCTTTACTCCTGGCCCAAACCGTTGACTATGTAACTCCGGCTGATTGGTGCCAAGACATGCAGTCATGCAAAGGCATGCAGTCGGCACCATCGCAGGATGCAGCTTACGAGTCCAAACGAGTTTGAACTATGCTGTGTGCACGTGTACATGGAGAAGCTGCGGAAATCAGAGGTTCAAGATTGTCAAATGCTATCGGTGTGGCTGCACGGAGTTGGGGACTTCACAAGCAAGTTGGACGAACCGGTGATTTGGCAACTACAATTCATCACCACGTTCACAACCTTGCTTACTCATCGAAATCCTTCGTTCACCGTATGAAGTTCTTTTGTTTGGAAATACACGCAGTTGGATTATCATCTGGAAAGTATTGATAGGTAAGTTCTAAACAATCTATCTGTTCTGTAAAGTTAATTAGACATGATCAGTTATCGTCATCGTTATTTTTTAATGTTTACTTTAATAAGAGGAGAGGTAAAATGAGGTGTAGCTGAAAGTAAATTGGCTAAATGCGAATTTTAAAAAGAAAAACAAACTAACACAAATAATTAAAATTATTTACAACTGGCTTATGACTATAAAAAAGTAAAAATGACGAAAAAATGATGAAAATAAAACGGAAAGAGTGACTGTATAAAAAATGAACAAGACATATTAAAAATTTAAAGTAACGAAAGAAGTGTTTCACTTTAAATAAAAATCTGGATATTGGATATTAAATTCGAAAACTTTAGAGAAGACATCGACCTGCAGAACGCCTAAAGCGCTGTAATGTCACAGCAGTGATTTCTGTGGTCTACCAAATCAATTTTGATTCACCAGTTTATGAATATAGTTTACTGCACATTCTTAAAGGTACAGTTAACTGTAATTTTTTAATTCTTAAGAACAATTGAAACTTTTTTGAATAGGGTGACGTCACAAGAATGGTTTAAGAAAAGAATAAAGAGACTCCATAGTTATCACGGAAGATTATTGATAGGACATTAGGGTTCGATGTGGAGTTTAATTGGCTAAGCTCTCCGGCAGCTGAACCCCTAAGAATAATAATTTATGAATTTGAAATACGAATTTTTGGCTCTTTCGATGTTCTCGACCAAGAGCAGTTAAATTGGAAGAATTGGCGCAAGATAAGTAAGAAATTAATCTAAATTGCAGTATTGAAGATGGGAGCTAGTATTTCACTGAGCTGAAGCCATAAGCATATTGCTTACCCAAACAGATTTCAGCATAATTTAAAACTGCAGTGTTGAATGTTGTCGGTTTAACTTAAAAAAATATATATATTAAGGATGGAAACAATTCTTTGAAATGGTACATGAAATAGATATCCTAGTGATTGTAAGCCGGCATATTTTCGTTGCTTCAGTTAAGAATTATTTTATAGGACATCACCTGCCCAGAAAAACCATCAGATGGAGCTTCGCAGCAAAGACCAAGTGAGCCAACTATGTACTCGTCAATGGCTCATCTTGTTTCGGTTCTACCAGAACTCGTGTAGCTCCTTGTCGATGAACATCTTGCCGTTGAATCGACTGGAGCCGGGTGGTAGCAGGGCGCAGTAGACCGGCGTAGAGGCGCCCTCATCGACTGTCCTTTCCCCCTCGTGGTTCGTCATGTCTGTGGCCACGTAGCCTGGGCAACACTGTGGCGAAAGAGATTAAACTGTGGCAACTTCACTTCACGTAATGCAGTTTTCTAGTACCGTCTACCGATACTGCACACGTTCTTTTTATCTTCACAACTGTTCTTTGCTATGTGCCTCAACACATATGCCAACTCTGCTTGTTACGTTGGCACAACCTCATCATTGTTTTGTTACACAACTTCTACAGTCAAAAATGCAGGCTACGTCTACGTTGTTTCCGCACGTTATTCTACTGTGAAATTGATATTTTATAGACGCAGAGCCTTCTGGGAAACAAAAGATCGATTGTGCCCACTAAATCACGTGACCTATAGTGGGTATTACATATCGACAAACACGGCATCCACCAAAAGCAAAGTGTTTCGTAGGTATACCATTTATCAAAAATAAAGCCGACGGTTGGTACTGTACTCACACTACTGGTGTGATGGGTACTATCTGCCCTGAGCTGAAGTGCATCCTTACCAGCGAAAAAAAAACAGAGGGTACTAATTTTTCCAACCGGGTTCTTGTAAAGCGTTCGGAGTGCACGCGAAGACCATATACCCCAGACTAAATTCATTGCGCGTACTCAGCGTGCTCGGCGTCAAACGCGCATAAATGTGAGCACCTGTGCGGTGAGTATGTACCAAACGGCTGTCAATTCAAACTCAAAACACGCCCTCTTTTGTAAACACACGTTGCTATGGGGTTGATACCCACTTTAGGTCACGTGATTTAGCGGGTGCAATAAAAGATCGGTCCATTAACGCGCACGTCTGCCCACGAAGGTCGTGACTACGTCTACAGAGTACCGAAGTAATTGTTGTTTATAAGGCATTAGAGCGAGAACAGCGCGCGAACCAACACGCGCGTACTCCATTAATTTTGTTCACACTTTCTGGTTCACAATGACGTCACCCTTCGGTACTCTATACAAGCACACACTCACACCATGTTGCAGTTCCACCACCACACGGTGCAAGCAGGAGTGGTTTTAAGTTGTAACATCGCCACTCTTAATTTGAACCAGTCTGGCACACATCAATAAGCTTCAAGAAACGCACGTTTACGAGGCGGGGCCTATTGGCGTCGCATTATGCCTTTATACACGATGCTTCAAAATTATGTAGGTTTTTTAATACCAGAGGCGCGGTTGCCCTACGTTTTCAGGTAGGTAAGTTATCCTGAACGCTTCAGGTTTGCCATTGTTTAAATTTTAGAGCACTTAGCTATCATACGTGTGCATCAATATTCCGTCATGCACCCTTGGTAAAATTTCCACCCAAAAAGACTGTACTTCCCTTTATGTTGGCCTATATTCTTTGGACAGATACCATGGATAACGGCATGTCATTTCGACACCGCAGAATTTCCAGGATTATATCATAATACTTATAGATCCAGATGTAGTCGGAAAACATATTAAAACGCGTTTATAGTGTGATTCCACCTACACATGTCATGAGAACATCCTCCTTTGTCTTATCCCTGGCGATGTCAGCAGCTTGGACTCGGGTAAGTGCAGTGACCCCCATCTTGGATACTCCGTAGGCGAATTCAGGCCAGCCGTTCCCAGCATGATTGCCGGCTTTGGCAAGACTAGTGACAGTTGGAAAAATCAATGGTGCACGTGACATCCACTGACAAACAGTGTTTAATGGCCTCTGACCATCAATGACGTCATGTTGTAGGCCAACTGAGTATAATTATGCAGTGATTTGCAAGAGGGCACGAGCTAATTGGTGGTAACTCTTAAATATGTAATAATGCTGATAATGCCGAACTTGAGATTCGCTACTTTTTAAAACAAACTATCTACAGAAGTCATTGTCAAAGTAACCGTTTATTTCAAGTTAACAATTTGCGTTACAAACCAGGATAAAATTAAAATAAATTTTGTCCACAAAATATTCACGGTATGACGAAATCAGGAAATCGACAAGAGGAATTTTTGAAAATCTCCCCCAACGTGTCATGTACATGTATTTGTTTGTTGTTTTAAAATAGTTTACTGTATAATCCTTCCTCTTGGGATCTATTTCCAACAGAAATGAACTTTGACTTGCTTCAACCTACGTCACAAATTCCTGCATGAGCTGCTCCACGTCCTGCTCCGTTTTGACTCCTTGGAAACGACCTTGCAGTTCCTTGCTCATTTTGTCGTATGTCCATTCCCCGCATATACTGACCAAGTTGACAATTCTGAGGGCACAACGGTAAATGCAGTTTCATTTTGTGATTTGTTAAAATCAAAATTTAAGAAAAGAAGTGATCTGTGAAAAATCCCCCGCAACGTAATGAAAATGTTGCAATTTTGGAAGGGATCACTTGAAATCTGGCCTAGAGACATTTCGTCATGGAATCTTCATTGCCCACAATACTTTTGTGGAAAGAGCTCAATGGGAGATTTTTGAAACGCTTGATGACTGTAAACCATAAATCTAATACTGGTTGATCCCACGTGACGGACCCGTCTTTGTTTGGGTTATTGTTTTTTAATCACCCAGTGGGCAATTTGGAGCCCGACCAGGGCATAGTCGCACTGTTTGTTTTCAATAGCTGAATTTCAATCTATCAGCTTGGAGGGAACCAGTCCCACGAAAAGAATTGCAACATAACACTGACCATGGACGCAGTCAACGTTACAAATGTTAATTAGTTGATGATCATATTTTATAAAATAGTTCATCCAGGGCCCGTTTGAGTGTTACTGGTATGGGCATGCGCAATATTGAAAGCAGTTGATCAGTCTCCGGTTGGTAAGTGTGACGTCACTTCAGTTTAAACCACGCCCACTGCACACCTGCACTGCTCATGGGGTTACATGCTTTGATCGCTGTTTACGTGGAACCATGGAACCGGAAGTTAACGCGCAACTTCAGCGATTGTCCAATGAGAGCCTGCGAATCGTGGCGCGTCCGCCATCGTAACGAAGTCACTTACGAACCGGATACTGGAACAAGACGCCAGTGGCGTTTTGGGTCTATGGAGTGAAATGGACTTTTCCTAAAATGACTATCCTTCCGTTTCCCACCTGTATGGTCAGGTGGCAGTACCACCTTCAAAACACTGGCGCTTTCATTTCCTCTGACAGAAACAATGGCATAATGTTTCGCCGGGGCTGGCCCGTAATGTTTAGTTGATCGGTCACGTGGGACCAGTGTGATTTTTGCTGCAAGGCTTGTGCTGAAGTCTCTCTTACGAAAGCCCAGCCTCTCTTTGGTATTCGTTGTCAACCCCATGTTCCAAACCCCTACCCAAAAAAATGTCTCCCTTCAGTGCCTCATTTAACTCAACTATTTTACCTTCCCTGAGCACGTATCAGCGGAATGAGAGCTCTATTGATTTTCAAGACAGCAGTGAAATTGGTTGCCATGGTAATAGATGCTTTCTCTCCAAATGGTGGGGATGAAGCGTCCTGTAGAATATGACAAGTATTAAAGCATACACGAGAGTATATGCATAGGAATTCTTGGAGACGATTTAACTGCTGTCGAAACCAAGGGGAAAAGCATTGTGTGGTATAGATTCAGGATTCCGTGCACGTATGTAAAGGGGGCTGTGCTCAAGCAACCTCGTTCCCACGTTATTTAGCAGAGTACCCCCACAGTTACCCGCTCTATAAAAGCTACGTCGAGAACAACCAAAGCGATGCCAAAAATGTGTACATTTTCAAATGCCAAGGAAATTGGGCATATCTTGAAAAGTTAGAAATTGCTCGATACCGTCACCTTGACGTCATCCTCACTTTTATCCACCACACTTCCCGTCTTTCAAAGTGCAATCTTTGACGAAATGGGAAAAGGTCAAGAGAAATTGTTTCCATAGATTTTAAAAATAAATAAAGAATAAATTGATGCCGCTGTTTTGATAATTAACATAACAGACACATGACACCTTCCAGATTGACATGTGCAGGACTGGGGGACACATCAGTCATGTTATTATTCGAAAGCTGGTCGAGGATTCCTCGATCAGCCCACGGTGATAAATAGTTACCAAAGTAGCTGTAGAGTCCGTAGAAGATGGCTCCTTTTCACAGTCTAAACTCAGCGTCATCTGTCCTTCACAGATGGTAACCGTCACTTCCTGTATAAAAACCAGCGGGTATAATACCGTTGTCTTCAAATGGGCACCCTCGACGCGAACACGTCTATAACCCGTTCAACAAAAGAGCTAGAGAAGGTTAAATGAGTGATATTCTTGACGATTCGATAAGGATGGCTGTGGGTGTGTGGATAATATTTGTATTGGGTGTGATGGTGCATCTGATGACACGATATCCACTGCTGTCAATAAACGAACCTTTTACGCAGAAATTCCATCTTTCGGAATGGGGCCAAAATGTATTACAGTATAGAGTTTTTGTGTGGCAGCCATCTTGTAGGGCAGTTCTTTCGTTCCACAGGGAAACCTCCACTGTGCGTATCCTGTGGAACCAAAGCAGTGGCCTGCAAGGTGGCAGCCATGCAAACCCTCTATTACTTGAATAATGTGACAGCTTCAGCGTCCTTAAGTGGAGTCATGGGCACAAAAGGAGGTTAAAAAAGAAAATTCGGTCTAGCTGTGGGTAAGGAAACCGAGGATTAGAGTTGAGGCTGTTCGATACCCAGCGAGAATCTCATTTACGTTTTCCTTCCATTTCAGGCTCTATCAGTTTTGCAAGGCTTTGGTTCTTGATGCTCAAATTTGCAGCCTTGAAGTTTGTTTTATTTTAGGACAGAGTCTCACGTCAACGCGCTCCCGATCGGGTAATATCATAATATACTTTGGCCCTGTTCCGAACGGGGGCATTTCTATGTAAAAACCTCGTTTATTAAAAACGGCGGTCAGGTCGTTCGCTCGAGTAGATGGTGAACAGTGAGGGTGGAGTGCAGTGACTGATTGGTGTTCAGTGTCAGTGATCACCTTGTAACGCTAATGCGTAATGCATCGGATTTTATCTTTTGCTCTCTTGATTTGGGACCGTTGGCGTCATGGAAGTAAATAGGTCGGAGCGGAAAATGTCTAGATGTAATGTAGATGGTATAATGATGAAGTGACACTAGTGGAAAAAAGGCCAGAACTGAACTCAACTTTGGAAATTCCTCTGCAGCTTTTTAAGAACAGAGTTCAATTTAGATTGAGTTACTTGCACCTGTTTGGAAATGTTTTGAGATGATAACTGTTTTTCCCACATGAGTTGGGACATAGATAGGACTTGTTGTTTTCTTTGTTGGTCGCACTGCAAAAATTTGAATTACTTTGAAGGCGATTCCAGCATTGTTAACCAGTATGTCCAAGCCTCCGTGCGTCTTCTGTAGGAAATCCCTCAGCTTGCTCACGCTGGCCGGATCGGTAACGTCCAGCTGGTGAAACTTAGGCTGCAGCCCCACCCGATTGAGTCTGGCCACGGCCTCCCTCCCCCTCTCCTCATTCCTGGCAGTCAGGTAGACGATTCCATTGTCCAGCTGCTTGCACAGCGCCCTCACAATAGCAAATCCAATACCCTTGTTCCCTCCTGATACCTGTAACCATAGTAACATGAAGTAAACTTTTCTGGGCAAAGCCATCCTTATATTGCTTATTAAATACATAGGGCCTATCTACATGTCAGGATATACCAGTGCGGCTTGAAAGTTTTTTCCTAGAGGGTGTTTATCGATTTCTTTGCTTCAAAAAGTGACAATCTACTTTTAGTGTGGGGCAGCCAAGAAAGGTTGATGGAAACATCAACATTATACATTCAGCGAACTGAGCTTCCGATTAATTACAAATTAAAGACTTTTCATGAAAATCTACTCTGCAGTGAGCAACTTTTGTTTATGAACAGACTGAAATAATAACATAAGGAAGCACTTTCCTTTCCAGACAGTGTACAAAATTTGCCAGTTGGTAATGACCAGGCTTGTAACCAAGTCATATTTCCTAAGTCAAATCTCAGGTCATATTTTCCCAAGTTAAGTTGAAAGTCAAATTTTTCCAAGTCATGTCTCAAGTAAAAAATACCGACTCGAGTCTGAGTCACCGACTCGAATCAGAAACACTGGTACTGACACTCATCTCGAGCTCAAAAATACAGTTAGGAACAAGGCCTAAAATCATCCAGGAATAGCTGCTAGATTTTTTCACTGAATTAAGACGTGGAAATGACTAGAATCTTACCACTGCAACACGCTGAGCCTTGGACATGGCTGATTTCACCACAGACTCGTTTGATGCCAAGAGCAGTGATCCTGCCTGTTGGCAACGGTTGAAATGCACAGCGACGGTGTGTAAACGGGTCGGTTACGTTTTGAACGCCACAGGATCGCTCTCAAAATAAAAGGATCCAAAGAAAATCAAGCGGTCCTCTCACGATAGCCGGGGGTGTTCAAATGGTTGATCTCTACCCAAACATCTCAAAGGTCAAGGATGACAACAAGCTATGACTCGATTGCTCAATGTGTAACACTGACAAATACCGTGCGCCTATTGACCAAGATATGATAGGGAATAATGCTTACGCCCCTAAAGGCATAAACTGATTGGTTATTTTTCTAAAAAGCACAGCTGGACCTATTAATTGATAACTAAAAATTTATCATCAAACGGGAGATAAAAACATAATATTCAATAAATGGATGAATACTACTCGGTCCCATATACACGTTGCAATACTCGTACTCACCAAACTGATGCAAGCCTAGTTTCGATCAGACGTAATACAAGACGCCTTAGTGCGATGGGATCTGCCGCCCGTGATCACTGTTCAGATCTTTTGAAGTTTGAGCCACTGACACGTCGTTGGATCAGTAACCGCTGGTCTCGATCTCAGTGCTGCTCCCGGTCTCGGTATTTTTTACTGGTCTACGGTGTAGACCCGAGTTTGTCGAGACCAGCAATGAGTGTTGTGTATAATGCTCGATTAGATTATCTGCGTTCGGCGTCGTCACTGTTGCGATCAGACGAGCGAGTTGCTTGTACACTGCCGTACAAGGGTCAACATTATTTTATTCCACACGCTGTAGATATGCACATAGAAATGATCTACAACAAAGTTGTGGATAATTGACACAAACAGATTCGGTTAGTTTTTATAAACGTGCAGATCATGTTTAAACCAAGCGGGTTTTTTTTAACGGTTACAGAGATATTCGTTAGTGCATGACACGCGTTGCTATGCCACCAGTTCCGTTGTAAAGACAGCGGCTAAACAACATGTGGAAGCATTTCGAGCGGTGAAGACATTAAGAAATGAGTTAAACTCTCTTAGAATGGATCTGATTACTTTCTGCACCTTAAGACATGGGGGAAGCTAATCTGGCCTCGATAAAAGAATTAAGCCACAAGCCATTTTGGCATGTATTTTATACTACATTCTATGTACCATTTCGACAGAGTTCTTGATCTCGGTACGGTCTCGGGCCGTCTTGGTCCCAGTCTCGGAACACCACACAGGTCGCAGTGTTGGTCTCAAGTCTGGTCTCCCTAATACAATTACCCTGCTGTACTACAGAATGCAAAAGAAGTGATTGGACTACGTGTATTCGCATTAAAACCATGGCAGGTGGTTTATTGGCCTTGTGAACTATCTTTCAATGCGACCGACATACATACATTCACAATGTGCAACATAAAAACTGCATGTAGCAATCAACGTAGAAATTCCAAGTCATCGCGTGCAACATAAAGAAACTGCGTGTCAAAACACTCAACACAAATGGTGCAGGTCAAAACACGAAACATAAAAACTGCATGTCACCACATGCAATAAATTTCCAAAACAGAAAGGCTGCAGATCACAGCTTGCTACTCAAGGAAAACCTAAGTCAAGATTTGCAGCATAAAAAGTCGAATTCGTAGGGGGGGGGTAGCGCTCCCTTCCCCTCCCCCTCATAACTTTCCGATGATTTTTTATTCTGTTTACTTAATGCAAAAATCCCCAGGGAGAAATGAAGGATTTTGGTATCTAAAAATTGCATTTAACTATACGGTACATTAAATTTCTGGCTATACGAGAGATTACTGATCACTAGAGCAAAGTACATTACAGGCATACACCTGCACGTCTGTTTGGGAATATATGTGTCAATACTTCATGTGAATATCTGTATTATGTATTAAAGCCTTTCGATTTTACTTTCATGCAGTTTCCAGAAATCTCAAGTTTTCTTTTTTACTGGTGGCAAAGAACTTTTGTCGATTTTCACATGGAAAGTAGTAGTCGTGTACTTGTACTCGTATATACTCTTAAAGTTACTCGTACTGTACTCCAGCTAGTACGGAAATAATTCATGAATAATTATTGTACTCATATTCTGGGTTAAGTAGTCGAACTCGTATACCAAGTACTTTTACGTATTCAGTACTAATGGCACGGACGTATATAAAAAAAAAACGGCTCGGAAAAATGGCTGCGGGTTGATTCAATGACTCTATAAGCTGATTAAGGGCACTGCGAGTCCAGATTTTATTATACACGTCCGTGACTAATGGGAGACTTTGAGACGGTGGTGGCAGCAGACATACCCATTCTATTTGCACGTAGAGTTCATGTAGTTCTACTTATAATCTCTGTTTTTGTATAGTATTGCGCGTGTTGAGAACTACGCACGCATGCTCAGATTAACGCGCGCATGCTCAGAATTGTTAAAAAGGACCCGTGTGTTTAGTTGCCTCCGAGCGCCTCAAAGTCTCCGATTGAAATCTAATCGATTACAAAACTGGGTAGAGCTGAGGCTACTAGGACAGGACACACAAGTGCTACAATGGGTATAAAGGTAATTACGCTGCATGTTCAACAAGCATTTTCTATACTTGGGTGCTTCATAAATATCATCTTAGTTTTTCAAACATGCTACAATCACAGCTTATACGCTCTATAAGATTAGAGTCGGCAAATTAACAATGAAACCGAAACGAAGTGCTGAGTGGAGTTGGAAGTTTGCCATCCTGGAATGATTGTAATTGTAGTCTGATTTCCCCACCTGAAACGTGATTTCCACCCTTCTTTTCCCTTCCTTTTCTGTTCTTGCCGACGGCTCGACAATTTGGCATCAATACCGACTCATGAGGGGTACGTCATTAAACCACACCACCCTTGAACGATGCCGTGGAGACTTGATGCTTAAATTTAAGGCTGTTTAAAAGAAAAACCAGGACGCCTGAGTAAAATGTTGTGTTTTTGATACACATGCATGTACTTTGATAAAGATAGAAGTATGTATTTGATAAAGGTTTAACTCTGCATACGAAACAAATATACACTGTCTGTATATATGTACTTTTAGGTTTCGTTTTAGTTTTCAGAACGTGCTACTGTCAATGCTTGTACTTTCGTTGCATGCCTTTTTTGAGATTGAACTTGCGAAGTTCCCCAGAAAATATCTCTTTTCAAGACAAATTTCTAGGCAATTTCGTTTTATTAAAACCGAACCAGAGCACAGGATATGTACATGCACAGAAGTGGGACCGAAGACTATTGTAAGTGCCGCGGGCTGGCCCTCTGCGGCTTCGTAAATTCAAAGATAATTAATGGAGGATATGCTGCACTGCGTGTTCCGTTTGGTAGGACAAGCCGAACGTGAGGATTAGTAACCATTACGGTAGCGACGCCTCGCTCCTGCACAAGGCAATCGTATGTACGCGCGCGTTCAATACCTTTTTTAACGAAATGGGGCTTAGAGTTGCGCAACTGCATGCCCTCCCAGAGTCTGACAACACCCTTTGTGTGAGTTATGTGCTGTCGTTTTGTCTTCCTGTTGGTTCTTCTTTCTTTTTAAGTACGAGTGTGTTTAGAAGTGTGTCTAAACTCTAACCGTTAATTGTTTTGACTGTGTATGCTCAAACAATAACACGGTATGAGCCTCGAGCTGGACTAAAAGAGGGCGTATTTTCTTAGCAACGGAGGCTCTTTGGCCGTGTCCGAATTACTTTGCTACGGCTTGACACTACACACGATTCTACGCGAACTGGTCGCAGCCACTACCATAGACTCGTGCGTAATTTCAGGCCACAGCCAAGTAATTCGGAGTCGCAACTGAACTTCGCTGGTTCACGAACGACTGTAAAATCAGCGCGTTGCGGTGACATCGCTACCAACAAAATGAACACTCCCGATCAATATGGCTCTTTTCGACCAATGAGGCGGTGCATCTGCTCGAGGAAGGTACATCATGACAGCAATGATATGTGCCGTTTTGCCAATTCAAGATTAGGAAAGGTCATGTTAGGCGTATTTGACTGCAATTCACGCCTTGCGACAGCAAGCCACGACAGCTTTGAGTGCATTAGACGGCTCTTCGATCTGTGAGCACCGGCATCTCATCATACGGCGCAAAACCTTCTTGAACTGTGGATGTTTGGCGGCGTATACGATCGGGTTGACGCAGCTGTTGAAGGTAAAGACCACGCCCAAAAACAGAAGGCATCGGTCGGTGTCGGGGATGAAAAGCGCCACGCAGTACGGAGTGATACAGAGGAAGAAGGCACAGACTGCCATGAAGAGATTCTTGGTGATTTCGAGCTGCTGGCGGTAGACACGGTCGCTTTGAGCTGTCTTCAAGGCATCACTGCTGTCAGACACCACGAAGCTAGAACTGCCCGTGGTAGCACAAACCGGGCCGGTGTAGCTGCTCGCAACTCGCATGGATCTCTGGGCCTGGAAGTGGCGGCGAACGTGCAAGAAGATCATGGTGTAGCAAGTGACAATGGTGATGAAAGGGATGGGATACCCGACGGAGGTTTGGATCCTCTTGAAGGTTTTGGCCTTCGGATGGGTATCCAGGTCACTGCAGGTGTGATGCTGCTCGTCGTAGCCGAACCCTCCAATGCCGAAGATCGGTGGAACGATCATCGTTGCAAAGGCAACAAACCAGATGGCTACCACGATGATGACTACATTGCGCTTGGTGTAGAGACTACGGTAAAGAGTCATCGGGCGCTTGATGAGGATCAGTCTGTTCAGGGCGATAGAGGCCAAGTTGTAGAGACTAGCACAAGAGCTGACAAAAAGTAGTAGGCCAGCTAAGTAGCAGGGAGTCTCGGTGGACCACGGCCAAGTGTTTCCTGGACTGAGCAGTCCAACAGCGCTCATGGGTAATGCCAGGCCTGTCAGAAGATCAGCCACGCTGAGACTGACCACGAAGACATTGGTGGATGTCCGCAGCTTCTTACTGCACACCACGGCCAGGATGACCATGGTGTTACCTGTGACGTTGAACACCGCGATCAGGAGCCAGACTACAGCGACAACGACTCTCTCGGGGTAGGTCTGCAGAGAGTGACTAACCGTTGTCGTTATGTTTTCCATCCAGAAAACAGCGGTTGAGTTGTTGGAGACATCGGTCGTAGAAGAATTAGCAGAAAAGGCCGTTGTGGTATTGCCAGACAAAGCCATCACTGCAGCGCTGGTGTCCATTTTGCTCTCGACGTCAAGGTTGTTGACATACAGTGCAAACCTGTAAAATAAACATTAATTTTGGATGAAAACAAACAGTGATTCGATACGGTAATAGTGTTGCACGACAAATCAACAACAGCAATGGCAGAAGAGAAATTATCATTGTCAAATAAGTCGTTCGTTAGGTGCGGAAGTCTGCTTGTCCTGTTGTGCCTGGTAAAAATGTTCTCTTCTCAAATATCTGTCCATTTTCAATTGCTTTGTGTAGTCCAAAAGAAAAACTATATCTTTCCGGCAACTTCATGTAAAATAAATTGAGGGTGGTGGGTTGAATAAAAAATGGTTGCCACATTAAGCAATTAAAATTTGTTTTGATTGAAAGAAATCTTTTGAGGAAAGATAGTAGTGTTGATGGTGATTAAAATACCAATCCCAAGGGAAAGTGGGTAATAAAATAAAACAGATACAATAAAATCGGGACTGGAGGTTAAATTTGTCCATTCGCACGACCTTTTACCGATAACGGGTTAGCAGAGACTGAAGTTTTTCCCGCTGGGCCTTCTCACAATCGAAATCAAAACAAGTTCAGAATGCCGTGTTTGACCAAATGATACCAAGTTTCCTTCTCACTATGGTTCATTCTTCGCACACACGGGTGCGGTTAAACGCACCGCTCATGTTACCGTACCGTTGGTCGTCAATCGGGACAGAGAAAATAACCAATATTCGTGTTGAATTTAAACAAACTGGCGGCGAAAGATCAGACCTACTTAAATCAGAGCTTTAAAGATGCCTGCCGTTGTCAATATCACTGGGGCACTATCATCGACGTGGGCCTTCACTTGAACGCACCATTATTTTATTCCCGCCCAATCGGTGTCATATTTTGTGTAGAAAAAAGCTAGCTATATGATCGCAATTTCAGAAATAGTTCCGGTGAGGGAAATAATAGGATTCACCCAATGGCTTTTTTGGCCTTCCACCGTCTTCCTTCGTTTTGTTCCCTTCATCCACCACCAATATCCCGCGCTCTTTCTTTTCACCTGCCCAAAGTCTCACAATCTTTTACCTCGTCCACTTCACTGTGTGCAATGACCCTGTGACCCCTGGCAGCCTGCCCAAATACATGTACACAGTTATTTTTAGACCTTGCCCAGACGGGTGAGCGCCGCCATATGCACATATGTATATTTATACACACACAAAAAGCAATTCCCCTACATTTTGTAAGGATTGTGATACCGATAAATACCTCCCTCAAGAGTTGAATGCGATGTCACATGACAAGCTATAGCGCGTCTTGAGGACCAGCCGATTGTATTCGGTTGTCACACAACGCGTCGATCCTCCTTTGGCATATGTGCTGTTGATTAATTGGTTTTGTCGAGGCAAAAGAGGAAATCGTTGAGTTGTGATTGGGTAAATGAAGCACGCGCTAGGTCATTACTCTCCAAGGAGATGGCTGGGAGTTATTGATTAAAAACCTAAAGCTGAAGCAAAACATTTCGTCGTTTAGTCAAAAGGAAACAGTTTTTGAGAATGCGGAACATCATAATGTCTTCCGAATCAAGGTCAGCTTTTTATCCATCTCTTTTGAGCTAATAAACTAAAATTAGGATAACTGGCTGAATACAGGCTGGAGAATCTTCAGACGAATGACGCTATTCCTGGGTGTGTGTGATACGATTAACGTTGAATTTCATGATTTTACTGCTTTATTGACACCTCCACTGCAAAGATCGAAATTTCTAAAGAAAAGATCCCGATTGGGTCAATCAAATATGAATTCACCCCAAATGCATGCAGAGTATTTGTCTGAAATCACTCGCTCGATTTGTTGCTGTTGTTTTTGTTGTTATTTATTGTTGTTGTTGTTGTTGTTGTTGTTGTTGTTGTTGTTGTTGTTGTTGTTGTTGTTGTTGCTGTTGTTGCTGTTGTTGTTGTTGTTGTTGTTGTTGTTGTTGCTGTTGTTGTTGTTGTTGTTGTTTTTGTTGCTGGTGTTGCTGTTGTTGTTGTTGTTGTTGTTGTTGGTGTGGGTGTTGTTGTTGTTGTTGGTGGTGTTGTGGGTGTTGTTGTTGTTGTTTTTGTTGCTGGTGTTGCTGTTGTTGTTGTTGTTTGTTGTTGTTGTCGTTGTTGTTGTTGTTGTTGTTGTTGTTGTTGTTGTTGTTGTTGTTGTTGTTGTTGTTGTTGTTGTTGTTGTTGTTGTTGTTGTTGAGGTCCCTCGTGTCATCAGACACAGGCCGAGGTGTGTGACTTTCTTATTTTAAGTACATGTAACACGTCCTTTTTCTAAACGGCCATTGTGTGATTTTTTTACTTTTAAACGATCTAACATCTCATAAGCCCCTCGTATGATTCGCAGATCCAATGAGAGAAGGGCAATATACGGGAATATTTTTACTCTCAACAACACGCTCCAAATGCCGACGTTTTGAAGCTAAACAAAATATTCTGCTTCGCTGTCCAAAGGAACCCTTTTGTAATCTGAAAAGCGTGTGACCTGATTTACGTTTTCTCATGACTTTTGGTCGAGATTTCTTTAAAGTGAAGCTGCAATAAATGTTTCTTTGACACAACTTTGCTGCATCTTTGTACGTTTCTTCAATGCATGAAAATTCTTCCGCACTCCTAATAGGTTAAACGCGATGAAAAGTGCACACTTTTAAACAATCAAAATTATCAACGTTTTCCCTGACAATTGAGGGCGCTGTTGCAGTGAAGTCATCTAGGGAAGACAAGGCTCAGTGCATATGTATTTCTGTTCAAAATTGCGAACCCAGAATTTACTAACTGATAACATTTCTGAGAGAGGGATTTATGTTTCTTATTGCTATGCACATAAACAACAATGGATCAGTTAAGAACAGAAAACGTAGTCCAGTAAAATCTACAAAAACGCAGAATTTTTTTGTGTACAAACCAATGTAACATTGAGGCTTAATTCTTCCCAGGATGACATCGCAGTTTTGCTCATGAACACGGAAATACTCATTGGCATAAAAACCAAAAAGGCATTTAAATATCTGTTCAAATGGTGAAACCAAAGTTTAAACTAAGGTTTACAAAGGTAGATTTTACAGGTTTGTAGTAAAAAAAACTGATTGCAGCTACCCTTTAAAGTATGATGTTCATGTACTTCCTTCTGATGAAATGGTTAAACTTACCACAGATTTTAATGATGCTCGGCGTGTTCGGTCTGCCTCTGTGGCTACCAATTCGCCAGGAAGTGCTACCAGTCCGATTTGTCGGCACAGCAGGGACTTGCATCGGTTGGTCACTGCTTTTGTGTGTCGTATTGAGCCATGTGTCGATTGAACAGCCTATCCACCGTGGCTTATTGGTAGCCTTCCGCCAAGTGCCGACTGAACATTCTGTCCAATCAGCCTGCTGCTAAAATAGATTTGCTATTGTATGTACGCTGTGGTTGGGTGATTTCGAATGAACCTTTTGGATGTTCTATTTCCATTGTGGCGTTGGATGACAAACAAGCCATGCATATGGGTTTTATGTTTAATGCTGTAGAGGAAACGAAATGCTCTTTAACATGAGACATATATATTTCACTACCAGTCCTGAAGTATGCTTTAGGCCATGTATCCTTCACATGGATCTGGATAACGATCACTGATCCGTCGTTGGTTTGCAGATGCAAAACTCGCCTGTTGGATGGTGCGAACCAGCGCCGTTACGAACACCGATCGCAACCATGATTGTGAAACCGTAAACTGACCCTAGTTTTTAACATGCAGGCAAAGTTTGTTCTTATTTCCTTATTAACAGAAAATAATTCATATTGTGTGAGTGTCGTTTTTCAAATGAACGCCTTCTTTGTTTTATTCTCTTTTCCCGAAATACAGAAAAATGCTCCAAGAAAACAAGTCTTAACATTGTTCTGCATCGTCGGTGGGCTCGTTACAAGAAAGGCCAATGGAAATTTTTCTTCTAACAAGTCTGTGAAAACTTCTCCATGTTCCCTACTGGGCCTTTGAATTTGCATTCTAAAAGCAACGAAGTGGATCTCGAATGCTCTAACCAAATTAAGGTAAGCCTAAACCTGAATGGCCAAGTACTATCAGGGTGCCTCACTTAGTTAATTTAATGAATTTACATCAGAATAATATGAGAAAACGTGTACTGCTCCATCAATGTTAGTTTAAAAAGATCCACCTGTGATATTGTACGGTCTTTCGTTTACTCAAATGAAAAACAACTTTTTCGATGTTTGGCAACAAAACGAACGGACGCCATACGTACACAGACCTTTCTTTTGTTACTCCACAGAAGCACAAATTTTGCCAACACAGTGTTAAAACCTTGGCCAGACATGAATACAAAATCGTTAAAAATGAATTTACAGAGTTCTAAATATGTAGAGCCAATATTAAAACCCTACAATGCACAGTTTGCGCCCAATTCCCTCCTTGTGAGCCAATGCCAGCAGTTCCTCACACACTGAACGAGAGGGTTTTTTGTGGCAAAGTCTAGGCCCATACTGACAATGAATTGTAGCCACCTACTTCACTGGCCTTGTTAAAGAAAACTGATAAATGTGGGTCCAACCCTGACCGGGACTCGCTTAATCTGGAAGGGCAGGTTCTTTGTAACAAAGCACACCGACAAGGAAGTCAAAGGCACCACGCTTCATTTGCGCGTAAAAACGGTAAACATCATTGTTGGTCTTCGCAAGCAATGCATTGTGCTACGTAAATTGTGACGCACTCTCTGAAAATGAGCCACTTTGGAATTATAGGCCTTTGAAAGAATCTTGCAGTTCGTAATCAATATGAATCCTCAACTGGCATTTTTAACATCAACACAACGTCTTCTTTCATTGTACCAAACTGAGTGACACATCATCAAAAGAAAGAGCTCAAATTCCTCAATCTAATACACCGTAAAACTTGAAAGTAGCTCCGGAGACTCGTGACTCGTTGTTGCAGAATGGGTCACATATTATACGTAACATAGAACTGCTATTGATATTATTTATGCCTACAACACACCCTTGCCTGTGAACGTGCTAACTTTCAATCTAGTCGTGCAGTCGCACCGATCCGGTGACCAACTTCCGCCTTGATGACCCGACCCTTGAAACTGAAGAAAATAATTAGTTCTTGTAAATTTTACAAACTTGGTAAAACATGTATCGCCATAAACGTTCCCTTCCCTTCGAGGGAGCCTTTTTTACATGATGACGCAGCCATTCCTCAAAGGAACAATGCCATACATTTTTCTCACAGAATCAATTTTTGTAGGCCTACATGTTTAATTTAGTTAAGTGGTAGTTTGGTGTAATTCAGTCAAGTGCTATGCGTGTTGCACCACATAGGGAAGACTAGTGTTCCCAGCTCGCATACACAAAAACAGTGTGGTCTTCGAAAACGATAGACGGAAAGGAGGTAAAGGGTCAAGTATCGACGAATACTTCCGTTTGGGGGGGCTCTTTTTTCTCTCGTTTATACCCAATCACATCCTGTAAGCCCGGAATAAGTGAAGATCGCATGACTATAGGCCTCATTGTTTCAAAACCCAGACTGTTGCCCGAGATTTCGTCTTCCATATCGAAGGAAACATCCGAGTAATATCCTCTGAAGAGGCAGTTCAAAATTTACACCTATAAAGTGAGAATGTAGGCCTATCCGATAGAATAGATCCAATGTCAAGCGAAAATTGATTGCGATCACCTAATCTATACCGTCAAATATGTGGGCCTATTGTGGCGGATCCAGATCTTATCGTTGGTTAACTGACAACAGAACCCAGCTCATGGATGAAGCGAACCAGCTTTGTTCGGAGACACGGATCTGAACGTTAACACGCATGTGCAGGCGTGGCATACATAGTGTAAACCTCTGCACAAAAGAACTCCACATGACGTGCACGTGTGAGTGAAACGTCACACGCTCCCGACGGGCCGTGTTCCTAACATTAAAAGATTTAACGATGCATATCGTGACTTGCATTTTTCACATGGAGTAACTGCAGGCCGCAAGATTTTATGTAGACTTGACGAGAAGTCGTTTTAAGTAGTCGTGTTCTAATTTGCCCGTGAGCTTCAGCAGTCGCAATCCATCGGCGCAGCTGTAGCATAAATCCGTAAGATGGGGACGAGGCAAACAATGTTCCATTAGCCTTTTAGGACTATGGCGGACACATTAGGAGGGCGCTATTTGGTTTGGGTAAAATCTTTTGTGTTTGCTCCAAATTTTCCCGCTTCAAATAGCGCCCTCTTATTGTGTCCGCCATGCTTCTAAAAGGCTAATAGTGCGTAAGTTTAAACGGAACACATTGCATGCGCGCACGGAGAGTAAAATCAAACCAATCGCCGACTTTGCAGCAAGTCTAGTTTTTGTAGGACATGTTGTGTCTGGCAATTTTATGCATACAAATCGTTTGCATTGAAAAATTTCTCCACAGAGAGATCATCCACCGTTGAGGGGTTAAAAGTCGCTTGGTTCTTTCACATTCTGTCGTGCAGTTCAAGCGTTGTCAGCGACAGGCACAAAAGTATATTTGCTGATGCTAAATAGGATACGGCACGCATCTGGTGTGTCATCATCGACCATGTCCAACACTCAGCGCGTTGCAGTGGTAAGATTCTCCTCATGTTAAAGTGTAATTGATTCATTTATAAAGCAGAAATTCCGTACAATTATGTTAGAAATGTGGGGACAAGTGAGGCATTAAACTACAGCGTAATAGGTCCTAAGGCAAAGATAGGTAACACCCTACAGCGGCTGCCATGGTGTGTCCATGAGAGTCAGCATTAACGAAGTGAAACAAAATGCATCCTGATGAGGTAAAGCGAACCTTTTCGTTTTACCCCGGTGACAAAATGGCGCGTCAAATAAAATGTTGTCTTGACTGACGTTTCTTTTCCTCATTTTGAAAATGTTTGAGAGCTTACCCTCACGCTGAGAGACTTCTGTCGTAAACCAATATAATTAACTAGCAAAGATTAGCCTAGCTCCAAAAAATAAATAAATAAATAAAAAGGGTAGATTCATCAGCACTTCGGAAGAATTCATAATATTTGGGCTTCAAGAATGCCTGGTTTCAAATAAGGCTTGTAGTTTTGTCAGGGTACAATAAAGATTGACGCATAATAATGAATGTATTTTGACAAAATATGTAATTCCAGAAATTAGGGGTCCATTTTTTTTCGTGTCCCCGTCACATCTTACATATGACTTTGTGAATTCAGAACAAATTTTCTGATTTCCAAGAGTGATGAATAAATACAAAATACATGCCAAACAAATAGTAATAGTTTGAAATCAGTTCCGGTGATATTTCCAGGTCAAATAACAAAGGTCAGGTGTAACAGAGACACAAAATTGTCACACTTTTGGACCCCTAATTTCTGGAATTACCCAAATACAAGCACATTTTTCTTGAGGGCCGTTTTTACCCTTCCAACCGGCTGCTCCGAATGTAAGCCCAAGCCTGGGGGGGTAAAACCGACGAGGGGCATAAAATTCTCAATTTGCTTGTTACCGTGGCATGCGGTACTGCCGCCAAGAAAGCAAACACTGTTACAGGTGCGCCTGCTTCATTTAGGGGATCTGTGATATTTGGAGATCAACTTGACAGTACGTAAGTTTGCTGTTTTGCAGTCCTGCAGAGGTGTTGCTTAACTCTCTTTCTCGTCAACTTTTGTACATGTGTGTTTGTTTAGTTTGATTGTAACGTTTACCTGCAGAAATTAATAATTGAAATGAAATGAAATATTTACAATTAAGAACATATCTAACAACTGCTGTAAACTGCTTGCTGACTAAAGTGACCCGAAATACAAATCACAAAATATGGAGGGCCTGATATTTTAATCCTAGCAGAATCTTTCTCAAAGGCAAAATCAGGTTAAATTTTCGAGTTAAAAGGGTTAAATTTACATTTAACATATTTTTTTTCTGACTTAAGGTAAGGAATACCGTTTTACCCTGGTATCCCCTACTTCTGTTCATTACCCTACTTTGCTCACAGAGCAGATCGTCATGAAAACACTTATCTTTTATTCAATCCCAAGCTCTTGTGGCTGAATGAATGATGCTGGAATCAAGGGTCTCTGCCCACTTTCCCTCCACCCAAATTTGGACTGTCACTTTCTAGACGAGAGGCCCCATCCATAAAGTGCGTCAATGATAAAGATCTTTTTAGAAAACAATATCCCATCCTGAAACATCAAGAACTGTGACCAAACTACGCCGTTAAATCTGAGAAAAATAGTCATCTGCTCAAGGCGGGACCAAGAGAGGGCGCAATTTTCCTAACAATGGAGGCTCCTATGCTTCGCTGGTTAACAAACGATTATAGAATTTATGCTTTACGGTCGCGTGGATACCGACAATTTTGAACACTCTCCGCCAACATGGCTCTTTTCAACCGATGACAGGGGTGTGTACTTGTGCTCAAGGAGGATAAGCACTTTGCCAACGACCACTGCCTTTTTCGGTACACTGCTTTTCTCCAAACAAATCTTATATTCCGTTGCCATGGCTACAGGTAACAGGAGCTAACAAGGGCATTGGTTTTGCCATTGTACGAGCCCTGTGCAAGCAGCTGGACAATGGAATCGTCTACCTGACTGCCAGGAACGAGGAGAGGGGGAGGGAGGCCGTGGCCAGACTCAGCCAGGAAGGGCTCCAGCCTAAGTTTCATCAGCTGGACGTTACCGATCGGGCCAGCGTGAGCCAACTGAGAGATTTCCTACATAAGACGCACGGAGGCTTGGACATACTGGTTAACAACGCTGGGGTCTACCATGATGTAATTTCATTTTGTTTTCAATATGGCTATCCAAGTTTTAATAATCCGCTTTTCATAACTCCTTCGCTGACGGTAACTGCCACTTTCTGTAAGTGTAAGAAAAAGCCGACATTGTGCCCTTAGGCTGGACGTTGAATGAATTAAAATGTCCAGACAGAAAATGTACCCGTTACGCGGCATGATCACGCTTAAATTTGATACTAAATCAGTGATTTCCGACCATAACGTTCGGCGAAAAATAAAGGTTCAGTTCGGCTTGCTTTGTTTGAGGAAGGGGCTACACCGTTTGGGGCTGGTCTTGAAATTATTGACTGGCTTCTATAACTGCAGTTTCTGTGAGCTTCCACAGTACATGTAGTAACATGACTAACTTTCCCTAACACCGCATCAAGAGTTTCCGAATAATGCTCACACCCTTGCCTTCTTAGCTGAACCCGTCTCAGTCTTGAAAATACTAGTGTCTCAAGAGTTATCATCGATACGCCATTGCTCTGTTTTGTTTTTGTGTTTTTGTTTTTTGGGTTTTTTTGTAATGTGTCATTTTAATTTAAGGTAATGAATGCAGTTGTCTCGATGTACATTTGACGTCACATTTAACACAGCCAAAGAGGGTATAGAATATACGCATTCAACGTCTGGGGATGTAATGCATGAGCCAGCATCGTCTGGAGGGTTGAATAGAGTTTAATAATTGCCGTGAGGGCTCACTCGTCGACAACATGGCGAAGATGTGGTTAAAAGTACAAGCCCTTTTCACATTTGCGTGTATACGTGAACCCGGAGAAGAAAGCTATTTTCTGTAGTCTTGACGTGAGTAAAATCACGATATACCTTACAACAGAAAAAAAGGCCACAGTAAATTTGGTCGTACTTACAGGAGGAGTCATCTCTGCCACTGGGAGAGAAGGCGTCGGTTACTATGGCAATCAATTTCGACGCTGCCTTGGATGTCAGCAGAGCTCTCTTCCCACTCATACGAGCTCATGGAAGGTAACATTGTCGACTAGGCAGTGACAACTGATGTTTCTGCTAGGTATTTTGATTATGAAGCTAGGGACTACATTGAAGCTATCAGCGATCCTTCATATATTCGGTGTTTCCATCACAGACGTCGTACAATGAAGACAATGAATACTGAATACAATGGAGGGTTCTATAAGCTTACACAAGACCTGGGAATGGTCGTGTGTCCCGTGTTAAAGAAGCGAGACGGTGGGACAAGAAAAAACTGTGTAAAGGCCGGTTTATACATGTACTTTATGTAAAGCGAAGCGAATTTGACGTCACAAAAAGATTGCAGGGAAATTTCGCTCAAGTAAAAAAATGTGTTCAATTTTTGCGAATTCGTAACGGGAAATTTGATCTGACGTCACAAATTGGCGTTCGTTATCGCTTTTGCGCTAAGTACGAACCGGCCTTAACTCACGTAAGCTGTCGAACGCACCATCTGAGACGCTTGGTCGTGGCAAACACACATCGATCATGCGTCACCGGTTCAGTGTTAATTTGGCGCGAACTCTTGTTCGACCAATCGTTAACTCCTTTCTGTCAATGTGCATTATGCATATTATGCATATTGCAAGTCGAACAGCACTTCCAGGCAAAATTCCTTCATCACATTTTGCCGTCGCCGGGCTGAAGGAACCGTTGCAGTGTCCATGGGCCACGGCTTTGAAGACTAAGTGATAAAAATGTCTCAACTGTAGAAACGCCAGATTTAAAGAGGATTTTCCCAAAATTCTTCAATAAATTCAACTCTTTTTACCAGATTCCTTTTTGATTAATTTTTTTATTTCTAAAATTAAAATCACAAAAGAAAGCTTGCATATTGCGTTATGCTTCTCAGAATCGTCAACGTATCCAGTTTAATCGGGGTCTGGGCATTCCAAAAAATGACCAAAGAGCTGCAAGGTCGTTTCCAAGGAGCCAAGACGGAACAGGACGTGGAGCAGCTCATGCACGAATTTGTGACGTAGGTTCTAGAAGGTTAAAGTTCTCTTCCGTAGAAACCTTTTGAGTGGTCACCGAAAGAAGTATTGGCCCAAACAAAATAACCGTCGATGTCGACGGGGAATTATTAAAAAAAAATCTTCATTATGTCAAACTTGAACTCTTCGAAACTCTGAAATTGTGTAGATAAACTCTAAAAAAATACAGTTACTTTGTTAATGACCCCTTCTGATATTTTGTTGACAACATTGCATGCAATTTTTATATTCCCTTTTCGTTGGCGTCAAGTCAGGCACTCCTGTACGGCACTGCATTATCCGGTGAGGTATAAAATGGCGTCAGACCACTTGAACCTTTCTTGTCAATGACTTTAACATGCGCTTTTGACATTTGCCCCGTCTCGTTAGACTTGCCAAGGCCGGTAGTCACGCCCGTGAGGGATGGCCTGAAATGGTCTATGGAATATCCAAGATGGGGGTCATTGCACTTACCCGGATCCAAGCTGATGACATTGCCAAGGATAAGACTAAGGGTGATGTTCTTCTTACGTGTGTAAGTTGATCTATGTACAACTCTATAGCATTTTGCTTCTACTGTTGGGAACTACATGGAGCAGCAGTCTTGCAGTAGGCCTACAATTCCTGGCAAAAGTGCGTTGTCAAAATGTACCACTGTCTTCCTTATCATCAGATGCCATTATATCCAGCAATTCACGATAGCTAGACACTATCGGCGACCAGGAGGACTTACCACACTGAAAGCACAGTGCAGCCACGCCTATGGCGCAACGCTAGAAGCAACGTAAGGTCCAATGCGACGCCAATAGACCCCACCTCGTAAACACGTGCACTGTAAGCTTGCGGTAGCAAACCGGTTCAAAGTCAGTGCGGCGCTGTTGCAACCTCTTGACTGTGGCGGCGAAACAGTAAATGTTTACAGCAGAAGCGGTGAGACAAGATTAGCTAATTGTGCATGACGGAGTTGGTATATGTATTGCGGAGATACAAAACACTTCTTCAGAGGCAATAGACGGTGCTGCAAAATTAGGGATTATGTATTTCTCTTTCTCCACAGTGCTGCCCGGGCTTCGTGGCCACAGACATGACAAACTACAAAGGGCAGAAGACAATCGATGAGGGCGCCATTACGCCGGTCTACTGCGCCCTGCTACCGCCCGGTTCCAGTCAATTCAACGGCAAGATGTTCAGCGAAAAGAAGCTAGTTGAGTTCTGGTAGAGTCCGAACAATGAGTTTTCGTCGTCGTCTTCTGAGACTTTGAGACATGGAGACTTTTAGACATTCGTTCAACGTTGCTTCTCGGATAACTCCCCAAAAACGTAATAGATAACTGCATGCATGCTCCATAAGCACAGGAATGGAATTCACTTAGAAATCAAGAGAATACCTAATTCAACAACATTAATAGGTAGAGCTATGGGTTGAAGCAAAGCTTCCTTTTTCTAACGTGTGGACAGATACAATCACAATATAAATGACAGATCAGGTGAAAAATATGGAAAAAACGAAAGCATCACACGCAGAGGTAAGACAATTACACATCAAACATTTTAAGAGTTAAGTAGTATTGTGTGTAAGCTTATTAGCTATTTATTTTTAATGTAGATAAGGTTAAGGATGTTTAATCGATTTACTCAAGCTATTCAAGAAGTTATAATGTTGCCCTGGTAAAAAAGCCTCTTTTGTAAGGCCGTTGGAGGAACGTAGATATCTTTTTGAAACACTTCTTGTGCTATATAACTGTATAGTCATGGTTAAAATGGACTAAAAGGGCTTGAAAGTAGATTATTTGAATAATTGTAAGCAAAGTTACCCATATTTAGGTAATAAAGATTTTAAACCCTAAGTGCTTGAAATTGACAAACAGAGGATCGGCATGTTCAATATGATCCGCCTAACAGGAACAGGAGCCTAGGCACAATTTTCCTGGCAACTGCGGCTCCTGTTATGGGGACTACACTTCCTCATCTTGGCTACCAACAAAATGAACGCTCCCCACCAACATGGCTCCTTTCAACCGGTGAAGCTTGTCGTGTGAGGGTTTGTGCTCTGTATTTCGGCCAAGATCAAACACCCACATGACCAAAACTGGCTTGGCGAACATTCATCACCGTCCACTGTCAATCGTCCACCATTAGCCCATATAATGTGTTTCCAACACAATAGGAGGGTGCTATTTACAGTGGGTAAATTTTAAAAGATTTCAACGAAACAAACTATCGCCCAGGTATTGTGTGCACCATGTAATTGGCACGACCAACATTAATGAGTTTAGCGAACCTTATGTTTTAATGTACGGCTAGAGACTTAAAATTTTCAAAGATTTTTTGTTTTAAGTACCTACCTATTTGACTTGTAGGGTCTAACAGCGCCCTTGGTTGGAGCAGGTATGAATGAAACTTCAATATACATGTAGCTGGGTTTATGCGCAAATGTCCTATAAAAACCATGTAACAACAAAACTGGACCCACAATGCCTTTGTCCCGAATGAAGCCACCAGCCGCCATTTTACTGTGCCGAATACAATAGGCGATGGTTCGCTTACGCGTCGTAACTATTGATGCCATTAACGAATTTGGTTAGTAATGGCGAAAAAGCCTTTGTATTACATTTTGTATTTGGAACGGTTAAAGATAGCCGCAGATGGCCTCAACGACCTCTGCGTGCTGATGAAGGTATTAAAGGTCCACATTTACTGATATAAGGTCCCTGGGTTTATGGTGTGGTTTGATGGAGCGTTTTTAGGGCCTGTTTGTTTCACACGCATCACGGTCAGCGATCCAAGAGCTGGTTATCGCTATCCATTCGGTGGGTTGACCGTTCTGGTGTCAGTGAACCAGCGGCAGATCGCTGATCGCGGTCCGGACCTGCGTGGAACAAACTGGCCCTTGGTTGGATCCTGAGTAAGCATTCTCTTCCCACCTCGGCGCCTCCAGCAGCTTCACCATTAGAACCTCTTCTGGGGAGCTAGTTAGCGTAGCGGTTCTTTCCTCGCTTTGCACCAAGGAGTCCCGGCTTGGCCCAGGCTTTAAGTGCATTTGGTTTCCAGTCCATATTCGCTCTCGCAGGTTTTCTCCGGGTACTCAGGCCTTCTCCTGCCTCTAAAACTGGACCTTCTTCCTAACTCAGTAATGTGATGCTGAATAATAAAGATTATAAATAAACGTATAGTTTATTTGTTTATTTTTTGTTTTTTTTCCCTGCCCGACATGTATTTCTTTCAAGAATTCTACCAAGAGAATTGTCATTTTAAAGTGTAAGATACAATATCATGCTTATACTCCTGGATCAATTAAGGCCTGGTTCCTAAATTTATCTTTATGCCTCCGATGATTATCCTCGCAAACTTGGCCGCAAAGTGACATTTGATCCTTGGCCACGTCAACCATGAACGGTGTTTAATACCGATGCTGCATCATCATTTTCTTCCCATTTCAACTATTCATCCTCTCAATATCGGTCATCCACCTTGCAACATCCGTGACATTAAAGGTGAATGATGTTTCTTTGACGAGTCAACCGTGGTCCTTGAAGTTTTGAATCAACTATGGCATCCACGCTGTATCGAGTTATTGAGAATGTGGCATTTGGTTGGTCGACTGTTTCATGTCGTCGCTATGATTAATTAAAAACGCAATCTGTACGTTTGGTACCTTGTTTACCGAGTATCGAAATACTATGTAGCTGAATTGGCTCTGTACAAACTCAAATAAATGAATAAATACACGCTGTGGTTTTTTCTTTCAAATTATGAACCTGCTGCTGTATTTATTCCGAAATTCTACAGAGAGAATAACTGAGAATGAGCATTTATATTGGTAGAGCGGAATGAAACCATCAACATTGTCACCCCATCCGCCCCCCCCCACCGTATGCGTTTCTCAATAGCTCTCTGTCGTGTAGTTGTGGCAGTCTGGATGGTACAGCGATATGATGTTCAACCAGCTTTGGCATTGATTGCGTTACCCACGACATAAATAAGGAACGTTAATGAATGAACCCTTTTGAGGTTGTTTGTGCAGCTATGTTGTTTACTGTTCTGTGTACACAAGCCCGATAGACCGGACACCCACATGACCAAAACTGACTTGGTGAATTCCATTCCTGTGTTAGTGGAGCATGCATGCAGTTATCTAATTAGGTTTTTTGGGGGGTTATGCGAGGAGCAATTAACGTTGAATGAATGGCTAAAAGTCTGCATGTCTGAAAGTCTAAGGAGACGATGACGAAAACTCATTGTTCGGACGCTACCAGAACTCAAGCAGCTTCTTCTCGCTGAACATCTTGCCGTTGAATTGGCTGGAACCGGGCGGTAGCAGGGCGCAGTAGACCGGCGTAACGGCGCCCTCATCGATTGTCTTTTCCCCCTCGTGATTCGTCATATCTGTGGCCACGTAGCCCGGGCAGCACTGTGGCGAAAGACATTTAATATATAATGTTACATACATAATACGACCACGCGTTCTTAATTTTATAAAAGTCTTGTCTATTGAGGAGACAACGTATACGGGACACAACGCATGCGTTTTTCCACCAGGTTCACACAAGTGCAAGCTCTAATGGTTAACAAGTTTCCATCGGCTGAAAACAGCTAGCAAGCTTTGTTTGTTTGGTTTTTTTTTCGGTTCCAGAACAGTTCCATCGCCAAAGGAAGTCAAGAGGTCGCAACAACGCCGCACTAACTTTGAGCCGGTTTGCCACACCGCAAGCTTATGGTGCACGTGTTTACGGGGCGGGGTCTATTGGCGTCGCACTGCACCTTACGTTGCTTCTAGCGTTGCGCCGTAGGCGTGGCTGCACTGTGCTTTCCGTATGGTAAGTCCTCCTGGTCGTCGATAGTGTCTATCTATTGTGAATTGCTGGGTATAATGGCATCTGATGATAAGGAAAACAGTGGTACATTTTGACAACGCACATTTGCCAGGAATTGTACTGCACTGAGACTAGGCTGCTCAATGTAGTTCCCAACAGTAGAAGCAAAATGCCACAGAGTTGTACATAGATCAACTTACACACGTAATGAGAACTTCGCCCTTCGTCTTATCCTTGGCAATGTCATCAGCTTGGATCCGGGTAAGTGCAATGACCCCCATCTTGGATATTCCATAGACCATTTCAGGCCATCCCTCACGGGCGTGACTGCCGGCCTTGGCAAGTCTAACGAGACGGGGCAAAAGTCAACAGCGCATGTAAAATTCATACGACAAAAAGGGTTCAATTATGGTGTAACGTCATTTTATACCGCACCGGATAATGCAGTGCAGTACAAGAGTGCACAGCTTTAGGTCGATGAAAACTGAATTTAAAATTTGCATGCAACATTCTTCACAAAATATCAAGAGGTCAATAAGAAAAAAGTGACTGTTTTTCAGACAGTTTCTGGGACCATAGTCGATAAATTGAGAGACATATTGTCAGGTCTATTTACAAAAATGGAAGAGTCAGCTATTGTCAGAATGAAGAATTGTTCCATAATTTCTCTAGAGAAACTGTCAACCATTATATTTTATTTTTGAAAATACTTCTTTCGGTAATCGCTATCTTTGAATTCATTTCTGACATCATGGTGACAAAGCAGGAAAGCACTCAAAAGGTTATTACGGAAGGGAACTTTGACCTTCTAGAACCTACGCCACAAATTCGTGCATGAGCTGCACCACGTCCTGTTCCGTCTTGACTCCTTGGAAACGACCTTGCAGCTCCTTGTTCATTTTTTGGAATGCCCAGACCCCGCCTGAACTGACTACGCTGACGATTCTGAGGAGCATAACGCAATATGCAAGTTTTGTTGTGTGATTTGTTTTTTAGAAATTGGAAAATTAATCAAAGAAGAACCATAAATTTCCGGGTAGTCATTGTGCAGTTGTTGGAAGCAGCGCCTAATGACGCAAACAGGGGGTTGAGTTTTTATGGTATACCTAATATCATATCGCAATTGTATGCTGTCTGTTTCATCTATTCATGCCAATTTTGCTATTTTATCTACGAAAAACCTGAAAAATAAAACATTCCAGGGCAAAATTACCAGCGCAGCGACGCGTGACGGTCGCAATCGTTAATTGTACGTGAACACCGCTTCAAAGGTCAACCGGAAGTTCCCTGTGTCGGCAACTCCGGCTGACCGAACAAGTATACGCGCAATGTGCGGTGCGCCCGCTGGAGTTGGTAGTCCACTGTGTGTTTCTTTCTCCAGGTTTATTACGGTCGGCACAAAGGCATGCCGAGTCCAGATAGTTTTAATATATATATATGACGTCCGCAATAAAAACACCGAATACCAAGGATCGCCGATCGCTTCAATGTAGTTCCTAACCTCATAATCGAGACACTTTACAGAAACATCGGTTGTCACTGCCTAGTCGACAATGTTACCTTCCATGAGCTCGTATGAGTGGGATGAGAGCTCTGTTGACATCCAAGACAGCGTCGAAATTGGTTGCCATAGTAATCGACGCTTTCTCCCCAAATGGCGGATGTGACGCGTCCTGAAAATACAACAAAACTTTACTGCAGCTTTTTTATTTCTGTTGCAAGGTAGCGTAGTTTTATTGATGTCCAGACTACATAGAATAGCTTTGGTGTTTGGGACCTATACACACAAGTACGGAATCATATTGCTGGTTGAAGTTTAACTAGTTTTTGTTCAGCTCAGTGGAGTTTCAGTAGTTTATCTTGCAATTGTGTGCAATCATTGAATTCAAATTCGAAATTTACCACTCAACAACTGTTTTGATTCGGGTTTTTTCAAGTTCTAACCTGGACGGTACTATTGCTTACTTCAGAAGGCGATGGTTTGTATAACCAATCTTGCGCATTCTCAGAGTTTGGAATTTTACAAATTCATGAGTTTATCTCAGAGAAAACAAACTCCACTTAATACTTGTGCAGATTACATAATCTTATTTACTTTTGTGACAGTAACCACTTGGACCCATTTCAAGAACCTGTTTGTGATGATGGCACAGACAAACAATTCAACACAACACCAGTGACCCCGTACAGAGAAGTATTCCCCATTCTAGTCATCCTATGTAGATCAGCTCGTTAACATAGCCATTTGAAATTCCGTTTGATTTCAAAAGTAACAATTTCTGGCACGAAATGGGGGAAGGGGTGGGCAATAAATGTAGGCTAACTGTTGGGTTGCGTTTTTGACATTCTGCATAACTACCAAATCGGCTTTAGATTCTCAGTAATCTGCTTACGTTAAATAATTCCCATTCCATGACTCCATCGCGGACAGTAACTGCCACTTCCTGTAAAATAATGTAGGAAAAAAGCTGGTAGTGTGCCGTTGGCTCGCGTTGAAAGGTTAAATGTCTATGATTAGTAATGACACGCCCATAAAATGTTCCAATTTATTTTATACACCTGTGTGTAACAACCAGCTCGTTTTGATATATTATGTCAATGTTCCTAAAGATGCTATTCGTGCTATGATAGTATGCACAATATTTCGTTAGTTTGGATAATGAGTGATATTCAGTATGAAGCATATTATGTAACGCCTCTGATTTAATTTCCAGTCTCTTGAGACCGTTTGCGATTCGGGATTATTGTACAATGATGGGAGAGACACCGGCGGAAATAAGTTTCAAGAACTGAATTCAGCTTCAGAAATTCCTTTCCAGCTTCCTCTATCATGTTTGTAAAAATGTTTTGTAAATGATGGGCCCTATCTTTTCCCATCTGATAACGCGCTGCAGCAGACAGGGCGCTACGGCAGAAAGAACAGCCTTCTTTAAAGATCATATTGCAAAAAATATGAAATTACTTTATAGTAGACTGCTGCATTGTTGACCAATACGTCCAAGCCTCCGTGCGTCTTCTGCAGGAAATCCCTCAGCTTGCTCACGCTGGCCCGATCGGTAACGTCCAGCTGATGAAACTTAGGCTGGAGCCCTTCCTGATTGAGTCTGGCCACGGCCTCCCTCCCCCTCTCCTCGTTCCTGGCAGTCAGGTAGACGATTCCATTATCCAGCTGCTTGCACAGAGCTCGGACAATGGCGAAACCAATGCCCTTGTTGGCGCCTGTTACCTGTAACCATGGCAACAGAATGTAAGACTTTTGGGTGAGAAAAGTAGTTTGCCGAAAAAAGGGTTGTGGTTTTTGGTGCGGCATTTATCCTCCTTGAGCAGAAGCACTCACTCTTCATTGGTTAAAAGAGCCACGTCAGTGGGGATTATTCAAAAAATTTTGGTATCTATGTAACTGTAACTCTTCTATTTCTTAATCGTTTGTGAACCAGCGAAGTACTGTCCTATTAAATGAACCTCCAGTGTTACCAAAATTGAAATATCCCCACCGTCACTACCTATTCGCCCGGCTGTACGTTCCGTTCACCTGGCCTGTGCCGCGCATGTTTGACGATCCATTCGATTGGTATGCCCCACGCCTCCCATATTGGGGGCTGGCCCGTTGCGTTGCCCACCCGTCACCCCGTACCAGCGTTTTTGCTTGACCGGACTGCGTTTGCCGTGTATAATATGATATTGCCATAAATCTCAATGATACTGACGTGGTCATTATATGAAGACCATTCAAATTTAATCTTTCCGACGGGAAAGAACCTTAAGAAAATAACCTCCTGGATATGAACGATCAAAGAATAACCACAAAATTAATTCCTTATCCACTACGCTAAGCGGGGTAGCTCGGTCGAAGTTCTTCTCTCCATCTTTTCGCTCCCAAGACCCTGCGTAGTGACGTCGAAGCTGTTCAGTGCAAATTGAATTCAAATATCCATAATATATTTCGGCCAGGTTCCTAACAAGGGGCGTTTCTCCATAAAAGCCTCGTTGTTAACAGCGGTGGGTGGTGGAATCGCGTGTCTTAAGACCCTTTTACGTTTCCAATCTTACATGATACACGTTGTCGTCAAAACCGTAGCCTACATGTTATCGCCGACCCCCCCCCCCCTTCTCAATGAAATCAGACTTTAGAATGGCAGCATCGATGCCGTCTACTTGACAATGTTGGCCTGTTATGTGTCATTTTTCGGTTATCAGAAGGGCCTAGTTTTACCAAGAGCACTGTTTTGTGGCTGGGCATTTTGGTTGTAGACCATGCACAGCATTTTTCAATTCGCCATGAAATTCCCTGTGAGTCCAAAGATAAAAATGAGAACCCAGTTGACGAAAGAACATATCTGCCTAGTCAGGTTTAGATGGACACGGATTGCTTGTGCACAAAGCACTCGCCTCTCAACGATGTAATTCCAGGTTCGAGTCCCGGCCCACGTCATTTGTGAGAAGAGTTTTGTGGTAGTTTAAGTGTCTCCAGTATCACGAGAAGTTATTTTCGGTTTGACACGGTTTTACCCCCTCAGCAAAAATCAGCATGTTCAATTTTCTGCACTCCGTTGGCAGATGTAGGTTGACAGCTGCCCAAGGCGCCTGTCTTTGCCTCATTATTACGTTGTAGTTTAATGTATCACTTGTCCAGCACAATTGAACATGATTGTATTGCATTTCTGCTTTATAAATTAATCAATTACACTTTAACGTGAGGAGAATCTTACCACTGCAACGCGCTGAGTGTTGGACATGGTCGATGATGATAGTCAGATACGTGTCGTGTCCTATTAGCAATATCCAGTAAACTTATGTGTCTGTCACCCGCAACGCTTGAACTGCACGACAGAATGTGAAAGAACCGGGCGACTTTTAACCCCTCAACGGTGGATGATCTCCCTTTGTGAGACTTTTTCGAGTGCGAACGATTTTTATACATAAATTGCCAGACGCGTTGTCATGAAACTAGACTTGCTGCCAAGTCGACAATTGGTTTGATTTTACTCTCCACGCGCGCATGCCACGCGTACGATGCACCGTCTAATCATAATGCCTTTGCGTCATAGGACTTTGTTTGCCTCGTCCCCATCTTACGGATTTATGATACAGCTGCACGGGCAAATTAGAACACGACTAGGCCTACTTAAAACGACTTGTCGTCAAGTCTACATAAAATCTTGCAGCCCGCCTTACTACATGTGAAAAATGCAAGTCACGATATCGTTAAGTCTTGCCGAGTTATAATGCACAACATAAAAACTGGAAGTGACAAAATTGCAAATCATGGAACGAAACATTTGCTGGTCTAGATTAAACTTAAGGCTAGTTCTGGTGTCAGTCAACAAACAGTCGGTTACTGATGACATCATGAGATCTGGATCCGTGTGTGGGACAAACAGGCCCACGCATTTTGACGCTATACAGATTAGGTGGTTGCCAGAGGTGGTAACAAGTCGACTTTTGCAAGTCCAAGTCAAGTCACAAGTCATTTGGTCCAGTCACAAGTCACGTCACAAGTCATTTGATCACAGGTCAAGTCAACTTGAAGTCAAGTCACAAGTCAATTTGGTCTATGTATAGCAAGTTACAAGTCTTTTTTGTCCAAGTACAGGTCAAGTTGCGCTATTATGTGTGATTTCAAGCCATAGCCTAGTCTTGGTTCAACAACCTTCCATATTTATTCTGCAATCCGCGACACGAACCACACAGGAAGGTTTTGGATATTTTGTTTGACCAGGGGCGGCAACAGACTTCAGTAAGAATGGTATGCATAATTCATATCACCTGGGTGATGATCGACGGAAGCTATGCAAAGTAACCTGTCAACCGAACGAAGTCTTAAGACGGTTATTTTAAGAATGCAAGGTATAAGTTGGCAGGCCTAGTTTAAAGCTGAAATGGGTTTGATCGAATGGTTTTTTTTTTTTGACCTGGTATAAGTCATAATTTGCAAGTCCAAACCAAGTCACAAGTCATTTTTTGGAAGTCCAAGTCAAGTCACTAGTCACAAAAATAGCGGCTCGAGTCCGAGTCAAGTGACTCAAGTCTACAACTCTGAGGTGATTGCGATCATGTTTCGTTTGACACTGGCTTTTCCACCGGAAAGGCCTACATTCTCACCTTATAGTGTTGTAAAGTTCCGTCTTTCGAGAATCTTACTCAGACTGTTCCTAGTTTTCGATATGGTAGACGAAAATCCTGTGCAACATTCTGCGCCTTGAAACAATGTGGCCTAGTCATGCCATCTTCACTTATTACGGGCTTATAGGATGTGAATGAATATAACCAAGATAACAAGTGAACCGCCCTAACGGACACGTCACTCCCTTTCGTCCATCCATGAAAACCATGCTTTGTGTGTGTGCTTGGAACAGAAGTCTTCCATATGAAGCGTAACACGCGTAGCACGGAACTGAATTATACCAAACTAAATTAAACACGTAGGCGTACAACAAGTTATGCTGTGAGAAAAATTCATTGCATTGAGGAATGGCCACATCATCTTGTAAGAAAAGGGCTCCCTCTAAAGGACGTTTATTATTTTCAACATTGGAACATTTATGGTGATACGTATTTTACCGTTTGTAAAATTTACAAGAGCTATTTTCCCCCTCAGTTTCAAAGGTAGGGTCATCAAGGCGGAAGTGGTCACCAGATCGGCAGTGCACGACTAGATTGAAAGCTATAGTGTGTTTACAGGCAAAGATCTGTCGTAGGCATAGGCCTAAATAATAGCAGTTCTGCGTTATAGCTGTAATATACACAGCACATAATGCATTGCGTGCGAAGACCAACAATGATATTTACCGTTTTCACGCAGACATGAAGCGTGGCGGCCTTAAATTCATTGTCAGTGTACTTTACCACGAGAAAACCTGCCCTTCCAGATGAAGCGAGTCCCGGTCAGGGTTGGACCCACATGTATCAGTTTTGTTATCGACAAGGCCAGTGAAGTGGGCGGCTACAATCAGTCATTTCACTGTCAGTGTAGGCCAGGCTGGACTTTGCCACAAAAAATCTAGCCACCCGTTCAGTGTGTGTGTGTGGAATTGCTGGCATTGGCTCACGAGGAGTGTAAACTATGTATTGTAGTGTTTTCATATTGGCACTATTTAAAACTCGGGAAATTAATTTGTTGATTTTGTGCTCCCGGCTGGCCATAGTTTAACTGCTGGAAAATTTTTGCTTCCCGCGATGTAACAAAACAGAGGTCATAGATGTCCGTCTAGTCTGTTCAAACATCGTCAAAATAAAAAATTGCTGCTGCAGTTGTTTTTGTCTTTACATCATCTAAACCGAAAGACAGCGGTACATTGCCACAAGTGAACCTTTCATTAATTTTATTGATGAAAGCAGTAGGCCTACATATACATTCCCATATTATTTTGACACAAATTCCTCAAGTAAGGCAGCTTTGACTTTAAGTAGCACTCAACTATTCCACTCCAGTTTATGCATTCGAGCTCCAGTTTGTTGCTTTATAATGCAAATTCAATTTAACCCCAAGAAGGAACATGGAGAGTTTTTTTACCGTTAAGCACAACTTACAGTACTGCATAGAAAATTCAATGTTCTTTCTGGTTCTTCGTAATCTCCAAAATCTGTCCATGAAAGTTGTAGAATATATTAGGTATTACAGGCCTATTCTGGGAATATTTTTTTGTACACTGTATTTAGAGAAAAGAGACTACTTTTCAGCTTTGATTTGATCATTAAATCAGCATCCCCCCCAAAAAAAGTAAAGTGACCTGCGAAAGGAGGCTAATTAGTGTAATTTCATTTGTTCTGAGATCAGTGTCAAGCTCAAATCTGATCGAAACCTACTTTGAAAAATCGATTTTAAAAAGTAAGATCATGATTTATGACCTTTCACTCTTCGCTGAATGAAGTCAATGAAGAAAAACTCACTTTTTTCCCCCAGGAAGTGTCAGTCAGAATCATTTTAAAAGCGAGGACACGAATCGGGCGGCGGTTGCCAATTTTGAGAGCGATTCCTTTATCTAACCGAGCGCCCTCATCTGGTCGATCAGCCTACCATGTACCAGCATGCAACGCACTAGCATTTTAGAAAAAAAACGTGTGAAACTTAACTGCACATGGCGCAGCGGATTGCATTGGTAAGCCACATTCTGGGTGAAGTTACTTGAGTTTTTAACCTTTTTAAGAGGGCTTGTTATAGACCCCGACAAGCAGAAGATGAAAAGAGTTCCATGATATCTAATTGTCCACCAACATCGACGTCAACATGCGCTACCGGTATACCAACACAGTGTAGGAGCCCCAGAAATGTAACGGGAATTTCCGTTTTACAGCCACATCGTAAGTAAACCAAAGTAGGGGCCTACTTTTCTACGCCTACTTGGCAAAGCTCCCCACATCATTGGGATATCACACCAAGGATGATCATGTACACCACGTCTACACTTGTGCCTCAGGTATCAGCATGACTAGATAGCACATCTACTGATCTAGTACACATTTGCCACCATTTTTAGGGTGAAATCCATTGTTTTTGTTGGGCATTTACTTATTTGTATTATATGTTACTTATATTTCCTCCCCAAATCTTAACCCCAGCTCTGATGAGTACTTGCATAAGGTTTAAGAGGCATAAAGATGTCTATGTGCCGGTCAAATGTTCAGGTAACTGGAGCCAACAAGGGCATTGGTTTTGCCATTGTGAGGGCGCTGTGCAAGCAGCTGGACAATGGAATCGTCTACCTGACTGCCAGGAACGAGGAGAGGGGGAGGGAGGCCGTGGCCAGACTCAATCAGGAGGGGCTCCAGCCTAAGTATCACCAGTTGGACGTTACGGACCGTGTCAGCGTGAAGAAGCTGAGAGATTTCCTGAAGGAGACGCACGGCGGCTTGGATGTACTGGTCAACAATGCTGGAATACCCTTCAAGGTACAACAAGGGGATTGAGTTTTGGAGTTTTGATTTTTCAGAGTGCAGTTGGGGGAAAACAACAGTGTTTCACATTTTTACTTGCCTTGTCCTGTACTCCATTCTAGAGGAGCTCTCCTGATTCGTTTGGCACTCAGGCATCCGTAGTCATGGCAACCAACTTCACCGCCCTGTTAGAAGTGAGCAGAGCACTCATTCCACTGGTTCGTTCCCACGGAAGGTATCATATCTTCTTTCTGTGTTTAGGGCAGACAAAGTTTTTCTTGGTCAAAACATGCCAGGTTGCAAGGAAACTTGCCTGGATATTTCTCAACCCAAGTTTTGTAAAATCACCCACTCAACATAGAGTTATAGCTTAAGTTTATGCGAGAATTTTTTCGGGAAAACTTTCCCAATGATCCAATGAACTCCAAAGATGGGACGTTTTATGCAGAAGTTACGAAGATCGTCATTTCATCACTTTCACACATCTCCATTGTTCCAGAATCGTCAACATGGCCAGCACAGTTGGGCGGCATGTCTACAGCGAGATGAGTGAAGAGGTCAAAGGTCGTTTCCAGGCCATCAAGACAGAGCAGGATGTTGAGCTGCTCATGAAGGAATTTCTGGAGTAAGCCGTCAACCAGAATATGCTAAGTTCTGGATGATATTTCACATCAGTACTGTAAATAAAATTTCAGAGGCCTCCATTTCGAACTTTTTCTTTTGAGACTTTGGTTTGATATTTCCCCAGAATGTTCAATATTGCAAATGTTGCTTCAGTGGTGAAAGTATTCAGGCATCGCTGTACCAACATGTGTGTTGCCCTGCTTTAATCTGAAGACATGACGTCTGGCACCTTGTCTCTTTTTCTGTTCATTACTCTTTCCCTTAGGAAGTCGTGCCATTGGGAAGAGAGAGTCTTGTGAAAAATGTCAATCGTGCACCAGTCTATCTGTTGCTTTAAAATTGTTCTGAGTGTTTTGTCCCACTGTGAATATTTGAAGTAAAAACAACCTGAAGTTTGAACTGAGCCTTTGCAGTGAGAAATTTCGCCAAAGAGGATGGGTTTTATCGACATTGTTATGTGTCGTCAGTCTTATGGTTGATCTCCTCAGACATGCTAATGCCGGGGATCATATGAGGAAAGGCTGGCCCAACTCGGCCTATGGCACAAGCAAGATGGGGGTCATTGCACTTACGCGGGTGCAAGCTGCTGACGTCACCAAGGACAAAACGAAGGAAGACATTCTCCTTACATGTGTACGTGAAGTATTTTTATAGTTTCTAGAGTTCATTTACAGTGAAGCAGGCTTTTAGGTAGAGAACCTGTCATGGTTGTAAGTTTTCAGATAAGACTGTTACAGACATTTTTAATTATTTCAAAATTGGTTGCTTGAAAATAAAAAATCAAAATTACTTCTGGTCTAGATGTTGGCTTTGGCTTTACTGATCTAAAACAAATTGGAATTGAACATGCATTGCATTGGCCGTAGAACATAAAAAATGTAGACTTTGAAATAGGAAAGAATTGTGAAAGGTTGGAGAATTTTAGTCAGAAATATGCTTGTTCTTTTTTTTTTGTGACAGTGTTGCCCAGGTTACGTGGCTACAGATTTGACCGATCATAAGGGGCCCTTGACGGTTGAAGAAGGGGCTGTTACACCCGTCTTCTGCGCTCTGCTTCCGCCAGGCTCGAAAGACCTTAATGGAAAGATGCTTTACCAAAAGTCTGTTTTGGATTTCTGGTAGCCTGAGAACTAGACTCACCTCCACTTGTGGAAAAACAGTGAACCAGGAGAATAATTAATTTCCAGTTTCTTATCACAAAATGGATCACAAGCTCTCAAGATACCTGGTAATTTTTACAAAATGCCTTCTTCGTGGACAAACTTTTAACCACCCCCATGATTTCCTCTTTGAAAGTATCCTTGTCCAAATTGAAAGAGGGTTGTCTTGTTGAACTGGTCCTGAAAGTTAACGTTATTTCCTTCTTAAAGCTAGAAATGGTGGTGAAATTTAATTTATATGTTACTTGTCATGAGGTTTAATTTATGCATTTATGAATTGGAAATTGCTTGAACATTTAATAGAAGAGTTATGGCGAGATTTTTACCTGAAGATGTATCTTTATACAAGTAAGCTGTTTTTTGAAGATGTTTGATAACAAGCAAAATGCTTGATAATATAAATTTTTAGTGCATTAATTAGGTACATTTTGCCACTTCGTTAAGAAGACAAGTGCCGTGAGGTATGTGCTCATGCAGCATATTACAGTGACAAAAAGCTTTACATGGTAATAAACACTTTGATATTGAAAACAGTCAGGTTTGTGTGCTTTATCGGATATGTTCAAAGTGCCATGAAAAACTGGCTGCCTTCTAGTTCTTTTGGCGCAGTTGGCGCAAAGCTTGAACCCAACCGTTCTTTTTATTATTCCTGTTATATTTCGTTCGAGCAAAAGCCATTTTGTCAAACCGGTGGTCCATTTTCCTTGGTAACCAACGTAACAGATATTGCGCCCTCTAGTGTCATCCCAACTATGGTTGTGACCGGCCCAACTATGTATGGCTCAAATGAGTGACAGAAGTTCAGTGTGTGCTTCCGACATTGTTAGAATTACATCATCATCTTGTGCTTTTAGAAAAAAAAAGTTTCTATACAGATTAAGTGCCATATTTTAGATGAATTATATCAGAGTGAACTGCATAAAGGTTGAGAAGTTTTTACAGAGATTGGCCAACAATAGTAGAGCCAGCCCAACGACAGACAAAATTTATGTATGAACCACCAGGTCTTATTCAAAACTAGAGGGGTCACTGATCTCAGGCGCCAAACAAAAATAAAAACTGAGTAAATTCACCCCTCGGTACGGGGAATTTATGCACAGTTGAAAATTCCAACTATAAAATTATATGAAGCCATTTTTCTACTGTAAAAAAAAATCCTCTGGCCCGGAAATTCAAAACAATGGGTTTCAACATTTGAAAAGAAGAGATAGCAGTAGGCCTACCGAAGGGCAAAAAAGGGTGAAAGTGCATGTATTTGGAAGCACGTGTGAACAAATGCAGGCAACGTGAGCCTGGTGCGTTGTGCGTGCACGTGCACGTGATGCGCACTGAACGCACTGCTATCGATCGCTTCGCTCACTATTTGGCCGGCGCCCGTACTTCACGGATGCCCTTGAATGGCGTGTGAGCCCAACTGCAGCACGGTTCCAACTTTAGTTGGCGTGAAATTTCGGTCAGTAACGCAATGGCTGAGCGAGTTGCAGTGGTAAGCATTAAGCCGTTTTTTGTACAGTTTGAGGCCGAATTTACTCAGAATTCGTAAGCCTTATCGCAAATACTGCATGGGTGATTTTACACAATGCCTTTTCAAAATCACCCATCATGCAGTAGGCCTATCATGCCTATGTGCGATAAGGCTTATAATTTATAGCACAGTGGCAAAGGCCAAACAAATAATGTCAGGCCATTCCTTCCGGTTTGTAGGCCTTCTAAACCATACTGAAGAAGCGGTGTCAATTTCGCCCCGTTTACATTCATAATCTTATCTTTGCAAACAAATAAAAACATTGTTTGAGTACCCAACCAAGTCAGAAGTTCCAATTAGGCCTAACAACTTGATAAGGCAAATACCGAGGCCTACATGTAACGTAATATTACCTGTAATAGGGGTTAAGCGGAGACTTCAAGAATGACCTTTCATCATTGCCTAAATTTCTGTGGTGTGAGGCAACATTTTGCAGCTGTTTACGCCATGGTTTTTAAGGAAGGGAAATGACATAGGGCTAAGTCTAGATGAAAATGCCTTCCCTTAAAAAAGAACGATTTGTGTCTCCTTTTTTGGGGGGGGGGTGGTATAGCCCTGTTGCTCCACCCACCTGTGCATTTGCCCTTGATCATGAACAAGATATTCAAATCTATCCCCTGCATAAAATAGTAAGAATTAAGATAATGTAATGTGTCTTTGTTTAGGTAACTGGAGCCAACAAGGGCATTGGTTTTGCCATTGTACGAGCCCTGTGCAAGCAGCTGGCCAATGGAATCGTCTACCTGACTGCCAGGAATGAGGAGAGGGGGAGGGAGGCTGTGGCCAGACTCAATCAGGAGGGGCTCCAGCCTAAGTATCACCAGCTGGACGTCACCGATCGGGCCAGCGTGAGCAAGCTGAGGGATTTCCTGAAGGAGACGCACGGAGGCTTAGACATACTGGTTAACAATGCTGCAGTAGCATTTAAGGTACAACGTGACTCTCTGTTGTCTCTCTTATTGGACGCCATCACTTGAGGAGTATCCAAGGCCATCTCGTGCATGTTCCAAATATCTTTGAAACATGGCACAGCCGATACACTTAAATGAAACTTTGAAGTCCAAACTATAGATGCTCGTGGCAATCTGCAGGAGGCGGGCATGCAACTTTTCCTCGGATCAGGCAATTGCCTCGTTTTCCGCTTCACGCTCCTGTCATTGAAAATGGAAAAGCACCCTACAAAATCTCGTAAATCTTGGATTTTCCTCCTTTTTTTGTCAAAGTCCAGGTAAAGTTGCATTGCATGAGGAAGTGACATCATTTTTAGAGGGACCTATTAAACCCTAACCATGCTGAACCCAACAACGTTATGCAGGATTTCACTGGTCCCTAGTTAAAGCTTTTACCCTGTTGGGTGTGCACTCCCTGTGATTTCTATTCCTGCATTGCTATTAAAACGAAGCAAATTATACCTCGGTGAGAATATTTTCAAGATGTATTTTTGCGTTGGGGAGATGTTAATTATATATAACAGGTTTTGCCCTTACCCAACGTATATTAATAAGCACCGTATGCTCAGTGCTTGTCCGAGAGCTTGCGAAAAAAACCTCACAAGCTTACTCGGGTGGGACTCGAACGCATGACCTCCTGCTTACTAGTGCAGATGTCTTAACCACTCAACCACCGAGCTTGCCGGGGTCGGCTGGCCGGTCCGGGTTACATTACAGTTACGGTGAGAGTAGTTTTATAAGATGTGAATTTTGTGTCTAGGGAGTGTTCGTTTTGCATACGTTGGGAGTGCTTTTGCCCTCCTGCCCCAGGCAGCCTTGTGGTTCAGTTTTGAGATCCGTACGATGGTTGGCAGGAAGTCTTGAGTTGAAACGTGTTGCAGAAATACGTCTTTTACAGTGGCATGAGACTGCAATATCTTATTTCTCCAGGTTTGTATTTTCCTCTTGCAGATGGAGGCTACTGACCCGTTTGGCATTCAGGCAACTGTTACCATGGCAACCAATTTCACTGCACTGCTGGAAGTCAGCAGAGCACTACTTCCTCTTGTGCGCCCCCATGGAAGGTATCTGATTTTTAGCAAGTACAGCTATGTTTGGGATCAAGAAGGTTGAAGGATTAATATGTAAATTGATTTTCATGCCTGAGAGAAAAAAAATTGGGCCCAAATAAGTCCCAAAACAGCTTCCCACATTCTTCCTTTGCCAGTGCCACTGTTTTTACGTTTTGAAGTGTCTTGGCCCAAGCTCAAACAAGATTCAGGTGGTCGCTTGAAGATCTCCACAGGTCAGACCCTTTCAGCAGAAACCTCTGAGATTCTTATGCCAACGTACCTCTTTGTAACGGCTCTGTGATTCCCAGAATTGTCAACGTTGCCAGCATGTCCGGGCCATATGCATTCAAGAAAATGAGTCAGGAGGTCAAAGGTCGTTTCCAGGCTGTCCGGACAGAACAGGATGTGGAGCAGCTCATGAAGGAATTCGTTGAGTGAGTCCATTTGTTGTGCATAGTTTGCAAAGTTATGTTTAATATGAAGACATTCTCAAAATGAAGAGCTTTCCCTCTGATGGACGTTGAATTTTCGTTGTGCCCTTTTAACTGTTAACAGCTTGAAAGCAAATTTTTTTTGTGAGTAGAGGTTGGATGCGAGTACTGAATTAAGTACTCCTGTGTAATTTAGTATGAGTGTTGCAGCACTATAGCTGTAGCTGAGTACATTTCTGTGAGTCTGAGTAAGAGTGTGAGTGTTGAAAAGTTTCAAGGAGTGGATGAGTTCAAAGAGGAATGTTACAGCACTATAGCTGTTGTTGAGTACATTTCAGTGAGTCTGAGTAGGAGTGTGAGTGTTGAAAAGTTTCAAGGAGTGGATGAGTTCAAAGAGGCGTGTTACAGCACTATAGCTGTTGTTGAGTACATTTCCGTGAGTCTGAGTAGGAGTGTGAGTGTTGAAAAGTTTCAAGGAGTGGATGAGTTCAAAGAGGCGTGTTACAGCACTATAGCTGTTGTTGAGTACATTTCAGTGAGTCTGAATAGGAGTGTGTGTGTTGAAACCATTTCACGGAGTGGATGAGTTGCTTTTATTTCGTCCAGGTTAGACTTCTGTAACAGTTTACTCGCAGGTCTGCCGCAACACACAGTACAGCGACTCCAGAAGGTACACAATGCTGCTGCTCGTTTACTCACCAGAACAAAACACCACACCACGTAACACCTGTTTTGCAAGACCTTCATTAGCTTCCAGTTAATTACAGAATTCAATTCAAAATCCCTCTGCTGACTTTCAAAGCCCTCCATGATCTCGTCCCATCTTACATCCTGGACATGTTGCAGTACCGCAACCTGAGACCTGGTCTGAGGTCATTGTCGTCCTCTCACATGCTGTCCCTCCTCCGAGACGCGTCTGGCAACCTACGGAGACCGGGCTTTTTCCAGCTTTGCACCGCATCTCTGGAATCTCTTGCCAGACGAGTTGAGGAAGGAAAAGGATCTCTCACGCTTCAAACTCCATCTAAAAACACACCTTTCCAATGTCGCTTTCCATCTTGCACCTTTGAATGGTACTTTCTAGATACTGTATGCATCATAAATGCTCCATTGATTATCATTATGATGAGTTGAAGGAGGAGCATCACTGTACCATAGCTGTAGTCAAGTACTTCTTTGGTTGATTGTTAATTAACTCAGTTGTGCCAACGCCGGGGATCACATGAGTAAAGGCTGGCCCAACTCGGCCTATGGCACAAGCAAGATGGGGGTCATCGCACTTACCCGAGTCCAAGCTGCCGACATAGCCAAGGACAAGACGAAGGAAGACGTTCTGATCACCTGCGTAAGTGCATTTTCTTGCTAATCGGATGGTATTATAAATTTGGAGTCCATTGTCAATGTATCATCGGACATAATTTAGTAGGTTTAGAACATCATTTCTAAGAGGGATGAAGTAATGCAGTTTATGTGTACTTTTAAGTCAGGTTCATATTGGTGTCAAATTACACTGGTCAGGTGTAACAGGCACACAAAAGTCACACTTCTGGACCCCACATTTATAGAATAACCCCGTTGTGTATTAAAAATATCCTTCGTTAGCCATTCAAGTGTAGTTTTGCGTACGGATTAATTTCATTTTGTCATTTTTTAATTGAAATTTCGATGAAAAACTCATTTCTTTTATCTGAATGAGTAAAGCTGTCGGATGTTTATTTTGACTCCGCCAGAGAAAATTTGTGGCTTATTGTGAATTACATGGTTACAGTGCATGAAAAACACAGACTTGGTTCTAATAAAAAGGCAGAAGAAAGTTTTAAATAGAAAGTTGGCGAATACTTGTTGAAAGTGTGCTGTGAAACCTTTCTCCAGTTTGTTCTTATGTCGTTGATGTAATCAACGACAGTCAGGTTGAGTCATTTCGAATGCTTCCACATTTGAATATTTTACCTTCCATCCCACCACACATTCGGTTACGCCAAATTCCCTCAAAAGCAGGTGCAAAATATACATGTTGGTGTGGTAGTCAGCTGATCGGTTGTTGAGTTCCAGGACATTGAGTCATCCAGGGTGAGGACAAGCGAGCGTCCAAGCGATGTTCTGGCCCACTTCATGTTTTCTTCAGAAAAAGCCCCATTCAGTTGCTTAAATTTATCCCCTGTTTGTATCATTGATTTTCATCTCCGAATATGCAGTTTCAAAATGAAATGTTTGAAAAAATAGTCATTAAAAAACTGTTCAACTGTTTGAATATTGGGCACAGGCCTATCAAAATTCTGTCTCATTTTCTGTTAACAACTGTTGATTTCTAATAGTGCTGCCCAGGTTATGTGGACACAGACATGACAAGTCACAAGGGGTCGCTGACAATCGACGAGGGCGCCGTCACACCGGTCTACCTTGCCCTGCTGCCAACGGGCTCCAGCGACTACAACGGCAAGATGTTCTCTGAAAAAGCTGTTACGAATTTCTGGTAGAGCTTTGGAACGGGGACAAGACTTCAACCCAAAGGAGAGGTTTGCACTGAGATTGTGAAATGCAGGCAGTTCTACTCAGTTGAGATTATTGCAGTTGTTGCAAAGTACCTTGCCTATGGACACAACCTTCAGAGTCCCTCGTTTCCATTGGAAATCTCATTGCTAAAGGGTAGCTATGATAAATGTTTGTTAGACAAGGTTTTCTCTGTTTTTTTTTTGTACGCTTTATATAAACCATTTGACTTCCTGTTATGTTAAATGTATTTAAAGGTACACTAAGGCTAAGATCAGGTGGCTTGTTTTATATATATGTTTTTATAATTTTTTGTTTGTGGGTCAGCCGCTCAAACGCTGGGAATGTACAATTGGTTATCGCTGGTGGTTAGTTACAAGCAAGGTGCAACATGGCGGCGTCCTACAATGTACACATTCTTTGGGGGTTAATGTTTGGATAACTGGGCTGAATTCTTTTCTGTTTGAAAAGGACATTCATTTCTGTGTTGTGGAAAATCTTTCTAGTTAATTTGGCAAAACTTCCCATTGTCTCTGGCTTTGTAAGCCATCTTGCTGTTTTTGCAGCTGTTCAAAAATAAAAACTCACGAGTTTTTCCATGTGTTCCTGTAAAACCCTGACGAGGAGGTGGTGTGTGATCCTGTTCTGAGAACAGTGTTCTTGGGTCGTGTTCCTGCCGTTCGAGCGTGAGACCACGAAATCTGTGTCAAGAGCAGGTCGCCCAAACTCGACCTTAAAGTTGTCCATGCTCTTCTTGACATTGAGGGGTGCCGTTACTGTGATGCCATTTGGGGAAGGCAGAGTTCAGAGCATAACCCAGTGAAATCTGAATCTTGAAAGATTCAATTTAGATTTTGACAAGTGAGAAAAAGAACAGTCTGGTTCCCAATCGTATTCCTCTGCAGCAACTGTATTCTATTTATTCTTGGACGATGGATGTGGACAAGTATCCACCAGTCACTGTTCTTGATCCTGATTATTCACAACGGACATGTTGCCCAGTGGAATATATGCATGTATTTACAGCAGGAGACGTTGGCACGAATAATTAAAATACCGGGGGTACTTTAACCCGTCAACCATTGAATTTGGTCGTGATGATGTGTTTTTTATGTACAGTGTTTGTTGCAGGAATAGTTTTTCCAGCGTTTCCTTCACTGAATTCTTTTCTCTTGCAAAAACTTGCGGCTATTAATGCCTGTGCATTAAAAAATACCATAGCAGTTCAGGTTCTTGAGTTACAAAATATGCTGGGCCGATTTCCTGCTTTTGAGTTCAAAGCCTTATCTGAAAGTCTTGCCAAAAGCCTGTAGCATCGTAATTGGAAGTGGCTGTGGCGGCCACGGCAAAGTGGCCTTCTAAATGCATGCACGTGCCGAGCTGGATCACTGCCAACAAATCTTCTTAATCAGTCCATAATCACCACAATCAACACACCGATTTATTGTTGAGCTACTAACTTCATATGCAGCAAGGTATGAGATGGAGAGAACCCCCCCCTGCTTTGTGTTGGTCATTGTCTCGCAGGAATCTGGGGAATTCCTTTCAGACATCTTGGGGGGATGTGTTAAGTAACAATAGTCTGGAATGTGTATAGGGATTGGACATGTTGGGGGGGTACCCCTCGGTCTCATTTCTTGCTGGGTATAACTAACTTGAACACTGACAAGGTATTCCTATGCACTGGTAGACCTTCACTTTCCAAAAGGTGAGCTGAAAATGAGTGCTACACGTATTTCAGGTCAGTAACTGGGGCCAACAAAGGCATTGGTTTTGCCATTGTGAGGGTGCTGTACTGCGTGCAAGCAGCTGGACAATGGCATCTTCTACCTGACTGCCAGGAATGAGGAAAGGGGGAGGGAGGCCGTGGCCAGACTCCATCAGGAGGGGCTCCAGCCTAATTTTCATCAGCTGGGGTGAGGAAATTGAGGGATTTCTTGGAGGAGTCAATACTTTGGCGTATTGATTTCTTGGTTTGATCAATCTCTCGACTATGGTTATATACTGAGAGTGGGTCCTGCCATGTTTCTGTGGGGGCCAAAACTTGACCCACCCCTATGAGCCACATGCATCTACTGGGTATTCAGTCCAGATTTTTTTCCATGCATGTTTGCCCCTTGTTCAGGCTAGTCAACCTCTCAAACTTCGCTGGGCAGTTTGCATATGAGAAGATGAGCAATGAGGTCAAAGGTCGTTTCCAGGCCGGACAGTGGAGGATGTGGAGGCACTCATGAAAGACTTTGTGGAGTGAGTCGTATTTGAAGAGAGACTAATTTTCAAGAAAAAGCAAAAAGAGGTTTGTCAAGGGAATTTTACGGAAAATCTGCAGACGAAGTTAAAGGTTGTATATGGAGTGAGGTCAGGGATTTTGAACATGTCTTTGGAAAATGTTAGGAAAAGTACACAAAAATTGGAAAACTACTGATCTTAGGAAATACTGTAGAGCCTGAAAGTTGACCCCTGACGGTGCGCTTCTGTAACTCTTGGATAGAAGAAATCACGTTCAACAATTCTAGAATTTGTAATTGTTCGTTTGACTTTTCACCTCAGAAAGAGGCCTTTGTTAAAAACTAAAAAATTACCTGATCTACATGCACCAGAGAAATATCCTGCCAACATCTGACCTCTCACTTCTGATAATCTAAAATACAGAAAGACCAGTGGCCAGTGGTCTTGTATGCAGATGAACAGTTGCAAAATTATATGGTATTCTTTCGACAAAAGCTAAATCAAAAACAGATCAAACTAAGAAATGAACTTAAAAGAATGATCCGTATTTACGAAAGATTCTGATGTTTAATGACAACAGCTGTCAGGTCGACTCGACTGAATCTAGAACCCACTTTGACTCCAGGAAGACAAATCTTTGCAATGTTGTACAATCTCATTTTTATGTAGGCTCACGAAGTGAAAACAAAATGTGCGTGAACAAGGAGACCTAGGAACGATATTGCCGGAAGTGAAAGGTCGTTAACGAATTTCGTTGTTTACGCATCTCCAATTGACTTTTCAAAAATATTGTTTGAGAAAGACACAGGTAAAATCCAACATCAGTGTCCAAAAATTACCAAACGTGATAGGACAACCCCGTGTAAAATCCCTAGAGGCAGACCTCACGAGGTTTCCGGAGGCTCACTGCATGACCTTTTACTCTCAGGATCTATTGGCTGTGAATCCTTTGAGAAATTGGCACTCAAGGGCAAGGTGGAAATTTACAGATTTTATGCATTTCCCACATCTCTTGATTTTGTCTTGTCGTCAGGTGCGCCAGTGCTGGTGATGTGGTTGCTAAGGGCTGGACCGACAATGCTTACTGTGAGTCAAAGATGGGGGTCACACCGGTGACCAGGGTCCAAGCTGCCAACTTGGCCAAGGACGCTACCAAAGAGGACGTTGTTCTAACTTGGGTAAGTTTGTTGGGTAGATTGTCACAGGGGATGAAAGGGGAAGACAACACCTTTAAAAAAAAAACCAAAAATCGAAATCTGTCACCGTGGTTTCATTTGTACTTTATTCTGTCCTGTTTTTCTTCCTTTGAAAAATCTTTTCCAGATTTTCCTCACACTATTAAAAAGAATCAGTCCTTTTCTAGGACATTTAAATTTACCTCCTTTAATTTCTTCGAAATGAGGAATATCAATTCTGTAACAGTGGAAGCATTTTTTCAGTCGAGTAACACCTTTGACATAAACTCTGGAAACCCAATTTCCACAAAAGTAATCCCGGATTGGTTTATGTTTATTGTGCACAAGTGTTTACCTGGCTACGTTGGGACGGATATTACCAACTACAAGGGGCTGCTGACAATTGATGGGGGCGCCATCACGCCAATCTACTGCGCGCGTCCTGCTGCCACCCGGCTCAGACCAGCTCAGTGGCAAGCAAGTCTACGAGTTCTGGTAGTACCACAGATATCCCAGTCAAGGTATTTTCAAATTATTTACAAAGTCGCTCTTCCTACTGTTGAGTTAAAGGAACCAGGAAATGAGTTTTTCTTAGAATCACCTTTTGTGTATCTCTGTACTCTTCTTCCATGTATGAAGACTGTTGGACATCTTTTTTGAGTTACGTGAACTGAATGGTGAATTTTTTCAAACATTAAAAATTGACCAAGCATATCTGGACAAGTGAGGGCGCTTTTGCTTTGATGTAAATCCAGGGAGACATGGTTCAAGACTTGCATGTTTTCATGTTCAAATTGTGAATCCCAAATTTGCAATCTGGGAACATTTCTGTGAAAAGGATTTTTGCTGGATTATTGCCATATACGTACACAGACATAAGTTCCCAAAGAAAATAAAATCTGCCATAGCAGTGGTTAAAAAAATCTAGAAATTTTCTGTGCACAAATCAGTGCAACACTGAGATTCAGTGCCTTGGATGACATCATAGTTCTGCTCATGAATATGCAAATAGTATTAGCATAAAACCAAAAAAGCATAAAAATATGGGTTAAAATTACAAAACAAAATTTCAAAATAAGGTTAATTGAAACCCAAAGATGCAATTTCAAGGGTTTGTAGTAAAATGTATAAAAATATTTCTATTTCCTGATTCCTTAAACACTTTCCAATCTCCCACACTTGGCCCAAAAAACTTCAAACAAAATGTTCAATTATATTTCTCATGATTCCCCCTCCTGAAAAGACAGAAAGCTCAACCACCAATCCAGTAAATGCATCACATAGAAAGTGGATACCGGCAAGAAAATTGCAACAGAATTTTCCTATCAAAATTATCGTGCCACCATTTAACCAGGGCACGGTTAAATGAGCAAAAAATGTATTTGAAAATGCAGTCAGGTTGTTTTTAGTTCATTCTTCGACATGCATCTGACCTGACAAAAACCAGGACTTTGTTCCCTCACTCAAAATGGATTTTTTTTATGTAACCATTTAAAATTTGTCAGAAGGCCTCCTTTTTTTATCACTGCGGCATGTCATTTGTGAAAACTTGAGGTAGAAAAGGTTGCTTTCAAAAAGTGAGGTGTACTTATTTTTTCCTGCTCTTTGTATAAATTAGTTTTACAAAAATGTATTTCATTTATCTCTTGGCTGTACATATCTCAGGATTTGTAAACACCGAGTTCCATGAACTCTTGGGTTTGAAAAACAAAATAATGTAATCAAACAAACCATGGCGTCTGTAAGGAATACTGATGGAGGTAAACAACAGAGTGCTTGAAAATATTTGTTTCTGCTCTTTGTATAAATTACTTTGACAAAAAAGTTCATTTACCTCGTGAGCTGTATTTATTTCAGGACTTGACAACACCGAATATCGTTTCAGTTTAAAAAACAAAATAATGCAATAAAACAAATCATGGCATTTGGGAGTGAACTTGCAATGAATAATTTGGGGGTGAAAATGAAATATCAACCCGAGCTTGTTGACTCGATGGTCATATGGCGAAGTATCAGGGCCCGATCTCGATCAGTGATCCCAAAGCTGGTGTGTGCTATCCATCTGGCAGGGTTCTGATGTCGATGAACCAACGTGGGATCACTGATCGCAGCCCATGGGGCCCGTTTATTTCATGCGGACCCGGATCGTGATGAGCGACCCGACGTCGGTTCACTGACACCAGAACCCGCCTGATGGATGGCGTGAACCAGTGTTGGGATCACTGATTGAGATTCAGATCACTGATTGAGATTCAGATCACTGATTGAGATTCAGATCACTGATTGAGATTCAGATCACTGATTGAGATTCAGATCACTGATTGAGATTCAGATCACTGATTGAGATTTAGATCACTGATTGAGATTCAGATCTGTGCGAAACAAACAGGACCCATGTGATGTTGCAACATACCAGTTGTCACATGGGAGGGGGGTTTCAAATTTAGCCTGTGCCGACGCTCCTGATCCCTGGGTGCCCGAGGACTGGCTGACACCGCAGTCTCAGAAATCAAAGTACACCACCCTCTCCCTGTACATCTTGCCATGGCAAGGTAGACGGGGGTGTCGGCACCTTCGTCGATGGAGATCTCACCCTTGTGACTGGACATGTCCGTCCGAACATAACCAGGACAGCACTGGAGATAAATGCAGCAAGTGCCCTTTATAATGTGTGTTTATGAAATGATTTTAAAAGTACAATGAACTGTAGAAACTTTGAGCCCCCTGATTGGTACCTCCTTCCAACCTCTAGAGTTGGAATGGACATGGATGGACTGGGAACTGTCTATCTGACTCCCCAAGTGGCATCCATTTTATTGTGTGTGTGTGTTCGCCACAATGGAAGACTTGGAGACTCTCGGGGGCGGCAGATGAACTGGTCCTTTGTGCCAGTTCTGGCATGCACCTCTGTTCTGGGCATGCGCACAGCCGTGGAAAACAAAGGTTCGTCTGCCGCCACCAAGCATCTCCACGTCCCCCATTGGCAGAAAAACGGCGAAATAGGCAGAGATGCAAACTTCTTGTCAACAAATATGAAAATCTGCAATAAAGACAGTCTGAGCAGGCATTAACGTATTGACTGCCGCGCACAATTTCACAGGGCGTTCCCATTTGCCAAGTGTTGTACATATGCGTGCATATTTCAGGTGTTTATTTGAACAAGAGCATTTTACGGTTGTAACATGTATTAGTTGTGTTCTCAGTGATGCCAATTTATGTTACACAGCCTTTCATTTCCTGCGAGTATACTCGTAGTCAGCAGTCACCGTATTAAACCTCTTAAGCTTTGACTCACAAAGCAAATTAACTCACTGCCATGATCAGGATGTTCTCTCGCGTCTTGTCCTTGAGTACGTCAGCGGCTTGGATTTTGGTCAGTGCGATCAGGCCCATCTTGGAGGTACCGTACGTTGACGTGGGCCAGCCCTTGCTGGCAGGATCACCCCCCTGAGCAATCCTGACGGACATGCAAAAAAGGAACAAAATGTTTCATTTCAGCCACGAGCCCGAAGCGGGACCAGGAGAGAGCAAATCTTCCCAGCAACGCAGGCTCCTTCGGTAATTACAAATGCTGCACTGGGCCAAAGGATTTCAAATTACGGGACTGCATTTGTGAAAGTGAAAGCCAATTAACGCCACTGGGCATGGCCAAGGCTTGGGAACAAGCATGGTATCAAATTGTGCACTTACTCAATGTATTCCTTCATGAGTTCTTCAACGTCCTGTTCTGTCCTAGTGGCCCGAAAGCGACCTTGGACCTCGGGGCTCATAGCCTCGAATGCATACTTCCCTCGTCGACTGGCAATATTGACAACTCTGAAGAAAAAAGGGTTCCATTGGAAAGCATAAGAAAAGAGTTGCCCTTTTCAAAACGGGGGAGTTATAAGTCTTTATTGTTACGCTATAATGGCGTAACAATCGGGGGTAATAATAGGATGACCATCGCGTACCTGCCATGGGACCGTATCAGTGGAATCAGCGCTCGACAGTTGGCCAGGGTCCCAAAGAAGTTGGTCGCCAGGGTGGCTTTGGCCTGGACGCCAATGGGCTCTGTAGCACTTTCCTGAGAGCAAAGGGGGTGGAAATGATATGGTGTGAACCTGACATCTGCCATGGAGTGTGAAAAAAGTCCATCCGAGTTGATACAGTTTTATACTTTTGCCTGAATCTGTGTGACAAACCAAGGTGTATAAAATGGCCTACAGGGCATGCAAAAGATGCAAAGCTGTGCTTCTCGGGTGAAAACATTTCAAGAGTGCACTGGGCGTGGTGTTCCATACACCAACCCAGTTTCTTCAACTGCAAATATTGTAGGGGGTATTCCGGGCAAAACAGATATCAAACACAGTGGTTCCTTAAGGGGCTGTCTACACCCAGAGGGGCCAAATCACTCAATAGTGTGATGAAAACTGCTCTATTTGGAAATGCACCCAAGTGGTTTTTCAAAGATACCTTGCTGAGATGCATTCTGACCAATAGGCAGTCTTGTATGACATCACGGACTTAACATGTGGGGCTATCGTTTATACTGTGGAAAGTAAACAAGTTTTGCATCCTGAGTGGCTTTTCACCTTGCAATGGAACTGTGCAAAATATCACATGGCATGCCACTTTCCGTTGATGCTTGCCAGTTGTTAGTTTACGTCAGCAGGCTCTGGAAGTCTCACCTTGAAGGCAATGCCGGCATTGTTGATCAGAATGTCCAATCCGCCATGTTCCTTCTCCAGGTGTGCCCGCACCTTGTCGATGCTGCTCTGCTCTAAGATGTCTAGCTGGTGGTAGGCCGGCTTCAAGCCCTCCTGGTTCAGCTTGGCCACTGCCTCCTTGCCTTCCTCCTCAATCATGGAGGTGAGGTACACCGTCCAGTTGCTGTCCAGCTTCTTGCAAAGGGCTCGCACAATGCCCAAACCGACGCCCTTGTTGGAGCCAGTGACCTTAATGTGGGTACAAAGCAATTTAATGCAAAATAGTTGAATATTGCAACTTCAAAGAGATAAATAAAAAAAGTGACTCTGCCCTTAAAACTAGGCCTAAGCCTATTTTTTAGAATTGAAACCAGGGCTGTCTGGGCAATCCTTTGACCGTCTATTTCTACATGTACCTCTATCAATCATTGTCTATCACGTCAATGCTTTGGGTCTGACGCTTAGTTGTTCGAACTCGGTCATCATCCATGATTTTCATGACAAAAACCATCATCACGTGAAAACAGCTGGATTCCACTATCATGCTTACCAAAGCAACACGATGAGCCATGTTATTAGATGTCAAGGCAGAAACACTGTCAAACGTGAAGTAGTACTACTATTAGTTAGCGCTTAACCTAAGAAACTATGTAGCCTTAGGATTCACATTCACTCGTCGTGTAACGTCAACGGCGCCTTGGCACCGCGCGCTGCATGCTGTCAGGAACAAAATCTGTTGAGGGCGCTCGTCTTCAGGCCGTGTCCAAAACGGACTTCCAGAGCTACGGCTAGGTCTATTGTCTGTGCGTCGCCACGCATTTCCAACGGAGCGAAGACCTAGACCTAGCTCTAGACAACAGATTCGGATGCAGCCTGAGCTGTGGTTTTTAAGCACTGATGGTTTTAAGCCAGGCACTCGGTGCATGACGTCACGCAAATCTCCGCTGCATCGAAAACCACGGACACAATGGCGACTACGTACAGACAGACACCGCTCAAACAACACGTGGGTGCGGTGGCACGTGTGTAGCATACTCAGCGCGCGCACGGTGGTCGTTTTAATGAGTTGATTTTCGCAACTCTGTAAATCATCAACAGATCAAGAAATTAGAGTCTGAGAAATCACTGATGGCACGCCTACGTGATGACATCGACGGAGTAAGTACAATGGATTTTTTTAGGGGAATGGCCTCTTGGCCTAGTTCTTCAGTCGAGAGTGTTGAGACCATGGAGAAAGTAAATAAAGACCATGTTGAGACTGTTACGCCCCAACTACAGCCTATGACTAGACTAAGTATGAGCATAGCATCCGTCCCAACTATAGTTGGGCCCGTCCCAACTAGAGAGCTACAGTTGGGCCGGCCCAACTACAGCAGAGAGGTCCTGTGTGCATGATGTGCCCAGCATGTGCCAAAGTCATATTGTTTACAAATGTCATGTCATTGGTCATAGGGCTAGATGAAGTGCCACATTTTATATGAATTGTGTCAAGTGTGAGACACACTGACTTGGATAATGTTGAGACATTTTCCACAGACATTGGTCAACAATAGTTGGGCCAGCCCAACTGCAGTACTACAGTTGGGACTTATGCTATAGTTGGGTCGTAAGTAGACTAATCCTACATGTAGGACTGGGATCAACGCTAGGCATGCCTACAGGACACTGACTACAGTACATGTGCTACCCCTGGCACATCAGACCCATGACTTGAGGGGTAAACAATTTGCCAAATGTGTGCAAAATTTCATTGGCCATAGGCCCATATAAGTTACTCATGTCATTTTCACAGAAATGGGCCGTGCACATGTATACCCCCTGAACAATCTTCCGGGTTTATCAACCAAACAAATTTTCTGTGCAGAGTGGTATTAAATACCATGGAAATTGTCATATTTTAGTTCTGGAAAGCGTAGGAAAGGTCACTGAATTTGATTTTCAGATTTCATGGGAACCTTGCCATGCTTGCTGTAACATGCAGGGCCCAATTTCTCGGCGCTGCTTAGCACGCAATTTCACGCTTACAGAGGCTCTGCATATTTCATGCGTACCGTAAACACAAAGTACAGCCAAATGCATCCTAATCTTTGAGGAAAGATTTGCTTAAATTTAGTGATGTAACAACAGAAATCCCTATCCGCACGCAATAGTTAGCACAACCACCCCGAGCACCGCCATGAAATAGTGCTCAAGGTTAGCACATTTTTCTGCTATTAAAAGTTAGCATGATTTTTCTTCTGTGTTAAGAAGCCCCATGAAATTGGGCCCTGACCCCACCCAGCCTGTTACACCCTGCACTCCCCAGCACTCTATGGTTTTATGGACCTAACAGCGACCCACAATAAGTCTATATCATATGGGGATGGCTTGAAACGTGGATGTTTTGCTCATTTGGGGAAGAAATTATTATTACAGTGTGACTGAAAACCCTTAGGTGACCTTTTCTTGTTTTTTATCATTTTTCCCTGTGTTTAGATTTCAGAAGGCCTCGTTGCCAGGTGAATGTACTGCCATGGCAGCCTACATGAACATTGAGGCTGGCTAGCGTCATGGTGCGAGTGGACTGACCGATGAAATCTCCAAAGTGAAGAGGCAGGTTACGTCATAAAGAGCACAGGTAAGAGTCCTGTGTGTCATATCATTGCTGGCTTTCTGTAAGGATGAATACGGGAAAGGGGGGAGGGGCCAATTGGGGTCATGGCCAAAAAAGGAGCAAAAATTGTTTTCATTTGAAAAAATGACAGGATCTTTTTGGTCTATTTAATTTCCCTTCTTTTGAAAAGTGGAAATGTAGCCTAACCCCTCAAACAACTTGAAAATTTTTTAAAAATTGGCCCCCAGAATCAAGTTTGTCCCTGCTCCCACCCCTCCAAAATTGGGTCCTGATCCAGCCTTGGATGCTTGTGGCTAGCTTGTAGGGCAACCCCTCACCTAGCAATGGTTGTGTGCATTGTGTCAACCCAGCAAGACAAAAGGGACGAGGTTAAACCCTCGTATCCAGGGCAAGGTAGTTGATTGCACCCGCTGTACTGGAATTGTTCAAATTTTCCTGGCCTAAAGTTCCTTTTCCTTCATGGTTTGTTGCTGTTTCATGGCAAATTACCTTTGATCAATGGTCCACATTTTCTGAGACATGTTCAATTTGTTCATTGAGCAATTTGGGTGTCATAGTTTCAATAGTAAAACTCATGAAATGAAGCATCTATCATAGACATAAAATACCTTTAGACCGACAACAGCAGGGGCATAATTAAAGGAAAGTCTCCATTTCTAATAACCATGAGCAATGGCTGCCTTGTCCCCAGGGGTTTCATGATTTGCTGTGCAGCATTTCTCTACATCAAAGAAGATGGATTGGGGGCAACTGTGGCAATTGTCTGTCAAAGATTATTTGGCCCGCTTGGTCTCTTAAAGTTCTAACCCGGCACAGTTCAATATTTCTTCCTCATAATATTGCCCATTGTTACAAGCCATTAGTAGAAGCCAAGGTGCACATTATGTAAAATTCAGATAAATCCCTGATATCCGTGTTGTTTAGTGAATATTTCAAAAGAGAATTTAACATATTTTCCCAAGTTTTATCAGATAGAGCACTGAGAACTGTGTTTCCAGAACATTTCAAAAATAGTCTAAAAATTAAAATCACATACATTATGGGGATTTGTGCAGGCTTTCTGAAGTTGAGCAATGAATGTGGGCAAAAGTTTAAGTGTTCAGAGCTCTCATCAAAGGATCTACCGTAATTTTGACAAATATTGAACCAAAATACAAAAAGGGACCACGTTGTAAACACATGTAACAGTATTTTCAGTCACCGTCCAAAATTTCTGATTTGTATTCAACTCAACAGACTTGTGCACACTGTTGAAATATTTCTGCCCACAGTTGGGAGTAATTGTTGGTTTCTGTAGGACCTTTTGGTCCATAGATATTTTAGGTTTGTAGTCTTCCCCGATAACAGCGCTCTCACCTGTTAGGAAAAGGGAAAGACAATTTTAAGTGTTTAAAAATGTCACCTTTTGATTCACCTTAAGGGGTGTCTGGAAATATATTTTTAGCAAATAGTACAATTCACAAATACTTTCAGAGGTAATGGGTCAGCAGTGTCAAAGGAATCCTCTTCATGCTCTGACATGAAAATGGATGAAACGCACTAGACACGGTTTTTTAATGAAATAAAAGGTTTACAAACAAGGAGCATTCAAGGATCCTATAATTTTTGAAGAGATGTCGCAATTTTTGCTTCAACTTAGTTTCTTTTTGCGATTAATTTCTTCCCTAGACCTCCTCATATTAAAACTGTGGGTATGCCCCAGGAGAAGCAGACCATGATGCTGATGAGAAGAGCGCCCTCGCCTCCTTCAACCTGGAGAGAAGGAAGATAGAGGAGAAGATCCTCTGGGACATCCCAGGGATGATTCATGAGAATTTTGAGGAGAGGAAGTAACCTAGGTAGATGCCAGTCCTCGCCTCCATCACTGAGGAGGAACAGTTTCCAAGATTGCACGAGGGATCCTCATCAGAATCTTAGGCATTGATTCACAAAAAGGCAAGGAAAAGACTCAGTCTTCTCAGAGATGCAGTTCCTTGCTTCCACCTTAGTGATGGAGCAAGTCTATCTGCATTTGTGCACTACTCAAAGGATCATTCGTAGTGATTAATAACTTAAACAAATGGTATTCACATTGCAAAAAATGAGGGTCATTTAATTTGGCTATTTTCTGGCATCAAAACAAGAAACTTCCGCTACAGAGTACTGAAGTCTCACAACACTGAATAAACAAAACTTTGGTCAGCCCTTGTCCAGGGCCCTGAAAGTGATTTAGGAAAAATTGAGTTTTAACCAAGTAATGTGAGGGCAGTGTTTATGAATTAAAATGATATCTCGGTAATGTGAGGGCACTGTTTATGAGTATATTCTGGTAATGTGAGGGCGCTCTTTGTGATTCTGAATCACAGAAATGAAGCACTTTGAAGATGTATCTCAGCATGAACAAATTACATGTAACTGTTGAGACCCTTTTATTTAGTAAGATAATGCAATGTCTGACTTGTATCTGTTTACAAATCTTCCCCCAAATCACATATTTCTATAATTAACTGTTAAAATGATGATTGATACACAAAATCAGATTTGTGGTTCTAAGGACATTAAGAAAAGCAGCTTCACAGTTTTTGAAACCTTAACACAAAATGGTAAGGGTTCCAATATTTCAAAAATATTTCTCAAAATGTCCTGAAGTGAGACACATGCCTGTACATCATTTTACCACAATGGGGTTGTAGAGCCTGGCCAGTCTCATTCATGTCATTGTTACCCCCCAACTCTCTAAGACACGCCCAGTCTCTCACCCCCTTGCCTCACAGTCATCCCATCCTAAATTTATGTGCAAAGAGAGTGAAAGGTGGCCATTTTGAAGTTGTGCAATACCTGAGCAATACACATCACCCAATGCTTTTTGACCCTTCCTGCTAATTGGGTACTGAAACATGACTAACCAAATGTATTGTCTCACATTCTATGGTGCTCAACCAAGCATGAACATGAGCTTCAGTGTACAATAAGTAAAGTCAATCAGGTACACACCTTTAATTTTTTTGAGTAGATGGTACAATGCTGCTGTAATGAAGAGGGCAGGGTCCACACACAGTGCTTGGTGTAGCATACCTCCCCAAATATTGCGATTTAATTGGCACTTTTCCAATTGTTACATTTTCATAGGCCTTGAAAATCAAAATGGTCCGTTCAGGGCTGAGTCAATTCAAACAATTCACTACTTCAATATTTGACTTTCAATTTGATCGAATATCTGAATATTCGGTGATACCGACCGGCAGATTGTTGATAAACCATATACAAAATTAGTTGCAATAACAGACACAATTGTACATTATGATCAATGCAATAGCTTCTCACACCTAGGAGTATCTTCATCCATGATTTAGCAAGATTTAGTAGATGAATAAGACTTCTTGCCCTATTGAAAATTTTTATTCTTTTAAAATCATTTAATGCATAATTTTTTTTTGTATCGTCCTAAGATTTCCGACGCTTTTCATTTGAATCTGCTTGAAACAAACTTCCATAGTGCAATTTTTCTCATTTAAAACAAAAGAAAATTTTTCCACCCTTTTTATGAATTTTACATTCGAATATTCAAATTCGAAAAACAATATTCAAATATTCAACAATCGATCCAATATTCAGATATTCGGCACAGCCCTAGTTCTGATTTCCATAAAAAGGGGGAAAAAGTCTTGGCAAAAGAGGGTGCCATTTGCAGAAAAAAAAGGGTGCTATTTCCTTTGCTGGAAAGTCAGTTGTTACACATACATACGTGTGTATTCTTGTTCGTGTAAAACAGATCTTCTCTTGTGCAGCTGCTTGTTTTGCTGTGGGCTCATAACATGGCCATTCCAATTTTGGACTTTATTGACATCTCAACTTTTGAGTCACTGTCGTCAGTCCTAAATGTTTTTCTTTAAATCAAATTTGTGATGTTCAGTAAAAGTGCACAGAAAATTTGGGAGCCAAGAGGCATGTTTCATATACCGAATTGTTCAGTATAGTGACGTTGTGCTGTACTTGCATCCAAATTATTCATGACTTAAGAGGGTACTCTGTAAATTGAATAGACAATTGGTCAGTTTGCTTTTGAAGAAAGACTATAGTTTGCCTGTAATTTGTTTCTTTTCATTGTAACACATTGGTTCATATTCATGCACATTTAAAAACATTCATGTTTACATTTAACTTATCAAGATGCTATACATGTACTTTAAAATTTGCAAATAATTAGCATTTGGAAAGACCCTAGACACTTTGATATGACTTCTTTTGAGGACTAAAAGCTTGTAACTGTTGTATGCTTTTCAAAATTGAATGAATGGTGTTCCCATTCAGGCAGCCAAAATACCAGCACTGTTCAGTCAACCCCGTAGCTGTTCTGAACCTCACTTTTAACAAGTTTGCCCCCCGAACAGGGATATTGACAGATGGGAAGAAGCACCAACATAGGGCTGGATAGCTCGGTTGGTAGAGCACTGGTACGGTGTTCCAGAGGTCGCAGGTTCAAATCCCACTCCACTCACTTTCTTTGTTCATTTTTATAATTTTTTTCATTGACAAAATTCTGTGCGCATTTTGTATTTTCCAAGGTGCACATCCACATTGCCAGAGCATTAGAAAAAAGTCTTTTACTTAAAATTATCACAAACCTGCAAGTGGCAAATTGTTGGCTCAGTGCTGAAAGGTCATTACTGCAAAACGTAATTTTTGAAAACACTCGAAAGGCCTTACACTGTGCACGAAAGAAATGTTTGATTTTAACAGTTTTTTTATTTTTTAGTCATAAAAACTAGTTTTTTTGCAGCCAACATGTCTATATTTTAACCAATTCTCTTTTCAAAATTAATGTCTAAAACAATATTTTTCACTAAACACCTTTTAGTGCATTCTAAGGACCTTTCAGCACTGACATGAAATTTGTTTCATTTGAAAAAACATGTATTACCTTGCAAAAATGCTTTGTGTGTATGTAAAACAATCACCAGTTAATTTCTATTTGATTTAAACAGGTTTTTAGTCGTCAAACTAGTTTTTTACAGCCACCATGTTTAAATTTTAACCAATTCTTTTTCCCAAATTAATGTCTAAAACAATATTTTCCACTAACATTTTAGTGCAATCTAAGGGCCTTTTAGCACTGACACGAAATTTGTTTCAGTTGAAGTATTACCTTGCAAAAATGCTTTGTGTGTATGTAAAACAATCACCATTTATTGGTATAACCAGTTAATTTCTATTTGCAAGTGAAATAAATGCTCATTTATTTAAACTAGCAGAACAACTTCTTTGTACATGTATATCTATTTGTAAAACTGTAGTACTTTGCCACTGGACCATTTTACACTGCCAGCTCCATCTTTAGATTTTACATTACAGCCTCAACCTACTTCTTCCAACCTCCTTATATAAAGTTCCCTCTTGGAGCCTTTAGTCTCAATCTTATAAGGGCTACAATAAACCCAATAACAACATGGAACATTAAGAAGCTATGTCCGTCAACCCCATGGGATCCTCAGAGCTCTAATACTGATAGTCCCAAGCCCTCAGCCATCCACTCTACCCTTCCTATCAGCTCTCAGGCTTCCAGCCACCAGGACTTCCACCCTTGCCCATCTCCAGTATGCAGTTTGGCTGAAAAATATTCTAAGTCCAAACAATGGAAGGTTTAACATTTAGAAACGAGCACATCTTTTCAAGAAAGTGCCGTGGCATAGCGGTTAAGAACACTAACTGCTATGCACAAGGACCTGGGTTCAATTCCAGGTGGGCATGCACAATTTTGTTAAAAAACTTAGTAAAAAAAAAAAAAAAAAAAAAACCTCCTTTTCCGGGGACCCCAGGTTTTGAACTGGGGTCCCCTGGCCTGGCAGGCCAGCAAGCTAACCACCAGGCCACAGGCCTCTTGATAGATTTGATTTCGGAACTTATATTTAAAGGTTAGGATTGCGCAATTGCAAAAAGGTCAGGAGGCACAGCACATTTGCATGTATTTAAATAACAAAACAGAAATTTCACTACATTAAAGACAGAGAACTCACAAAATATTCAGAGCTTTCGTGCATTTCAGTATATTTTAGGTTAAACATATTTGCGAACCTTTCTTTGTTTACAC